>NC_091437.1:56070028-56370028 GCF_964237555.1 Oryctolagus cuniculus | reverse complement strand
TGTTTGTTTTTATTTATTTGAAAAAGTTGCAGAGAGAGAGGGAGAGACACAGAGAGAGGTCTTCCATCAGTTTGTTCGCTCCCAAAATGTCTGCAACAGCTGGAGCTGGACCAAGCCAAAGCCAGGAGTCAGGAGCTTCTTTCAGATCTCCCACATGGGTGCAGGGATTTCTTTCGGATCTCCCACATGGGTGCAGGGGCCCAAGCACTTGGGACATCTTCCGTTGCTTTCCCAGGCACATTAGCAGGGAGCTGGATTTGAAGTGGAGCAGCTGAGTCTTAAACCAGTACCCATACAGGATGCTGGCATCACAGGCAGCGGCTTAACCCACTATGCCACAATGCCAGCCCCTTGAGTTGATTCTTGATTTACTGAAGTCATTCTCTGAGTCTTTGGCAGCATTCTTGATATGCCAGGGTGATCTCATATGTTTTTGGCCCCGTTATCCTTATTGTTATTTTGAAGGTTCTCCGATTACTCAGAAGAGGTGGGTAGGGTAGCGAAATTGAAGAGAGCCAGAATGTTTGGGATAGTGCTTATGTTCATCTGATGAGGAGTAGCCAGGGGGATTCGTTGATAAAATGGGTATTGATGATAGATAAGATTGTGTTGACTGAACTACAGATTTAAAAGTTGGGGAGTATAGACAGAAGAGCATCCTGGGGTTACAGGATTCTGACATTCCTGCTAATCCCTTTCTTGCTCTGACTTCCCACTGACCCTTGACCCAGCATTCTCTAAAGGCTCTTGGCCAGACCTAGGAACTTGCATAACGGCAATTAAAGAGTATAATGGATTCATCCCTGGGGCATGACTGTCTCTGGACAATAAAATGTAGCCTTTAGGCCCTGGGGTACAGCTTCATTTTAGAGCTGTCTCCCTGGTTGTTCAGATAACCATTTACAGATCAGCCCTTGGGTCTTGGGTTTTGAACAGCTGGTAGCAATTTTCCTGCACTAAATGACTGCTAATTATCCTATACACCACACTTAATTCATGTCTTGTTGGCTGAGTTGCAAGTTCACCTACTCATTGTAATTACTCCTTACCCTCATCCCTTTTTTACCCCGCCTGTTTCTCTTATCCTAGCTTACACCTCTAGCACCACAATACAGAGAGTTAGATCCAATGAAACAGACATCTCTTAGCAATGTCAGTCTCCAAGACTCTCTGCTACAAACAGCTAATGATGAGAAAATGAAGGCTCTCGGGAGAAATTGTCATCTCAGCATCATGATGAGCTAAAAAGTGACACAACTAGGGGGGCTGACACCCTGAACTGCAGTACCAATTCTCTCCCTTCTACTCTGTTTGCCTTTGATTATGCCATTTAATTTAATATCTCAGTCTTTGTTTTTATGTCTCTAAAATGGGGATAATAGTTCTTGCTCTGCCTTTTAGTCTAAAGAAGAGTAACATTGTAATAGAATTAATAAAATACGAAATCAGGGGCCAGCACTGTGGCACAGGAGATTAATCTTCCGCCTGAGGCACTGGCATCCCATATGGGTGCCAGGTCTAGTCCCGGCTGCTCCTCTTCCAATCCAGCTCTCTGCTGTGGCCTGGGAAAGCAGTAGAAAATGGCCCAAGTCCTTGGGCCCCTATACCCACCTGGGAGATCTGGAGGAAGCTCCTGGCTCCTGGCTTCAGATCGGCCCAGCTCCACTGTCACCGCCATTTGGGAAATGAACCAGTGGATGGAAGACCTTTCTCTCTGTCTCTCCCTCTCACTCTCTGTAACTATCTGTCAAATACATAAAATAAAATATTAATAAAATAAAATATGAAAGCATATTAAGTATCCAAGCTAACAATTTCAGTTTTCTAAAATATTAGTAGATATCTCAGTAAATCATAAGAAGAAACTCTTTGGGGCATGAATCACAATCTGTCATTTCTTTTTTTTAAGATTTATTTATTTACTTGAAAGTCAGAGTTACTCACAGAGAGAAGAGAGTCAGAGAGAGGGAGAGAGAGGTCTTCATCCAATGGTTCACACCCGAGTTGGCTGCAATGTCCAGAACTGTGCTGATCCGAAGCCAGGAGCCAGGAGCCTCCCCCAGGTCTCCCACGTGGGTGCAGGGGCCCAAGGACTTGGGCCATCCTCCACTGGCCCCCCCCTCAGGCCACAGCAGAGAGCTGGATCAGAAGTGGAGCAGCGGGGACTAGAACCCGGTGCCCATATGAGATGCTGGTGCCTCAGCCCAGGGCATTAACCTGCTGCGCCACAGCCCCGGCCCCACAATCTTTCATTTCTAATGAGTTTTTCCATACAGTATCTTACTGGGTCCTCTTAGCTAACAATGCAGGCAGTTAGAGAACCAGAATTATCCTTGTTCTGAGTTGTATGGTGCCCTCAGAAAGATATGCTGAGATTCTAATCCCCGGTCCCTTGGAATGAAATCATATTTGCAAATAGAGTCATTATAGATATAGTTAAGACAAGGTCATTCTGGAATAGTGTGAACTCTTAATCAAATATGACCAGTGTTCTTTTCAGAAGAGGAGGCAGACACTTGGGGGTATGCCAAGAGAGGACAGGGCAGAGATGGTAGTGAAGCAGTACCCCAAAGCTTGAAGGCCAGCACCAGAAACCAGGAAGTCAAGAATGGGTTCTTCCCTGTAGACGTGACAGGAAGCATGACGGTCTTCAACCGTGATCTTGGACTTCTGTCCTCCTAAACTGTGGGAGAATACATTCTTGTTGTGTTAAGTCACCTGGTTAGTGTGACTTTGTTCTGAAAACCTTTAAAAACTAATATAATCCCCACACAAGTGACCAGTGCGAGGTTCAGAAAGTGAATTTGATAAATGTTAATTGCCAAGAGCCTGCAATGTGCCAGCTAGGTTTTCTAGACTCTGGGTTTACAGCCCTAAACAGAACAAAGTTAAAGCTATATCTGAAGGCCCAGCAGCTTGTTAGAGACAAGTAATGTGAAATCCCAGTCTCCAGGCTTCCAGATCACCATTTATGTTTTGGTTTATTTCAATGATATCTTCTTCAAGTGAGGAGCAGCTGTAGTAGTGACAATGCTTGTACCATCTATGAATATGTCTGTGTCTCAGGCATCTGCTATGATCCCCTTCCTAGTGAACTTACCTTTCCCTACAGGCACCTTTCCCTACAGGCACCTTTCATATATCCACAGCTTTTTTGCCTAAGGCTTGCCCTTTCTTTTTTCTCTTGACCCTGAATTTGGGTTAAAATAATCTGATGCAGGAGACCTTGCTTAGAATGGGGCACTTGTGAACAAAGAGAGGGGAGGGGGAATTCCAGATGGCAACATGATTTCTAGCTTTGGAACTGGACATTTAAAGCCCCATAAAGAGTTAGGAGCCACTGTTTAGGGGATTTACAAAGCAGAGTCCCTTTGGAGCAGCACCTGACCTCACTGTTCCAGGTATGGGGCACAACAGAGCACAGAAGGTTGCCTGGCTGCACCCAGCCCCATGCTCCACACCATTATACAGAGAACAAAACTTAGCTCCTCACCTACCTGGTGATGGGATAAGGGACATGGTATTTGCTTCACTTAAGGGAAAGAGAAGGTTAAGTAAGTGTGTACAGGAAGAGAATCTATTCCATAAATAAAACCAACCATAGCAATAGCCTTGAAAGACTGATTTCAAGACCTTCTTTTCCTTCCCACCTTGACATTTTAATGAAGTCGGCAGTTGGAGCTTCATTGTAATGGAAACCAGAAGACAGTCTCCAAAAGTGAAAGGCTGCAATGGAAGGTCCAACAGCCTTTGTGTCTAAATGTATCAACTCCATTCTCAGCAAGGGCAATGTTGCTTGACAGGCAATTACTGCTGTTCCTAATTGCTTCCATCAAACGGGGTTGTTCGAAATACCTAGAGCCCCATACCAAGCCATGCTTCAGACAGTACTATTTTCTTGGCTTTGGTTAATGCTTTATTTTTGGCACACTGGTTTCTGTCTGGCAATTGAGTCTATTCTGACCTGTTAAACTTTCTGAAGACCTTCTCTGATCAAAGCCAGAAGACCATCTAATTAGGTTCCATCTTAAGTGGAAGACTGCAAAGCAGATTATCTCCAGTGCAGCTTGTCAGTGCTAAGGGAGGAGATGAAAGCTCTACTTAGGACTCTGCCCACAGATATACAGGCCACAGCAGAGGTGTCTGATAGTGGCATTTTCTTGAGTGCATGTAGAAATGACTACTTATGTAGAGTGAGTACCCATGAGAAAAGATGAAGGGACTTATATTTGAAAGTATATAAATTTGGATTGATTAATATAAAGAGTATGATTTCTTTGTTCTTATTACCTTAAAAAGTTTCCAATGTCATCAAATTAGAACCTCAGTGTCTATCTCTCTACCATTTTCTCAGTAAAGCACACAGACATTCACTGCTGCCAAAGAGCCTTAGTTCCCAGCAGCTTGCCCTTGGCCCAGGGTGGTCCATTTCAAATGTTC
Source organism: Oryctolagus cuniculus (assembly GCF_964237555.1). Lineage (NCBI taxonomy): Eukaryota > Metazoa > Chordata > Mammalia > Lagomorpha > Leporidae > Oryctolagus > Oryctolagus cuniculus. Next base: position 56,365,588 of record NC_091437.1, on the reverse strand, counting down.
TCACTGCTTTCTTGGCTCTCTCTAATCCATTCTCCACATGGCAGCACAAATGTACTTTAAAAAATATACATCTTGGGGCCGGCGCTGTGGCTCACATAGCTGATCCTCTGCCTGCAGCACCGGCATCCCATATGGGCACCGGGTTCTAGTCCCAGTTGTTCCTCTTCCAGTCCAGCTCTCTGCTGTGGCCCAGGAGGGCAATGGAGGATGGCCCAAGTACTTGGGCCCCTGCACCCACATGGGAGACTAGAAAGAAGCACTTGGCTCATGGCTTCGGATCGGCACAGCACTGACCATAGCAGCCATTTGGAGGGGTGTGAACCAACAGAAGGAAGACCTTTCTCTCTGTCTCTCTCTCTCTCACTATCTATACCTCTACCTGTCAAATAAATAAATTATATATATATATATATATACACACATCTCACAAAAAGATAACTACTGTGATCTCATGTATATGGCATTATTGACAAGGCAAAACTAGGAGAAAGTATTTTTAGAATCTAGGTGAAAAGGAAGGTATTAACAGCAAAAGTACAAGAAAACTTTTGGGGTGATAGAAATATTATGTATATTGACTATGGCATTATTAAGTTTATGCATTATAGCCTTATAAAAATCAATTGATTGTATTATAGACTGAGATATTGATACTAGTTTGGGCTAATAAGAGACTATAGTTGAATATCTTAAAAGGAAATATTAGGGACTGAGATGTCCATATGGGAGTTTAGAAAATTCTGACACATTCTTGGGAATCTAGAAAATCATGGATATGTTCATATTCCTTGGAAAGATATGAGAAAGCTCTAATCTCACATCTCTGGCTCACCTTGAGGTGTTTACAATTAGGAAGTGAAGGCTAAGGCAGAGTTGAAAGCTACCTGCTGGTGTATTGAAATCATATCCCAGCATACCCAAAGAAGTTCTTGATTAAGGGTGAAGAACATATTGGCTCAACACATTTGAGAAAATCTCTGTCTAATCAGTAGTTGACCACTATGCTAACCAAACAAAGATTTCAGCAGCTGCACATAATAAAGCACAAGTATTAGTATTGGAAATTCATTAAAACAAAAACAGCAACAAAGGTCAAACTCTGGGAAGAGACTATCATCTGATTTCCTGAGTTATTTTATATTATTCAAAATGCCCAGTTTTCAATAAAATTATGATATGTGCAAAGAAACAAGAAAGTATGGCTCTTACACACACACACACACACACAAAAGAGCATTCAACACAAATTTCCCTGAGGAATCCCAGACACTATACTAATATTGACTTAAAATCAGATCTTAAAAATAAGTTCACAGGACAGACATTGCAGCACAGTGGTTAAGCTACCACTTGGGACACCTGAGAGCCATGTTGGATGCCTGGCTTTGAGCCCTGCCTCTGCTTCTGATACAGCTTCCTACTAATGAGCTCTTTGAGAGGCAAAAGCTGATGATCCACATACTGGAGTGCCTGCTGCCAACTGGGAGATTGAGATGGAGTTCCTGGCTCTTAGTTTTAGCCTGACCCAGGCTTGGTATTTGGGGAATGAACCAGCAGATGGAAGATCAATCTCTCTCTCACTCTCTCTCCCTCCCTTTCAAATAAAAATAAATTAATAAACATTTTAAGAAAATATTCAGATAAATCAATAGTCTAAAATAAAGTTTTAAAATGATATTTTCCAAATACAGAATAACAATAAAGGGGCAGTGCTAAGCCTCTGCCTATGGTGCTGACATCCCATGTGGGTGCTAGTTGGTGTCCCAGCTGCTCTTCTTCCCACCCAACTCTCTGCTATGGCCTGGGAAAGCAGCAGAAGGTGGCCCAAGTGCTTGGGCCCCTGCACCCGTGTGGAAGACCTGGAAGAAACTCCTGGCTCCTGGCTCCTGGCTTTAGATCATCCCAGCTCTGGCCATTGTGGCCCATTTGGGGAGTGAACAAGCTGATGGAAGACCTTTCTCTCTCTCTCCCTCTCTTTCCCTCTCTCACATAAATAAATAAAATCTTTAAAAAAAAGAATAACAATAAAACAAATTATTCAAAAACAAATACACAGGACTATAAATTTATTTTTTATTTTTTAAAGATTTATTTTATTTATTTGAAATACAGAGTTACAGAGAGAGGTAGAGACAGAGAGAAAGGTCTTCCAACTGCTGGCTCACTCCCCAGATGTCCTCAACAGCCGGAGCTGCGCCAATCTCAAGCCAGGAGCCAGGAGCCAGGAGCTTCTTCCAGGTCTCTCACATGGGTGCTGGGGCCCAAGGACTTGGGCTATCTTTCACTGCTATCTCAGGCCATAGCAGAGAGCTGGATCAGAAGAGGAGCAGCCGGGATTAGAACCGGCACCCACATGGGATGCCGCCGCTTCAGGCCAGGGCTTTAATCCACTGTGCCACAGCACCAGCCCCCAATGAATAGAAATTTAGGAGTTAAAAGTATAAGAACAGAAGTGAATAATCCACTCAAGGAACACAATGGCACATTTGATCTGGCAAAAGAATCATTCAACCTGAAGATGAATCAATTGATGTTAACCATTTGAGGAAAAGGAAGGGAAAAGGCATGAAAAAAAAATGAACAGAGCTTTAAAAACATCAAGCCTACAAACATACACATAATGGGAGTCCTAGAAAGAGAGCAGAAAGAGAAAGGGAAAGAAAGAATCTGTGGAGAAATATTAATCAGACCTCCCCAAATTCTGAGAAAATCATTAACCTGCATACCCAAGAGGCTTAACAAATCCAAAGAGATCTAAACAGAAATGCATAATAGTCAAATTGTTGAAAGACAAAGAGAAAAATCTTGAAAAAAAAAAGAGCAAAACAATTTATGTACAAGAAATTCTTAATAATAAATAAAACTTATTTCTCTCAGAAATTATGGAAGCCAAAGGTCTGAAAGAATGCAACCCTCAACCAAGATTTCTACAACCAAAAAAATCATCTTTCAGAAACAAAGGAAAAACTAAAATGTTCTTAGATAAATAAAATTTGAGACAATTTGTCACTATCAAACCTGCCATACCAGAAATTATAAACTTCTTTAGGTTGAAATAAAAGGACACAAAATAGTAACTTGAATTTTGATAACCATGTGAAAAAAAAATAACAGCAGTTGTAGTGGTAAGTACATAGTTACATGTATACAAGTAATTATTTGAAAAATATGTAAATGCATTTCTGTCTGTAACTCTTCTTTCTCCTATTTCTTTTTTTCTTTAAGAATTATTTTATTTATTTGAAAGAGTTACAGAGAGAGAGAGAGCCGAGAGAGAGAGAGAGAGAAAGAGAGAGAGAGATCTTCCATTCTGCTGGTTCACTCCCCAAATGACCGCAATGGCCAGAGCTGAGCTAATCTGAATCTAGGAGCCAGGAGCTTTTTCCAAGTCTCCCACATGGGTACAGGGACCCAAGGACTGGGCCCATCTTCTACTGCTTTCCCAGGCCACAGCAGAGGGCTGGATCAGAAGAGGAGCAGCCAGGACTCGAACTGGCACCCATATGGGATGCCAGCGCTGCAGGCTGGGGCTTTAACCCACTGTGCCATAGCATCAGTCCCTCTCCTATCATATTTCAATAACAAGTGCATAAAGCAATAGTTTTAAATGGTACTAATGGACTTATGTATAGATATGTATATTGTAAGATAATACTTGAAGGAGGGAGGAATGGAAATTTATTGGGAAAAAATTTGAATACTACTTAAAATAAGCTGGTATTAATCTGAACTAAATTTTTAAAATATTTGTTTGCAAGGCAGAGAGAGAGAGAGGGAGGGAGAGAGAAAGGGAGAGATGAGAGGGGGAGAGAGGAGGAGAGAGAGAGGGGGATGGGGAGAGAATCTTTTATCTGCTAGTTCACTTCCCAAATAGCCACAACAGCCAGGGCTGGTTCAGACTGGAGCCAAGAGCCTAGACCTCCATGCAGGTCTCCCATGTGGATAGCAGGGACGCAAGTACTTCTTGAGCCATCACCTGCTACCTGGATTGGAAACACAGTCACTGAGACTCAAACCAGCACTACTATGGGGGATGCAGGTGTCCCAAGTGGCAGATTAACCTACTGACACAATGCCTCCCCTGCATTTTTAAAGCTAAGATGCCAAGACAACCATTAGATAACTAAAAATACAAATTGTGTATGTATTTCCAGGTATAATACATATGTAGTAAAAGAAGCAATAGAATTTAAGCGATATACTTGGAAATGTATATTTATCACAAAAGAAGACAATAATTGAGGAATAGAGGAACAAAATGAGATGTAGAAGTATAGAAAACCAGTAGCAAAATGGCAGATGTAAATCCCACCTTATCATTAACTAACTTAAATTTGAATAAACTAAACACTTTGATCAAGAGACAAGGATTAGCAAAATAATTTACTTTAAAAGATTAATTTATTTGGAAGGCAGTGTGAGAAAATGAAGGACAAATAGAGAAAGATCTTCCACCCATTGGTTCATTGGTTCACTCCCCAAATGCATGTAACACCTGGGGTTAGGCCAGGCTGAAGTTAGGAGGCTGGAACTCAACCCAGATTTCCAACCTGGGTGGCAGCAACCCAAGTACTTAGACCATCATCCACTGCATTCCAAGACACATTAACAGGAAGCTGGGTCAGAAATGGAGTAGATAGGACTCAAACTGACCCTCTAATATTGAACACAGGTTTTCTAAGCTGTGGCTGAAACCATAGTTTCAAAATGCCTGCTCCTAGCAAAATGAATTTTTAAAGATGTTTCAACTGTGCGCTTTCTAAGGGAGCTACAACTTAAACTGTTACTTTACTACATTAGAAAAAGTAGAGCAAACTAAATCTAAAGTTAGGAGAATGAAAAAAATAACACAGACTATGGTGGATATTAATTAAAAAGGAATAGTTAGAGAAACCATAGAGAAAATCAATGAAATTGAAAGTTGATTGTTTAAAAATATCAATAAAATTGTTAAAATTTGAACAAGAAAAGAAGAGCCAAATTGCTAAACTCACTCAAGAAAGTGGGGACAGCAGTACTGAGCATAAGACCCAACTGTCGGTGCTGGCACTGAGGCATATCAGGTAAAGCCGCCACCTGCAGTGCTGGCATGCTACATGGGCACTGGTTCATGTCCTGGCTGTTCCATTTCTGACCTAGCTCCCTCCTAATGGCCTGGGAAAAGCAGCAGAAAATGACCCAAGTATCTGGGCTCTTGCCATCCAGGTTGGGGACCTAAATGAATCTCTGGACTCCTGGCTAGCCCTGGCTGTTGTGGCCTCTTGGGGAGTAAACAAGTGGATGGAAGATCTCTCTCTCTCTCTCTCTCTCTCTCTCTCTCTCTCTCTCTCTGTCTCCCTCTTTCTCTGTATCTCTGACTTTCAATTAAATTTAAAAATCTTAAAAAAGCAAAACAAGTATCACAAAGCAATACTGAGAACAATTGTATGACAACAAATTAGGTAGCACAAATGAAACGAGCAAATCTTTTGAAAGACACAAACTACCAAAGCTGACTTAAGAAAAAATAAAGAAACTGAATAGACTGATTAGAAATAATGGAGTGGGGCCGCTGCCGTGGCTCACTAGGCTAATCCTCCACCTAGTGGCACCGGCACACCGGGTTCTAGTCCCGGTCGGGGCGCCGGATTCTGTCCGGTTGCCCCTCTTCCAGGCCAGCCCTCTGCTGTGGCCAGGGAGTGCAGTGGAGGATGGCCCAAGTGCTTGGGCCCTGCACCCTATGGGAGACCAGGAGAAGCACCTGGCTCCTGCCTTCGGATCAGCGCGGTGCACTGGCCACAGAGCGCCAGCCGCGGCGGCCATTGGAGGGTGAACCAACAGCAAAAGGAAGACCTTTCTCTGTCTCTCTCTCACTATCCACTTGTCGCTCCCTGTCTTCGTGGAGGAACGACACAGGACCCTGCGCTGTTCTTTTGTCTGCTCGGCCCTCCCCGGGTTTTCCGCTGGTTCTTCCTGGGTTGGCTACCGTCCCTTCCACCCCCGTGGAAGGGCGGTTCCCCCTGCCACTTTCCCCACTTCTGCGGGGGAGTGGCACACCGCCAGCCGGCTCTCTCGGGGGCTGCACAGGTGTTCCTTCAGATAGATGTTCCTGGTGCATATTGTCTCTCTCCTCCTTTATAGTCCTCTTCCACCAATCCCAACTCTGCTACCCACACGCCGAGTACGCTGCTCTCCTCCAATCAGGAGCAGGTCCTACAGTTTATTGGTTGAACTGGAGGCAGCTGTGTAGAAGCTGTTTCCTCCTCTCCCAGAGCCATATTGTGGGAGAGCAGATGCGTAGAATAAGTCTTAATTCCAGTAACTTAGTCTAGTCCGAGTTGCTCCCAGTTGCTCCCCACATCCACTCTGCCTGTCAAAAAAAAAAAAAAAAAGAAAAGAAAAAGAAAAGAAATAATGGAGTGAATCAGTAATAATAATAAAAACCTTCCCCAAAGATGGAACCCAGTCCAGATGGCTTCACAGTTTAATTTTACCAAATGTGTAAAAATAATTAATATTAATCTTTTGCAAATTCTCACAAAATATGAAAGAGAAAGGAATACTTTCTAACACATTCTGTGAGGCTAATGTTACCCTGAGACGGAAACCAGACAAAATTATCACAAAAAACTGCAGACCAATGTCCCTTATGAATGTAATGAATGTAAATACAAAAATTCTCAGCAGATACTGGCAAACTTAATCCAGCAACATATTGGAAGGATTATACACCATGAACAGTGGGATTTATCCCAAGAATGCACAATTGGTTTAACATACAAAAATCGATCAATGTAGTACACAATGTTAATAGAATAAATAACAAAAAACACATGATAATACCACTGACCCAGAAAAGGCACTGACAGAATAATGTGATTTTTTTTCATAATAAAAACACCTAGCACACTAAGGTAGAAGGTAGCATTCTTTTTTTTTTTTTTTTTTTTTTAATTTATTTAATGAGCATTGTCGCTCCCTCTCTTCGTGGAGGAACGACACAGGACCCTGCGCTGTTCTTTCGTCTGCTCGGCCCTCCCCGGGTTTGCTGCTGGTTCTTCCCGGGTTGGCTACTATCCCTTCCACCTCCGTGGAAGGGCAGTTCCCCCTAGCCACATTCCCCACTTCCGCAGGGGAGCGGCACACCGCCGGCCGGCTTTCTGGGGGGCTGCACGGGTTCCCTTAGCTGTTCCCCATAGATGTTCCTGGTGCATGCCGTTTCTCTCCTCCTTTATAGTCCTCCTCCGCCAATCCCAACTCGGCTGCCCACACGCCGAGTACGCTGCTCTCCAATCAGGAGCAAGTCCTACAGTTAATTGGTTGAACTGGAGGCAGCTGTGCGGAAGCTGTTTACTTCTCTCCCAGCGCCATATTGTGGGAGAGCAGATGCATAGAATAAATCTTGATTCCAGTAACAGTATAGTCCGAATTGCTCCCCACAAGCATAAATTTCCAAAGTACAGCTTATGGACCACAATAGCCTCCTCCCCCCCACCCCCGCCCGTGTCTTCCCTCCCATCCACAATGCTCCCCTCTCCCACTCCCTCTTCCCTTCCCCTTCACATCACAATTAATTTTCAATTATCTTTATATACAGAAGATCAATTTAGCGTATGTTAAGTAAAGATTACCACATTTTGCTCCCACACAGAAACATAAAGTGTAAAATACTATTTGAGTACTAGTTATAGCATTAATTAAACACCTAAGAGTAATTGTGTATTAATTACATAGCTCAACCAATAGTTTTAAGTAGAATATAAAATGCATCTTTTGCATTGTTGTGGCTTCCCCCCGACCTCCCTCCCTCCCATGGCCCTCCCCTCACCCACTTCCTCTCCCCTCTCCCCCCTTCATCACGTTTCATTTTCGGTTACCTTCATATACCGAAGATCAATTTAGTCTATACTAAGCAGGGATTTCAACAGGTTGCACTCACACAACCGAACCAGGTATAGGGTATTGTTCGACTAGTAGAGTTGTTTTTGAGTTTCATAGATAAACATATTAAGGACAGAGATCCTGCGAGGGGAGCATGAACCCAGTGACTCCATTGTTGATTTAACAATTGGCACTCTTATTTATGACGTCAGCAATCACCCGAGACTCTTGCTATGAGCTGTCTAGGCTATGGAGGCCCCTTGAGTTCACCAACTCTGTATTTGTTTAGTCAAGGCCATATCACAGTGGAGGTTCCTTCCTCCCTTCAGAGAAAGGCGCCTCTCTCCTTGATGGCCTGATCCTTCTGCTGGAGTGTTGTTCGCCAGGATCCTTCATTTAGATTGTTTTTTTGCCACCGTGTCATGGCTTTCCATGCCTGCGAGACTCTCATGGACCTTTTAGTCAGATCCGAATGTCCCAAGGGTTGATTCTGAGGCAGGAGTGCTGTTTTGGGCATTTGCCATTCTATGAGTCTGCTGTGTGACCTGCTTCCCCCGCAGGATCATTCTCAACCCTTTTGATTCTATCTTTCATTATTTGCTTACACTGGTCTTATTTGTGTACTCTCTTCGACACTTACCCTATCTCTTGGATCAGTTGTGTATTTATATTTGTCTCTTTACCAAGTGTGCTGGCATTGGTGCCTGCCTCCTTGGTAAGATTGAGTTGAAATCCCCTGGCACATTTCCAGTTCCACCATTGGAGGTAGGTCTGATTGAGTATGTGCCGTCCTATATATCTCCTCCCTCTCTTATTCCCACTCCCATGTTCCACAGAGATCAATTTCCTATTAATTTTTAAACGCTTAAGAATGGTTGTGCATTGATTGCAGAGTTCAACCAGTGGTCTTGTGTAGAGCATGAAGGTAGCATTCTTAATTTGAAAAAGGATATCTACAACCATTCTGAAACAGTACTGAATGTGAAAGACTGACAGCATGACCTCTCCAATCAGGCACAAGACAAAGATGTCCACGCTTACCACTTATATTCAATGCTGTTTTAGAGGTTCTAGTAAGAACAGTCAGGCAAACAAAAAAAGTCATAAAAGGTATTTAGTTTGTAAAAGAAGAAATAAACTATCTCTGCTTGCAGATGGTTTATATATAGAGAATCCAGAGGAATTATCCCCTTCCCCCTACACACTATTGGACCTATTAAATGAATTCAGCAAGCCTGTAGGGTATAAGTTCAATATACAAACATCAATCATGTTCCTGTGCACTACTAATGCACAGTCCAAAATGAAATTTTAAAAATTTTGCTTATGATAATATCAAAAAAGAATGAAATATTGGGGTTAATTTTCACAAAAAAAGTGCAAGATGTGCACACTGAAAATATAAAAGGAATAAAAGATTCAAGAGGAGGTGTTTTCTTTCTCTCTCTTTGACTTTCAAATAAACAAAACAAATGAACAATTTTTAAAACATTGTTGGAAAAATATTAGACATAAATCCATAGAAAAGTGTTTTTTTTTTAATGGCTTGGAAAACATAAGAACATTCCCCAAACTGAGCTACAGATTCAACATGATTTCCAAAAAATAATCCCATGCAGGTGTTTTTTTCCAGAAATCAATAATCCAAATATAAAATTCTTATGGAAGTACAAGGGAATCTGAACAGCTAAAACAATCTTGAAAAGAACAAAACTGGGAAACTCATACTTACTACAAATCTATAGTATCTAGATGGCATAAAATAGCATAGGTAATGGAATAGAATTGTGAACCACGTTTATGGCTCACTGAATTTTGTCAAGATGCTGGTGCTAGTCAATACAAAGTAAGCTTTTTCAATAAATGGTGCTGGGACAAAAGATGAAGTCAGATGTCTTTTTCACTCCACATACCAACAAATAATTCAAATGGATCATAGACCTAAATGTAAGAGCTAAAAAGAATAAAATTCATAATAGAAAATATAGAGGTAAATTTTTATGAGTAAGGCAAAGCCTTATTAGAAATGTGGCTAAAAGCAAAATAGACAAAATTTTTTAAAAAGATAAAATATGCTTCATCAAAATTAAAAATTTTGGACTTCAGAGGATACCATCAAGAAAATGAAAAGGCCATCTCGAGATTGAGAAAAAATATTCAAAAATTACATACCTTATCAAGGACTTAATGTCAACAAAACATAAAAAACTCTTCCAAATCAAAACCCAAAATGATGAAAAACCCGATTAAAACTGGGAAAATGACTGAAATGAGCATTTTTTCTAAGAAATGTAAAAGTCACCCAGAAGCACATAGCAAGATAGACATTGAACATTATCAGCCAGTTTTGAAATGCTAATCTGAACTATAAGATGCCACTCTATATCCACTATGAGGGCTAAACTCAAAAAGACAGACAATAGTACATATAGGTGAGGTTGTGGAGATAATGGAACCATCATGTATTTCTGGTAGGAGTCGAAAATTCTGCAGCCATTTGGGAAAATGGTTTGGCAATTTCTTGAAAAGTTAAACATAGTATTTCATGAGTCAATAATTCTTTTCCTAAGCTTATGCTCAAGAGAAATGAAAATATATGTCCACATAAAACCTTGTATGCAAATGTTTATAGCAGTATTTTTCATGATAGCCAAAAAATAGTAACAATACAAATGTCCATCAACAGATGAATTGATAAGTAACCATGGTGTATGCATGCAATGCAATAGTATTCAGTCATAACAAAGGAGCGAGAACTAATGCCTCATGTAACATGGATAAGCCCTGAAATCTTTGTTCTATGTGAAAGAAGTCAGATATAAAAAATCATGTATTATGTGCTGCCATTTATGTGGAATATCCAGAACTAGGCAAGTCCATAAAAAAAGAAAGTGGTAGTTGCCAAAGTGTGGGGGTAGGAGAGAATGGGAATGAGGGGTGATGGATATGGGATCATTTTAAGGTGGCAAAAATCTGAATTTTATTTTGATCATGGTTGTACTCTGTGAACATACTAAAAAGCACTGAAATATGCACTTTAAAAAGGATCAGTTTGTGATAGGTAGATTATATCTCAGTAAAGATGTTACTTTTAAAAGCACAAATTGTATCTTACATATGCATTTCAAGTTGTTCAGGAGCTTCTCCCCACCCTTAGAAAAAAGGTCTAAAGTTTGACCATGGCCACATTGTCCTGTCTGTGCCTCTGACCTGTCTTGTTCCACACTGGCTTTGGTTAGCATGCTGCAGCCACCCACTCTACAGTACATTCTCGCTCTCGCTCTCTCTCTCTCTCTCTCTCTCTCTCTTTTTTTTTTTTTTTTTGTCAGTCAGAGTGAACAGTGAGAGAGAGAGACAGAGAGAAAGGTCTTCCTTTTCGTTTGGTTAACCCTCCAATGGCCGCTGCAGCCGGCCCGCTGCAGCTGGCGCACCACACTGATCCGAAGGCAGGAGCCAGGTGCCTCTCCAGGTCTTCCATGTGGGTGCAGGGCCCAAGGACTTGGGCCATCCTCCATTGCACTCCCGGGCCACAGCAGAGAGCTGGCCTGGCAGAGGAGCAACTGGGACAGAAGGAAGCGCCCTGACTGGGACTAGAACCCGGGGTGCTGGTGCCGCAGGCGGAGGATTAGCCTATTGAGCTGCGGCGCCGGCCACAGTACACTCTGTAGTTCTTTTCTACTGCTGAGTCTTAGCGTTCACTCTTTCTGCCCTCTGGATATCTTTCTCCTACTTTGTCTATGGGTCTCTCCGTATTGTTCTTTCCATCTCTTAAAGTAATTGCTTCCCCTTCCATGCTCTTTATCATATCAGGTTGTTTATTTTCTTTATGCACTTTATGCACAAGTTGATATTATCTTGCCTACTTATGTACTTATTTATGTATTTGGATTGTTTTGTTTTGTTTGTGATTGTTCTCCCAATAACCCATTGGAAAGAGAGATGAAACCAGATTGACTGAGGGTTGATAATTCTTTTTTTTTTTTTTTTTTTTTTTTTTTTGACAGGCAGAGTGGACAGTGAGAGAGAGAGACAGAGAGAAAGGTCTTCCTTTTGCCGTTGGTTCACCCTCCAATGGCCGCCGCGGCCGGCGCGCTGCGGCTGGCGCACTGCGCTGATCCGATGGCAGGAGCCAGGAGCCAGGTGCTTTTCCTGGTCTCCCATGGGGTGCAGGGCCCAAGCACCTGGGCCATCCTCCACTGCACTCCCTGGCCACAGCAGAGGGCTGGCCTGGAAGAGGGGCAACTGGGACAGAATCCGGCGCCCCGACCGGGACTAGAACCCGGTGTGCCGGCGCCGCTAGGCAGAGGATTAGCCTAGTGAGCCGCGGCGATAATTCTTAAAAAAAAGGTGATGGGGGCCGGCACCGTGGCTCACTAGGCTAATCCTCCACCTTGCGGCGCCGGCACACTGGGTTCTAGTCCCGGTCGGGGCGCCGGATTCTGTCCCGGTTGCCCCTCTTCCAGGCCAGCTCTCTGCTATGGCCCAGGAGTGCAGTGGAGGATGGCCCAAGTGCTTGGGCCCTGCACCCCATGGGAGACCAGGAGAAGTACCTGGCTCCTGCCATCGGATCAGCGCAGTGCGCCGGCCACAGGCGGCCATTGGTGGGTGAACCAACGGCAAAGGAAGACCTTTCTCTCTGTCTCTCTCACTGTCCACTCTGCCTGTCAAAAAATTAAAAAAAAAAAAAAAAGTGATGGGTCCATGAGTCTTCATTATACTCTACCCTTTACTTTCATAAATGTTTGAATTTTCACATTAAAGATTTTTTTAAATGCTTGGTTTTGACAAATATTTGTGTTGGTGCCTCTCTGTTCTTGGCTCATGGTGCAAATGTATCTCTGCCATTTGAAGATGGTATTCTTGGGTATTCTACTTGAAGATGGCATTCCCAGGTATTCCGTTTGAAGATGGCATTCCGGGTATTCCACTTGAAGATGGTATTCCTGTTTGCTATGCCCCCTCTTGCCATTCACCAGTCACTTGCAGGTGGCACTTTCCAGGAGGAGCTCAAAAAGTTGGTGATTGTATTACTTATTTTCATTTAGGAATCCTAAGCTTTTCGGAAGACATTCTGGTGCTTTTGTATATTCTATACTTGAGATAAGAGTAGCAATTGGAAGTTGGCATAGATGTTTATTTTGAGAGTAAAATCAAAATGAGAAGTGGAAAGGGAATGCTCATTTCCCTAACCTTCTGAGAAAGCATACCCGACATTGGATACTAGAAGGTTTTTTTTTCCCCCTAAAATATATGCCTCTAAGATAAGGTTTTAGGTGGAACAAAATTCAAAACTTATGAACTTTAATATTAAATTTATTTTTTGTCTGATAAAGAATTCATAATTATGATATTTGTGTTATTGATCAATGTAAGGATGAATTTTAAGATAATAAACCAATTTAAGGAAAAGTACTAAGATGGTAGGGGTACAACACTTATGTGGCAAAATCTCTGAAGGTGAGCAACAAATTAGTGATGTTTGGAAAACGCTAGATGAGGGGATTTTCTCCTCTTATTTAACCTGGATCAGAGCAGATAGGAACTATCGAGAAGCGCATGGAGGAAACACGCACCTAAAACAACTCAAGCTGAGAGATCATATTTGCCAACAGAGATGTTCTTTATGGGAGCAGTATATTCCTGGATGCATCTCTCTGTGTGCTAAGATATATTTTCTGATATCTTTTACCTTCAGGAGCACAAATTCAGTGGGAACATAGTAGGAAAATATGGCTTTTGTTTTGGACAAGTCATGAGTGGGGCAGTGAGTCCAGAACAGGAGAGACCTGTCTGTACTTGCCTGTGCTGAGAGCCACTAAACCAGTCTTGTTACTGTCCCTGCCCATATTTGCATTAGACATAAACCCTTCATGCTGGCCCCCAGGGCCCTGAGTGATCGAATCCCTGCGCCTCTGCACCTTCACTTTCTCAGCTCCAGTTCCATGGCCTGTTTTCTCTTCTATTTGCTCTATCTCAGTTGCACGTGTTGTTTTCTGTCTGCTTCCCCCAGATCTCTGCTTGGCTGGCTTCTTATCAGTTAGCCTTGGGTCAAATATTACCTCCTCTCAAGGTCTCCCTATCTAATGGCCACTTCACCAACCACTTTTTAGCACATTATCCTGTTTTGTCTTCTTTGCAGAAGTTAACATTTCCCAAAATTATTTCATGTGTTTATTTCATGAAAGAGGAGTCTTGTCTGTTTTGTTCCCGGTATTTCCCCATCGTGTTGAATGGTGCCTGGCATGGGAAGGAGCTTGGCAAATATTTGTTGAATGAATACATGAATTAGATAAGCTGGGGTTTGGACTAGATCATCTCTGAGGGTCTCCTTCCAGCAATGAAGTACTCCGATTTTCAAAATCCATCACCAAAAGCATTTATCTTTCCAACTGAGAGCTTTGCTCCACACAACCGCCAAGATCGGATTTTCCCAGGGCTTCACAGAAAGGGTGGGTATGCTTGCAGAATGAAACAGATGCCTTCGGGTGCCGACACATCTTCCCTGGAGTTTAGCTGCAGAGCAAAGAGCAATCCTTGTAATCAGTACAGAGGTGGAGGAGAGAGTAACTCAGTCTTCTGCCAGATTGCCTTTGTGGATGTCAGAACAAGCTTCTCCAAAAACAGGCCTTTTCTTAAAATATTACTCCAAGTGCAGATTGCCCTCCAGCCCCTATCCTCTTTTCTCTCACTTGGGCTCTCTGACTTGTCACATATGTGTTCAATTGCTTTTCTAACATCAGTTTGGGTAACCCTGATGCGAGGAAGATGTGAGAGTCAGCCATTAGGTCTGTGAAGGTCTGATGAAAGCAACTTTAACACATAACCATTTGCTTTGGCAGGAGCTCAGGCCAAGAGCAAAAGTCCTCTTGATGTGTCAAATTATAGATAAACACAAGTTTCAAAAACATTTGTGATATAACTGCAAATAAATGCTGGTAACTGGCAGGGTGCTCCGTTTACAAATAGTTCCTGTCATCCAAACAGTAAGAGGATAAACTTAAACACGACTGACTTCCCAAACATTTGAAAGCACTTTAATAGCAAGACTCCGAGACTGCAAGTTTAAATGAATAATAATTAAGGCCTAAAATACAACTCAGCCAACAGCAAAGCTGCACAGAGCTGTACTTGGGGATCTGGGGTTTATCATGATGACTCAGCTTCTGATTCCTTTGAGATTTTTCTCTTAGGTTCCACCCCGTCTTTTGAAGATCCTCTGAGTTGCCCATGCCTCTGTTTTCCACTGTGCTTGCCTTGGCTTCTTCAGGTCCAGGGTCTGAGAAGCATGATCTTGGGAACTGGCTAGAACAGAAAAAGAGGTGGAGAGCTTTGGGTCTTGATGAAATGCTTGCACCTGGCATATTGTCTCTAAAAGGAAAAAGTCCATGGGTACACTTGCCCTGTCTGTGAAGCTCTTGGATGGGTGACAGTGGTAGTGGTGAGGAGGAGAGATGGGGGTACGCCATCTTTTTACTCATTACCAACTGTGAGTTTTCATCCATCTATCTGTAATTCAAAAAATATTTGTTGAGTTCTTCTGGTGTTCCAAGCATTCTACTATACCCCAAAGTATTTGGTAAAACAAACAAACAAACAAAAACCCTTTTGTTCTCAGATCCGTTGTGATACAGTCAAGCTCTGAAGAAGGAGGTTTAGGTCCAGGTTGACACCAACTGTGTTTCTGCTCTACATCAGGGGGTTCAGTTTCCTACCTGATCATGTCAGACATGAATGCCTCAGGCAGGTTGGAGAATATCTCATTCTGGAAATTTCATGACCTCCCAGTGGTGGAGAGTTGTTCTGCTATAAGACAATATAGGTTTCCACATTCTGAAAAACAGTTAGAAACTCTGACCCATGGAAGGAAAAATCCCCTAATTTTAAATGTTGATTACTTAGTCAATTTAAAAAAAAGTGAATGAGGGCAGATTAAACAATAAACTTTGCAGCCTCCTAGGGTAAACCCCAAATCCTTCCTTGTGCCTTGTCTACCATTCAGAACGTAGGCCCAGAGGAGTGGGGTCTGGCTGGCTGTGTAGGCCAGGGAGTGACTTTGGGGCTGCTGCTGGGGCAACAGGGAGGCCATCCTTGACAGGGTATTGTCTTCACCATATTTCAGCCAGAAGGGTAACCAACCAGAGGGATTCCCTTTCAATCAGCATTTCCAGATGTCATTTGGGGCTTCCTTGCCCACTGAGATTCAGTTTAAATTGTCTAAAACTCGCCAACACCAAAGTTCAAAATTCTAAGATTTATCTAGGAGTTCTTGGAGTTAGAGTACACATTTGCATAGCTTCCTCTGTCTCTCAGGCTGTTATATCACCCCCTTGAGGTTATATTGGGCCCAGTCACAGGATTTGCTCCTTTGTATGAATTCTCTAAGAAACTAACTCAGAGACTGGCGCTGTGGCATAGAGGGTAAAGCCCTGTGGTGCTGGCATCCCATACAGGTGCTGGTTCAAGTCCTGGCTGCTCCACTTCCAATCAAGCTCTCAGCAATGGCCTGGGAAAGCCTTTCAAATAAATAAGTAAATAAATTAAAAAAAAAAAAAAGAAAGAAAAGAAACTAACTCAGTCACCCTAAAGGATTGTAGACTTCACAGAAGACATTTTTGGTAGGAGTGGGGGAATGTAGCCAAAAAATTTTTGTTTTATAGTAAGACAGATCATCTTTAACAGCAGACCATACTGCTTTTAAGATTCAAATTTACCTGCCCTTGGTTTGCTTCATATTTGTTAATTATAGGATCTGGACAAGTTACTTAACTTTATGTGCCTCAGTTTCTTGTGTTTAAAATATGAACTATAATAATGTCTACTCACAAAACTGATACAAGGATGGAATCAGTCAATATAAATAAAATTATTAGAATAGTGGCAAATGTGGTATAGACTTAGATATGCAGACAGATGATAAATAGATGTCTATATATGTGCTATACTATTATTATGGTTATTTTAATTTCTGGTTCTTCTCAGTCCCTCCTCCAGTTTTTTCCTTCTTATTCACCTCTCCTCTGCCCATTCAGGAACAGAAACAAAATTTATCATGACCTTGCTCTGTCCTGATCCAGAATAGTTTGTGTTCTTTCTACTCTAAGGTCTCGACTCCCACTGATGTCATATCCCAGGCATGTTTACCAAAGAATTTTCCAGACAATAATAACTTCCTCCCTGAGAGGGATTAAGATGTCAAATGTCAAGATAATATTTTCTAATTTTTTATATTTATATATACACACAACGAGCTCCATAACTTTAAACAAATATTAAAAACACTGGGGAAATAAAGTTTCCTGGTGGCAAGGGAGGCTTTAGTAGGTGTCTGAAAATAATGGATCCAATAAGAGCACATCCAGTCTGGCCAAGGTTTCTCCTGTGTGTTCCCAGGAACATAAAGACTCAGTTGGCCCTTTTATAAGGAGTCAAGGGACCTGCAGTACTGAAAGGCTAGAACCCAGCACAATATTTAGGTGATGTGTTTTCCCTTCAAAAATATTTTACCCCATAACCTTCAGAATATTTCTATCCTCTTTAATCTATGACACCTCACAAAAAATTAATTATACAGATGAAATGATGGAGAGGGCCTTCTCTCCATAAAGAGAAAATGTTATTGTAGTGTTTCTCAATCTTGCTTTATGTATTGATATTGGCTTGTAGCTAGAATAAGCAAATACAGAATCTCCAAAGTTCCTTTCCCTTCTCATGCTCCAATAGAGCTAATAATCTCTCTTATGTATGTGTATATGTGTATGTATACATTTTATAAAGCATATTTATATCCTTTAGAATATTGGTAGAAAATAACATTGGAAAGTAAAACCTCCGGACCCTTATCTGAATTTCAGACCTGCCTGTGAGTCCCTACATCCTTGTTACTATGGCACAGATCAGAGGATACCAATCTGATTTTTTTTTAAGCCATTCAGTTGCTGTCCTTGGCATTGAGGGAGAAGCTGACTTTGGGAACTTAATAATAGAAATAGTCTATTGTAGGTTTGGGAAATAGTTATTGAAAACATCAGGGGAACAGGGAAGGTGTGGTCTGTGATCCATTTCACATAGGTGTGTCATGGAAAGGGCACAATGGACTTGGCTTTGAGTCTCAGCTCAGCAGTAACTACTTGTGTGCTCTCGGATGAAACCCATGAATCTGCTGAAGCCCAGATGCTTCACCTGTGACGTGGAAGTGAAACATCTGCCTCACAGGGCTATGAAAGTCAGATAACGCACGTAGCAGTTTCCTCTGTTGGGTTTTCAATGCCACCTGTCTTGCATTTTGTTCCTGTCTTTCTGGCCCCTTCTCTTTAGTCTCCTTTGCTGAACCTTTGGCCAGTTTGAGCTGAAGTTCCTCCAGGCTTGATAGTTACCTCCCACCCATTTGTTGTTCTTTTCCTGGATCATTCCATCCACTCTAGGCCCATTTTTCTTCCACTGGAGGGGGGGTGATAATTTTCTCCATTACTTCATCACTGTGTGATTACAGAACTAAGAGGGAAAGGAAATATATAAAAAGTTCATTAAACAACTGAATTAAATATACATTTATTTTGGTTTGAAAAATTTAAAATCCACCCAGTTTTTTCACAATGCGTAATTTCCATGAATTTTTGAAGCCCTCTTGTATAACAATATGCTAGCACCCCAAGTGATTTTCTGGTTTGGGAATTTTCCAGAAAACATCATTGCATGTAGATCAGAGTCTACCAAAAGAGTAGAAGGGGTTGACTGAATGGGGACACACCCAGAGAACAAAGAGAGAACAAAGCCAATAGTCTATATTCATGACAGCAGCATCTCAAGAACATTGAAGACACTACTCATAAATCAGGGAACTTGGAAGTACTACTGCCTTATAGGAGGTGGTGGAGGTGCAGAGTTGCAGACATGGTTTTAAATGCCAGCAGGGCCACCTGTATCCTCATAGGCTGGTGACTCTTAAGGACACTGGAGTTGTAGCGGTAGGGGGCTTTACCTACAGTAGATTCTTTCTGTAGTTTATTGAGACACCAGAAGCTTTGTAGTTTATTGGGACACCAGAGGCTATGAGTCCTATTTAGAACTAATCGTTTTTGCTCTAATGATTGAATTTTATTGAAGATTTCATAACATTTTATAGTTGAAAGAGACCTTAAAAAGTTAGGTTACCCAACTCTTCCAGGCAGATTGAAGAA
Organism: Oryctolagus cuniculus; assembly: GCF_964237555.1. Lineage (NCBI taxonomy): Eukaryota > Metazoa > Chordata > Mammalia > Lagomorpha > Leporidae > Oryctolagus > Oryctolagus cuniculus. Next base: position 56,346,551 of record NC_091437.1, on the reverse strand, counting down.
ACTTGCAGATTCAAGCAGAATAAAAGAAACCATTCAAGGGTAAAAGAAAACTAAGAATGTCTGAAGGATACAAAAGAAGTTGATGGCTTTAGGTACCTGATTTAGATTAATTATAACACTTGGGCAATACATTTTTGGCACAAGCTTCCTGGCAATGAAGGCAAAGTGAAAACATGTTGGGTTACTTAGTTTTGGTTTCCTGACAATGGAAAACATAGAAATTTTTCTTTAGAGACAAACTTTTTCCTGGCACCAAGCTTGGGCATTTATCACATGAGTCATCAAGAGAGGACACTGAGGGACAGAATGGACGTCCCTCCCTCTGTGGCTTCTTACAGAATTGTGTAGCATTTCATCTGGATGTTTTCATGTTGACCATTTATGAAAGGAAACATTTTCTAGTAACCAGGATCCCTATTTCCAAGCACTGAAAGAATCTTAAAGAAGCCAGAAAAGGCATTACTTATGCTGCTCTTATTACCATTAACAGATGCGGAGAAACTGAGGCAATTCTATTGGGATATAATCTAAAGGCAATCATAATAACAATAGCTCCCTTTTATCAAGCACAAGTATGTTTATAAATATAAGCAAGTTATCCAGACTTGTAAGATGAAATAACTTTGCCAAGCTTACAAGGCTCCTCCTGGTCTCCAACTCCTTTTGGATGGTGGTGGGTCCCCAGAGCACTATGTTGAGGAAGATTCCTATGTCACATCTGATAATCGTGGGAAAGAGCACTATGATCAATTCATGCTGTTTACATATCAGAGGGGAGTGAGATGTGCCTGCTATAAATTTGCTGTCAATATGTGATTATGTTTTCCTGTTATCAAAGCAAATTTCATTTGATAGTCATTAGCAGATGTGTAATTAATGAATTAATGTAATTAAATAAATTAAGTAATGGTAATTCCTCTACATTTGTTAATGGAAATATCCCCAAGAAGTTGTTTTTTTTTTTTTTTTTTTTTTTTGGCCAGGCAGAGTTAGAAAGACAGAGAGAGAGAGTTATAGACAGTGAGAGAGACAGAGAGAAAGGTCTTCCTTCCAATGGTTCACTCCCCTAATGGCCGCTATGGCCGGCGCTGCACCGATCCGAAGCCAGGAGCCAGGTGCTTCCTCCTGGTCTCCCATGCAGGTGCAGGGGCCCAAGCACTTGGGCCATCCTCCACTGCCCTCCCGGGCCACAGCAGAGAGCTGGACTGGAAGAGGAACAACCAGGACTAGAACCCAGGGTGCCGGTGCTGCAGGCGGAGGATTAGCCAAGTGAGCCATGGCGCTGGCCCCAAGAAGTTTTAATACATGCTGTTTGGGACTTCATAGCCTCCTAGGAGCTGTTATGTGCACCTAGGAAGGGGACCAAGTCAAACATAGATCCCAACCTCCCCATCACCCTACCAAAAAAAAAATAATCCTCACATCCACAACACAAATTACAATTACAAACATGAATTAAATGTTTCTATAAGTCTTCTCTCTCTCTCTCTCTCTCTCACTGTCTAACTCTGCCTGTCAAAAAAAAATGCTTATATAAGTCAATTTACAGAGATATTAACTTTCAAAAAATACTCTATCAACAATGACTATCTTACTGTTATTGTTGTTGTCATATTTAACCAAGCAGTAGACCCCACTGAGAGTTATAAATGTGGAAGTATTTCTGTGTGACACTTGGAGTATTTCTTCAATTGCAGGCTGTGTGCAATGGTTGAAATATAGAGTGGGCATCCTGAGGGCCACAGTGCTTTAAGACCAAACCTTGATTCCAAAGTTGCATAAAGCAACTGACAGACCTCAAAGTGGGTGCCACTGTTTCTGCCTGCCCAGCCTCTTTCATCACTCACAGTACCTCTGTCTCTCTGTCCTTAAAGCATGAAGTTTTGGTAGAGCTGACCACCTCCTAGAGTGGATATGTGCCCCATTCTGTCACCATTTTCTCCTGATGAATGAATGATACAGAGGTTGACACAAGTTATTAAGTCACACTAAGTTACTAAATCCTATTTAGGATTTTCACTGTTGTTGGTTTTCTAGGATGGTGGAATAAATGGTGCAGGCAGAAATACTCCCTGAGAATGAATCCAGAGAGTGTGGCACAGAATAGACACCTAATGATATTTGCTTGATAAATAAATGGATGAATTGATCTGTGAATAGATGCCTGAATGAATAAATTAGACACCGTCCTGCCGCCCATCAGGATAGATCCAGAAATACCAGTCTACTTAGTGCACTGAAGGAGGCTAGTCTGGTTAATATACTTCAAAACTAATTCCCCATGTTGGGGAGAAAGAGAAATATCTATTCAACAGGAGAGAGTGTGGTTTCACATACAGATGTGTAATATTTATAAATGAGAAGTGGATTGTTTGTGTATAGCAGTAAAATAAGGGAGAGACTCTGTAAGCTAAGTTAAAGTAAACCACTTATTGCACTAACTAAGCCACAATGTGGCCACTGCTCACTGGTCACAACTGCAGTTTTGTTGGACTATTTTTTTTCCTAGAGGACTCAGCCTCTGCAAGATGCACCGAGTAATTGGGAAAGAAAAGGCCCTAATGTTTAGAATTTGCTTATGACAACCTTGAATGTTGAACGCCTTATTCCCTAAGTGTTTCGGCCTGGGGTCTGGTTTTTCTCTGCCTGTCCATGTAACCAGACAGGAGAAGAATGGGATGGAAGGGAAGTCAGACATATGCCTTGTTTTGGGGCAAACAGCTTGCAGAGTGGGACACGCATACTCCCTACTTGGATGACTTCTAGACTTTGGGGCTTGGCAGAGCTGTTGCTGAAAACATTGCATGAAATAAACTACAGAGTATAGAAAGAATGCAGAAAAAGTCATGAAGAACAAATTGGTGATTCATAGAGATTATAGTCTAATGGCTACAAGATTTTCCTGGCTCTGATTTGGACTTTTTAAAAAAATCAGTTGCAGTAGAGGCTCCCTTGGTGGTTGGACATGAAAGGGGATTTTCAAGAAATAATGAGTTTTTGTTTGGGTATTTATTTTATTTATATTAAAGTAAATATCATTTTTAGTCCTTTGCTCCTCTATTAAGAAATAAAATCCCTAAGTAATCCTAGCTCCTGGATGTAGGTAGCATAAGGAAAACACAAAAATAGATTATTTCAGAGAGGGGGACTTTTTTCATCATTCATAAGCATCTTAAAATCACACAGAGAGTTATAAATGCCAAATGTGTCACTAGAAGGTGCAAAGACATGTGTGTGCACATACACGCGTGCACACACACACACACACACAAATATCCCCTTCTCTTGGGCCCAGAGAATCTTTGATCAGAAATGCAGTGAGACTGATTCCCTGAATGAAGATTCTCTGTTTATTATTATCTGCAAGGTTATAATTGATTCTTTAAAAGAGCTAAGATTCAAATAAAGAAGAAACCAGGGTCACTTTGGATCAATTCTGGCCAGGGAAGTATTTACCAGCATAGTTTGAGGACTATACACTTCAAGAATTACTGTTAAATTGTCAAATATATCCAGCCTGGCTCTTTCCAAAAAGGGGTTATGCAAACTCCTACCTGGTGTTTTATTTCACTCACACCCCTCTTACCCCAACCCCAGTAGTCCCCCACATAAACATGAACGTAGTAATTGTCACATAAAGACAATTTAGGGGAAATGAGACTAGTAAGTTTTTATTTGCACTTTATGATAACGAAGGTCTTTTATGAAACTCTTTCCTGAGATCCTCGCAATAGGTCTGTGATAAAATGTTGTTTTCCCCATTTTACATAAGGGGAAACAGTTTCTAGAGACTAAGGTCTCTTGGGGCTGGACTTTGAGTCCAGACCCTGTGGCTTCTTAGAAGTACAGGCCCTCCTCCACCAAGACCTACTGCTTTCCAGAAGCTTGCACAAGGAACCAAAGGAAGGAGAGAAAGGAATTATGGTGGGATCTCTGAGAACTCCCAAAGGTGCTTGAAGAAAGAGAAAGCCTTCAATAGTTGAATATGAAGAAAGAGGGTATGTGAGTATGGGAAGCAGTTGGAGAACACCATAGAGTTTTGTAAAATATCTTTAACAGAACACTAGTGCAGCAAGATATTCCATAAGTAAGGGATTCTGGGCTCAAATAAATTTGGAAAATATGGCGAACTTCAATGCAATTTGAATATTATAGGCTCTGAGAAATCATGCTGCAAACAAATCTAATTTACAATTTTAAATCTGAAACATCCAAAATTTATTTGGCCATGGAACTGTCTCCCTATTTTTCCACTAAATAAGCATGAACAGCTGTCTGAATACCCTTTGGGGAATGCTGGCCTAGGGCATAGATTTAGAGTTGGGAATATGTCAATAGGGTTGTTTAATATTATGGATAATACTATAATTATATACAAATATGAAGTTTGGTATTCTACATTTTGCAGCCAAACTTCTATCATTTCTTTCCCTCATATAAAACTGGAGGAGCAGGCATTTGGCCTGCAGGTTAAGTATCTGCCCATTGCGGGCATTTGGAGATTGAAACAGTGAATGAAAGCCTTTTCTCTCTGTCTCTCAAATTAAATAAATAAATTTTAAAAAAAGATTATTAATTTTAAATGCAGAAATAAAGAGAGAGAGAGAGAGAGAGATCCTCCATCCACTGGTTCACTCCCCAAATGGCTGCAGTCAATGGCCGGGGCTGGGCCAGACTGAAGCCAGGAGCCAGGAGCCAGGAGCCAGGAGCTTCTTCCATGTCTTCCACATAGGTGCAGGGGCCCAAGCATTTTTATCTTCCTCTGCTTTCCCAGGCATATTAGCAGGAAGCTGGATCAGAACCAGAGCAACCAGGACTCTAACCAGCCATGAACCTGGGACGCCGGCACTGCAGGCAGAGGCTTAACCTTCTATGACACAGTGACGGCCTCTAAATAAATTTTAAAAAATCTAGAGATTTTGTTTTTACATATTTTTTCTATGTCTTTGCTCATCCTAATGAGAGGGACAAGGGACTGGGGGGAAAGAAAGAGAATGAGATAAGCAACAGACATTTCCTGTTGTGTTGATTCTCTATCTTTGCTCACTAACACAAAGCACACAAAGCAGCAGTATGCATGAGAACCAAGCAGAAGCTGAGCTAAGCCCTAGAATCTGGTTTCCCAGTCTGCCTGAGCCTCTGGCTCCTTCCAGGTATCTGGGTTAGAAGTCTAGCTTTTCCTTTCTGCCCTTGCCCATCTGCCTCTCTGAAGATGGGACAATCTAAAAATGTCACCTTATTGACCTGCTTTCTGCTCTTACTATGTCACATCTGTTGATTTAGAGGGTCTCTTCATTCCAGAGAACTCTTGGGCCCCAAGACTGCCCCAGCATGGTCCATATGGCCTCTGGCCAGAGATAATAGCAGCAGAAGCACAACTGGGCAGGCTTGTCTACTGCATCAGTCTTCCTGTGATGTCACACTACTCTGGCAAGAATAGACATGCTGTCTGCTTACACTCACTGATGCCTTCCAGCCTAGGTAGAGATGGGAATGAATGTGTGGTAGTTCTGATCATCAGGTTGGGATTCACAGAGCGTGAATGGAGTTAGGAGGGAATCATCCTTCTCCTTTTATTATTTTAAAACAGCCTTCAAGCAGTGAGGGAACTTATTACAATTGCTTGTACTTAGATTCTTCTTCAGAGTTGACTGGTCTCTCAGTAGCATGAATTCTGTCATTATTACTCAACAGGGCCCTGACCTTGATCTGGCCTAAGTATGACACAGTGAAATGACAGTTGGTTGAGGCTGAAGTGAAGAAGCTTCATTTGGAAGGTCAGTATTTTCTTGCTATTTATTTATATGAGAAGGACAGAGGGAGAAAGAGAGAGAGAGTGTGCGTGCTCTCCCACCTGCCAGTTTACTCCCCAAATGACAAACTGGGCCTACCTGAAGCTGGGAACTGGTACCTAATCCAGGTGTTCCACATGGGTGTCAGAGGCTCAGGTACTATGTCTATCTTCCACTGCCTCCCAAGGCCCACATTAGTAGGAAGCTGGAATCTAGTGCTGAAGTCGGGACATGAATGCAAACACTCTGATATGAGACATGGATGTTTTTTTTTTTAATTTTTTTTTTAATTTTTTGACAGGCAGAGTGGACAGTGAGAGAGAGAGACAGAGAGAAAGTCTTCCTTTTGCCGTTGGTTCACCCTCCAATGGCCGCCGCAGCCGGCGCGCTGCGGCCGGCGCACCGCACTGATCCGATGGCAGGAGCCAGGAGCCAGGTGCTTTTCCTGGTCTCCCATGGGGTGCAGGGCCCAAGCACCTGGGCCATCCTCCACTGCACTCCCTGGCCACAGCAGAGAGCTGGCCTGGAAGAGGGGCAACCGGGACAGAATCCGGTGTGCCGGCGCCGCAAGGTGGAGGATTAGCCCAGTGAGCCGCGGCGCCGGCCGACATGGGTGTTTTAACTCGTGTTTTAACTGCCAGGCCAAATACCTGCCCCAGGAGGAAAGTGTATTTGGAGCAGTATTTGCATTAACCAGGGGTGATTCATCACTCTCTCAATGTCTCCAGTGGTTTGCTGATGAATCTTCAACAACCAACTCTCCAAAAATTAATAAAGTCCAAATATATATGCATATTCATATATACATTTGTTTATCATAAAGTTTACTGATAGAATATGTAGTCTGTAATTTATAAACAGCAAAAATAAAATTCACAGTGCTCATTATAATAATTCCATAGAGCCAGTTCATTCTCATGGGATTATTTTGTTGATGGTGGTTTCTTTTAATCAAACTCTTGAATCCATAACCAACCTCTGGTTACAAGCAACAAACAAGTGTAGTTTTTTTAAAAAAGATTTATTTATTTATTTATTTGCAAGTCAGAGTTACACAGAGGAGAGAGAGAGAGAGAGAGAGAGAGAGAGAGAAGACTTCCATCCACTGGTTCACTCCCCAATTGGCAGGAATGGCTGGAGCTGTGCTAATGCAAAGCCAGGAGCCAGGAGCTTCTTCCAAGTCTCCTAAGTGGGTGCAGGGGCCCAAGGACTTGGGCCATCTTCTACTGCTATCCCAGGCCATAGCAGAGATGGATCAGAAGAGGAGCAGCCAAGACTTGAACCAGCACCCATATGGTATGCCGGCGCTTCAGGCCAGGGCTTTAACCCATTGTGCCACAGCGCCGGCCCCAACAAGTGTAGTTCTAACATGACTCTGTTCACGTTTTTGTTTATGTTAACAAATAAGAAGTGAAACAATGAAGACATCTGTCTCGGGTTGCCAGATTTAACAAGGAAAATCCAAGGAAGATAAGTTAAAATTGAATTATAGATTAAAGAACAGCTAAATTTTTAGTATGTATGTGCTCCTTATTTTTGGGTTATGCTTTTGCTAAAAAATTCTTTGTTTACAATAGTTCACCCCTTATCCACAGGGGATACATAAGAAAACCCTCAGTGAATTCCCCAAACTATAGATTGTAGTGAATCCTATGAGCACTCTGTTTTTTCCCTACACATATCCATGGTAAAGTTTCGTTTATGAGGTAGGCGCAGTGGAAGGCAAGAATACAATAGATTAATTATAACAATATATTGTAACAAAAATGATGTAATTGTGACATCTCAAACATCATGCTGACACCCTTTTTTTTTTGCCCTGTGATCATATAAGATGATCCAATGTCTATGTGATGTGTTGAAGTGAATAGTATAGGCATTGTAAGATACATTAGGCTACCACATAAGGGTGAATTGAACATAAACACTGGGATACCCAGACAGTATCTAATAATGGAAATGGCCACAAAGTGACTAGCAGGCCAGCAGCATATAGTGTAGATAAACTGGACAGAGGGATGATTCCTACCTCAGGTGGGATGAGCAGGAGGGTATGTGATTTCCTCACACCGCTCAGATTGGTGAGCAATTTAAATCTTGTTTATTTCTGGAATTCTCAGTGAATATTTTCGATTGTGCTTGACCAAGGATAGCTGAAACTACAGAAAGTGACACTGTAGATAAAGAGGAACTATTATATTCAAAATTCAAACTTAACTGGGCATCTTCCATCTACCCCTGAAAAGCATCAAATGTTCTTTACTGCTGAATCATATGATTTTTTTTTTTATGAGAGGCAGAGTTAGACAGTGAGAGAGAGAGAGACAGAGAGAAAGGTCTTCCTTCCGTTGGTTCACCCCCCAAATGGCCGCTATGGCCGGCGCACCTCGCTGATCCGAAGCCAGGAGCCAGGTGCTTCTTCCTGGTTTCCCATGTGGGTGCAGGGCCCAAGCACCTGGGCCATCCTCCACTGCACTCCCGGGCCACAGCAGAGAGCTGGACTGGAAGAGGAGCAACCGGGACAGAATCCGGCGCCCCGACCTGGACTAGAAGCGGGGGTGCTGGCGCTGCAGGCGGAGGATTAGCTAAGTGAGCCACGGCACCGACCCTCTCTCAATGTGTTTGTGTAGCTGAGACTGTAATAGCTGTATACATGGGATGATTTTAAGTTTTATCTTTATTGATGGCATTTTTTTTCCATCACTCTTAAGTGTAGAAAAATCAATAGAATTATAAACTAAGCCCTGACTTACAGAATTTGCCAATTTCCAAAATGTGTATAGTCCCACCATAGCCAACTCCAATTGAGAAGAGATGTGCAGATGATGTATTACCTAGAATTTCAATATATAGATGCAACAGACACAAAAACCTCAAGAGCTAGTAAAAGTAACACTTTATAAAATAATTAGGAAGTGATATTTTTTGAGCATTTGTTACCTTTTTTTTTTTGACAGGCAGAGTGGACAGTGAGAGAGAGACAGAGAGAAAAGTCTTCCTTTTCCGTTGGTTCATCCCCCAGTGGCCCCTGTGGCTGGCGTGCTACAGCCAGTGCACCGCGCTGAGCCAAAGCCAGGAGCCAGGTGCTTCTCCTGGTCTCCCATGCGGGTGCAGGGCCCAAGCACTTGGGCCATCCTCCACTGCACTCCCGGGCCACAGCAGAGAGCTGGACTGGAAGAGGAGCAACCGGGACAGAATCCGGCGCCCCGACCGGGACTAGAACCCGTTGTCCCAGCACCGCAGGCAGAGGATTAGCCTATTGAGCCGCGGCGCCAGCCGTGTTACCTTTGTTTTTATTATAATTTATTTAGGGATAATTTAATAAGAGCTTTGTTTAAACTGACCCACAAAATTTTTGACAAGTCACTCTTGTGAGCCATTAACAACCACTCTGACACACTGTTGAACCTGTCTTTTTAGCCTTCCACTTGGCTTGTTTTATTCATTTACAAAAAAAAGTTTTGGCTCCTTGTGGTGTTTAATGATTTTCGTAAAGTTGTTGGGTACATCTAAAAGAAGAAGGAGACAGCCCTTCTTCATGGAGCTGACCCTACTCCAGGGAGCAATGGACATTTATTGACCATCTCCTCTGTCTGAGACACCGTTCCCTACTAAAGTTTGAAGACTATACCCCTCTACGATCTCATGCTGTGTAAAATCCAAAAATATATAGGAACCATGTACTCTAAAGATGAAAAGGTCACTGACCTTGTAAGGCAGAAGGCTAGGAGATGAACTCAAGCTTCCTACTGTGGTTTCCATATTACTGATTATTTACATTCAGAGTTAAACTTTGGAAAGGATTACTGTAAATAATTGTCTCCTCAGGGCAGTAGTCCTACGGGGTGATGCATTTTCCCCTGTCTTGTTCTTTGATGTTATAAAGATTTTTCAGAAAGATGAGTGCTACCCCGATGACACACACACGTGCATGAATGCTTCCAAGGGGCATTCCTCTGGGCTAGTGCAGGTTTTATGGAGCACATGGAGCATAAGCCGGGTCTTGAAAAATGGGAAGGATTTAGATAAGTAGGGAGAGCATTCCAGGCTGGGCCCACTGCATAAGTAAAGGGTTATAGCTAGGTTTGTTGAAGGAACAATAAATAACATAGTCTGGCCAGAGAACATTTGGATTTATGCATAGACATGAAAGCCATTTAAAACCAGGTCCCACAAAGTCCACTGGAATCAATTTCAGATAATTAATAGTTGGAAAAATTAAAACCCATTTAAGTCTATACCTTCTTAAGAAAATACGAAAGCTGGAGTACTTTTACCTCTCTTCACAGATCATTTTTTCTCTCCCTTTGGTCTCATCTCTTCTGCTGCAATGGTTTGGAAATAGGTTTAGATGTTGAATATCCTCCAAAGGCCCATGTGTCAAATGTTTGGTCCCCAAAGTCTCATGTTTGGTGATATTGAGAGGACAGAAATTTAATCTAGCCATGGTATTGGAAGGTTCAGCCTTTGGGAGGGTATTGGATTAGGTTAGGAAACTAGGGTAGAGCTGTTCATGATGGAATCACAGTGACTTTACAGGGAGAGATGTAGACAGACACCCGAGACACAGAGGTGTGCTAGCTCATCCAAATGATGCTGTGCAGCCACTTGGGACTCTTCTAGTAAGATTGCAGTCACCACATGCTGAACCAGTGGGGCTGCCTGAGTTTGTACTGTGAACCCCCTTTCTTTCGTAAATACCTCCTTTCAGGTATTTTGTTGTGGTGACAAAAGTTGCCCAGCACATCTGATGACTTATTCTCTGCCCTTTTCTGGTAACTCTCCTTCACCGATTACCTTGCTCTTCCTGTTAGGTCTCAGAAAGTGGAAGGAAGAGACAGTGTTGAGACGCAATCAGAATTTTCCTTTGTGGGTAGGAACAGGGTGTAGGCTATACTTTAATACAAAGATATGTTTTGTTATGTGCATCTGGTTATAATAGCCATACCCATAGATAGCAATTACATCCACAATAAATTTCTTTGTACTTCCTCCCTTATCAACTCTGTACTAATAAATTTCATTCATTTCTTGATCTCTTTTATATTCTCCCTTGCTTTAGACCCTTATACTTACTATTTCCTCTTCATATATTATTATTTCTTTTGTCTTTATCCACCCAATGCCTGAAAATCCTGGAAGTGTCATTTTAGAAGTGACTTCACTTAAATCCTTCCCTGACTCCCAAACCGGGTCATTGCCTTTTCTCTCTGAATCCATGGTATTGGGCACTTCCTCCTACTTTATCTTATAATTTCCTACTTTACTTGTCTTTTTCTTATTGGATTGTGAAGAATCTAAAGATAAGTCCCAGGTCTTATTTCTTGTGTATGAGTATATATGCGCATGTGTGTAAATATATATATATATACACACACACATACATATATATACACACATGCATATATATACATACATACATATTTATAAACTTCTTCAAAAAGTTTGTGGGAAAATAGAATTAAAAGCTAGACTTCGTTTGGTGCAAAGAAAATCCATGCATACTTTTCATAATGCATACTCTGTGAACTTTTTGAAGACTGTACACACATATATACTCATGAATATGTATATGTTTTATGTATGATATATATAACAACTTATTTGTATATTATGTATATACATAATATATATTTCTTGTGTGTGTGCATACATATGTATGTATTTAGTGCTCCTTTTATATTTTGGTTGAATAAATCCATTTATTGGCACCTTCTCTGTGACAAGCACTATATTAAGCAATATGCAAACTTACATCTTTTCACGCACTATATCAAAAGGGAAACCCAGGACTCAAAAAGGTGCAGTGATTACCCAAGGTCACACATTCCAGAAATGACAGCCCCAAAACTTGAACCAGGGGTCGGTGGTTGGCCCCTGCATGTGTTGGAGCAATAGAAATCCATTAGGAAGCCTGCCTTCATCAGAGAGAGGGACGAAGTGTGCCTCCCAAGAGGGAGGTGGAGACTAGAGCTGTCAGCCAGGCCCTCGGTTGCCCATAAGGGAGGTGCTTATGGCAGCCAGCTGCTGCTGATCTGCTGACATGAGGGGGAAAGGAAGGCAGAGAGCAGATGCCAAACCCACGCCTGTTGTCTGTGGTTAAGGATTTTGTTTACTGACTCCTTTGCTCCCTGATTATGGGACATTTGAGTGCAAACACTATTTCTCTTCAGTAATGATATCCTGTCCTCCTTCAAGAGGCCCTCGTTCTGGGCAGAATAAAGGCTTTCTTACAAAGCCATCCAGTGAAGTCTCAGTTGGCCTCCATCCTCGCTGGTGTCATAAGCTGCTCACCAGTGCACAGGGACCGTGGATGAACGCGTGTGCTGTGCTTGTATGTGTGCCCCCTGGGGAACAAGAACACATTGTCTTTCAAAACTGTCAATAATAAAACAAAATAGCAAGGAGTTTCCTACAGCTTCTGTAACAGATGACCACAAGCAGAGTGGCTGAGAACAACACACTTTATCTTCAGGTCAGAAGTCCAGCACATGTCTCACTGCCTGAGACTGAGAAATCAAGAGGGATGGGTTCCCTTCTGGAGGCCTTATGGACAATTTGTATCCCAGTCTTTGCCAATGTCTAGAGACAGCCTCTGTGCCTTGAATGTGGCTCCCTCCTCAACCTTCACAGCCAGCCACAGCAGATCCAGCTTTGTTCGTGTGTCCCTCTCTCTGAGCCACACTCTTGGGTTACAGCCAAGAAGGGTCTTTTTTTTTTTTATTGCTGTTGTTTTTTTAAAAAAGATTTATTTATTTATTTATTTATTTTTTCTTTTATTTAATGCATATAAATTTCCAAAGTACGACTTATGGATTACAATGGCTTCCCCCCCATACCGTCCCTCCCACCCACAACCCTCCCCTTTCCCACTCCCTCTCCCCTTCCATTCACATCAAGATTCATTTTCGATTATCTTAATATACAGAAGATCAGCTTAGTATACATTAAGTATGGATTTCAACAGTTTGCTCCCACACAGAAACATAAAGTGAAAAATAATAGATGATTTTTTTAAATGATGATGAAATCAGAGCAGACCTATTGTCATGTTTAATCCCAGTGAGAGTCAAGTTGGGAATTGATAATTTCTTTTTTTTTTTTTTTTTTTTTTTACAGAGGATCAGTTTAGTATGCATTAAGTAAGGATTTCAACAGTTTGCACCCACATAGAAACACAAAGTGAAATATATTGTTTGAGTACTCATTATAGCATTAAATCTCAATGTACAGCACATTAAGGATAGAGATCCTACATGAGGAGTAAGTGCACAGTGACTCCTGTTGTTGACTTTACCAATTGACACTCCTGTCTATGGCATCAGTAATCTCCCTATGCTCCAGTCATGAGTTCCCAAGGCTATGGAAGCCCTCTGAGTTCTCCGATTCTTATCTTGTTTAGACAAGGTCATAGTCAAAGTGGAGGTTCTCTCCTCCCTTCAGAGAAAGGTACCTCCTTCTTTGATGACCTGTTCTTTCCACTGGGATCTCACTCGCAGAGATCTTTTGCCAGAGTGTATTTATTTACTTCATTTATTCAAAAGGTAGAGTTACAGAGAGTGGGAAAAGCAGAGAGAACTTTTTACAATAAAGATTTTTTATTTGAAAGGCAGAGTTACACAGAGAGAGGGAGAGACAGAAAGAGACAGAAAGAGAGATCTTGTATCTGCTGGTACACTCCCCAAATGGCTACAATGACTAGGGCTGGGACAAACCAAAGCCAGGAACCTGGAACACCATCTGGGTCTTCCATGTAGGTGCAGGGGCCCAGGGAATTGGGTCATCTTTCACTGCTTCCCCAGGTGCATTAGCAGGGAGCTGGATCAGAAATGGAGCAGCCAGGATTCAAGCCAGCACTTGGTCCTCAGTTCCTAAGGATACGTGTGATCAGATTGCCCACCGGGATAATGCAGGACAAGCTCTTCCTCTCCAAGTGCTTAACCTTGATCACACCTGCAGAAGCTCTTTTTCCATGCAAGGCAACAATGCCCAGGTTCTGAGGATCAGGGTTTGGGCATCATTGGAGAACTAATGTTCTGCTTGCCACCAAAGTATGTACACAAGTTGCCCCATTCTACAGCTGAAGAAGCTCTCAGAGAGGAGGGGGAGTGCCTTTCCCATGGCCATAGAATCACTGGCTGACTCCAAAGTGCCTGGTCTTTATAGGACAGCAAGTTGCATCCTCTGGCATTTCTGTGCCAGTTGTATAACTGGATGGTAATATTGAAAAGGAGGCAATTTGGCCGGCGCCGCGGCTCACTAGGCTAATCCTCTGCCTAGCGGCGCCGGCACACCGGGTTCTAGTCCCAGTTGGGGCGCCGGATTCTGTCCCAGTTGCCCCTCTTCCAGGCCAGCTCTCTGCTGTGGCAGTGCAGGGAGTGCAGTGGAGGATGGCCCAGGTGCTTGGGCCCTGCACCCCATGGGAGACCAGGAAAAGCACCTGGCTCCTGGCTCCTGCCATCGGATCAGCGCGGTGCGCCGGCCGCAGCACGCCGACCGCGGCGGCCATTGGAGGGTGAACCAACGGCAAAGGAAGACCTTTCTCTCTGTCTCTCTCTCTCACTGTCCACTCTGCCTGTCAAAAAAAAAAAAAAAAAAAAAAAAAAAAAAAAAAAAGGAGGCAATTTGTGGAATGTGATACATGGGGCAGGGAGGCATCCTCGAATCATGAGAAAACAGAGACCTGGCGTTGATCAAAGGGATATTGTTCCATTTCATCCCAGGTGTGTTTTCCCATAGTGGGCTCTACTACAAAATTATATTAGATATTATAAGTCATCTAGAGATGATGTAAAGTACAAAGTACATAGGAGGATATGTGCAGGTTCTATGCAAATACCACATCATTTTTTATATTGATCTTGAAATTTCCCATAGCATACATGTTAGCTGCTGGGCTGGGGCACACAATAGCCACTCAGTAAATATTAACTGAATTGGTTGAGCAAATATGATATACCAGATGTTTAAAGCGACTCCACATTTGTTGTACTTTAAATCCTTAGAATAACACCATGAAATCACTATCTGTACTTCTCTGGGCTTGATACATTGAACTGTGATCCAAGGCAGTTTCTTCATTCTTTCAGCTGTAAGAATCTGTGATGGCATCGGTGAACCACTGCAGGTTGCTCAGGGCCCTTCTCTCCTGACAGCCCCATCTAGGGGTCATGGTATCAGAGTTTTGGCTTCTCCTTGAAAAACACTGTAGGTTATTTTCCTTCAGTCTTGTGTACAGGTCAGTCTTCTGCAAGACGTGACGATTGTCCCCTGGGGCCAGCATTTTCATTATCTCAGAGGTCAGTGGAGGAATGGAGAATATTCCCAGGAGCTTATTACCTGGAGAGGCTATGACAGGAGAGGCCCATGTGAGCCCAGAAGTGCACTGAATACTGGCCCACTCCCATGCTTGCTTTGCATTGACCTCACCAATGTGTTGAAAATCTAGTATGTGTCAGGTACCTGGATTCTACACTTGATCTTAGCCAAAAGGCCAAGAAGTGATAGGTACCTGGATTCTATAGATTATTCTCCCCTTAAGGTGTTTATCAACTAGCCAGCCAGCCAGCCAGCCAGCAAGACATATAAACCAGTAAATGCAGTATAGTATGCCAATTGCTATATAATAGAGAAGGCCCAGGGCTGAAAATGTACCATTGGTGCTCCCTATCTTGAAACCAACAGGTTCAACCAAGTGTAGACAGAAAATATTAAGGAGGTAAAACTGCCTATGTACTGATCACATACAGACTTTAATTCTTTGTCATTATTCCCTAGACAATGCAGCATAAGAATTATTTATATAGCATTTACATTGTATTAAGTATTATACGTTATCTAGAGATAACTTGAAGTATAGAGGAGGACATGCATAGGTACTGTGCAAATACTGTGCCATTTTTTTATAAGAGACTTGAGCACCACAGATTTTAGTATTTGCCAGGATTCCAGAACCAATCCTCTCCATGGATGCCAAGGGATCACTGTATAGACAAGGGGTATTAAATCAGTGTGTAAAGATAGGGGGGCTTCCTGAGGGAGGTGTTGTTTGGGTCAAACACGGAAAATGAGAACTATTTATCTGAGAAAGCAAAGGAATTATGACTGTTCCATTTCTCTGTGTATATATTCATAGCAAGAAAAAGGGCAGTATGTATCAAAGTCCATCAAAATGAGCAAACTCTTGAACCTGTAATTCCACTTTGAGCGATTTATCCTAAGGAAGTTACCAGACATGCACATAAAGATTTATGGACACGGATGCTCATTGCTGCAGGTTTTATAATAATAAAAAATTAGAAACAGCTTAAATGCTTATAGTGAATTAGATTAAGTGAATCCATATGATAGAGTATAATGTAGCCTTTAAAAGCTATCTTTAATGAGGGGAAAGTGCTCCAGCTGAATTAAGTGGGAAAAAGTAGTTTAAAATATGACCCCAATATGGTTAAAATTGGATATAAATTGGGACAAAATGAGTATTATGTATATAAGCTATGTATGGCAGAAAAAAAAATACCCTGGAATGAAATATATCAGAATAGTCAGAAGATAGCACAACCGTTGATTTTTAAAGTGTTATATATATTCTTTTTTTTTTTATTTGACAGAGTGAGAACTGAGAGAGAGAGACAGAGAGAAAGGTCTTCTTTCTGTTGGTTCACCCCCTAAATGGCCACCACGGCCAGAGCTACACTGATCTGAAGCCAGGAGCCAGGAGCTTCTTCCTGGTCTCCTATGTGGGTGCAGGTACCCAAGCACTTGGGCCATCCTCTACTGCCTTCCTGGGCCACAGAAGAGAGCTAGACTGGAAGAGGAGCAACCGGGACTGGAACTGGCACCCATATGGGATGCCGGCGCCGCAGCGGAGGATTAGCCAAGTGAGCCTGAAATGTTGTATATATTCTTTCAAATGTTTATACAGAAGCATTCACTACAAGCCTAGTGTTAATTTACATTTAATTCCCCAAACTTCAGGGGTTCTTTATGCCACTTACTCATCCCTGAGTACCTACAGGGCCCCATCCTTCCTTACTCTGATGCCTATATCCCTGTCTCTACCTGGGCCTCTATACCTGTCCACAGGAGACTCCATAAACAAAATTTCAAGAGGATATTTTGAAGTCAGTGCCACCAGTTTTGCTTTTATGTGATATATGTGGCCTTTTGTTCCTCTTCATTGTTGCTTTTCCCCAGAAGGATCCATGTCTGCCCAAGTGCCTCTCGTTATCAAAGCCTACTTTTAGGGAGTAAAGTAAGTACATTTATTGAGCACTAACTTTGCCAGGAGCTGTTAGTAATACTTTACATGCATTAATTTAATTAATCCACACAACACCTTATGAGATAGATATTTGACTGATAGGGAATCCAAGGCCCTATGAAGTTAAGTGAGCATGCCCAAGTTTACCTAATTAGCAAGTGTTGGAACCTGGATTTGATTTCAGGCACTCTCTGTATACACGCTGTACACAGACTCCCAAAGAGATGCTGAGGGGTCCAGCATCCTGGCGCAGTAGGTTAAGCCACCATGTGTGACTTGGGTATTCCATGGCAGAGCACTTGTTTGAGTTGCAGCTTCTCTACTTCCCATCAAGTTCCCTGCTGCTGAACCTGGAAAAGCAGCAGATGATGGCCCAACTACTCGGGCCTCTGCCACCCATATGGGAAAATCAGTGTGGAGTTTCTGGCTCCTAGTTCTAGCCTGGGCTGCTCTCAGCTCTTGTGGCCATTTGGAGGAGTGAATCAGCAGATGGAAGCTCGCTTTCTCTCTCTCTCTCTTTCTCTCTCTCTCTCCCTCCCCCTCTTTCAAATATATAAATGAATGAGAGAGAGAGAGAGAGAGAGAGAGAGAGAGAGAGATGTAGAGGCCTAACTACAAGCAGAACCTTTCCCAGGAAAGTGTGTATTTTAGTGTAAGTTCAAGTTCTCCAGTGATGTAAGACAATGCAATGGGACTGGGGTGGGTTAATGGTTAGGATGTGATGGGCTCCCATTCCGTTAAGATTCTCAGGGTGTTCTGTGGACCTGTGGACATGTAGTTCTTTTATGTTCCTATTTCCTTGAACTTTATTTCTGGGCAAAAAGGCCTGAGAATAAGGAAGAATTCAGCTCCTGCCTGGAGCTGCAGAAGGGGCACAGGGAACATTGTTCCTTGATTCTGAAATTTCATGGACCTCCCTGTTACTGTTTTTCTTACTGTTAAAGAGGGAAAATCCAATATGTAAATAGTTATATTTAAAAAAAAATCACTTTGCAAAAGGGCTAGTCCAGAGTGTTCATCATGTTGAGAACCCTGGCTAGACAGATTCCCATGTGAACTCTTTGGAAGGGGTCTCCCTGTGGGAGAAACCCTTTCTACCTGGGTCAACGTGGGCTGGAGCCTGGGTCTGCTGTTGAAGTTCCAGGAAGCTCCACCTCATTGCCGTTGACCAACTTGGCCAAGTCCAGGGGTGTTCTCTCACATTTGTGCCAGGATGTTTTGTAGGCCCAGAGTACATGGTGGTTTGTGCAGCCTTTCATGGGAATCCTTTTGCCTGCCTGAAAAGGAAATAAATTGTTATAGGGGCAGCCTTCTGGTCAGGAGATTTCTTTTAAGCTTTAGTGTATATTGGCCAAAACTGAAATAATAGTTGCAGTGTCATATCAGTGACGCTGTTCACTTTCACCTACATTCACCCAGTGCAAAAGGAAGTATTACAAAGACTACATTGAAACTTTTGGCCTACTTATTGTTTTGTCACAGGGAGGTGGCATTTAGTCAATCATCAGGACTTCCCCTTCATATTACCCTTGTACCTCAAATCTAAAGGGTGAGTGTGAGAGTGCTTTAAAAATGTCATGGAAAAATGGAATTAAAAGATAAGTTTGTTTTGGTAAAAAAAGGTTTTTGAAATCCATGCATAGTGTTTTTCTTTCATAATACCCACTTGCCAAGAACTTTTTGAAGATTCACTACACGCGTGTATTTTTGACATTTTCTGCAAACATTTGAAGTACGCTTATCAAACTCTGAGGGTTTGTTCCTCCTCCACACTGTTCCTGGCCCCAGGAAATAGAAACAGGAAGCAAAGGATACCAAATCCACACAATCCATTTCCAAATGGTGAAATGGAAGGAAGATTTTTGTGAAGACTTACAGATCTGTTTTTACCTGAAGACTAAAAACAAAGCAGTTGGGTACAGGGAAAATGAGGGGGACCCTACAGTGAGGTGCTGATGAGCCGAGAGCTTCAAACACAACAGAAACCATTCATCAAGTGCAGCCAAATGGCAGCTAAGGTAGCACCAATTTATCTTTTTTTTTTTTTTTTAAACTTTTTTTTGACAGGTAGAGTTAGACAGTGAGAGAGAGAGAGATAGAGAGAAGGGTCTTCCTTTTTCCATTGGTTTACTCCCCAAGTGGCCACTACGGCCTGCACGCTGCGGCCGGTGCACTGCGCCAATCCAAAGCCAGGAGCCAGGTGCTTCCTCCTGGTCTCCCATGCGGGTGCAGGGCCCAAGCACTTGGGCCATCCTCCACTGCACTCCTGGGCCACAGCAGAGAGCTGGACTGGAAGAGGAGCAACCGGGACAGAATCCGGCACCCCGACCTGGACTAGAACCGGAGGTGCTGGCGCTGCAGGCGGAGGATTAGCCTAGTAAGCCGTGGCGCCGGCCACCCATTTATCTGTATCCCTGTCCACCCACAGTGTTGACTATGGCTAGAGGGTCTCAAAAATCTGATAATAATGGGGCTTAAGACTTGTCTCAGCCCCCATGTAACTGCCCTATACAGATATCCATCATTTGAGGGGTTCCCAGAATTCTCATGCACCCTTAAGAATGGGCCGTGTACCCCTCAAGAACAGATACTAACATGAGAGGGAAGGCACTGATATCCTCACCAAGGTGGGACTAGACAGATTCAACCTGGAATTCTTATGAACCTGGGTCAGGGATGGGACCCACAATTACAGTTTTGTGCATGTTTTCGTCATCTGTTATCCTTCCTCTTTCAGTGCACTAGGTAGCTAGAAAGAGTCCAAAACAGGGTACAAGAACCTCAGGTTGAGTACTGACTTACAAGTAGACAGCCTGTGTCTTGGAGTAAACCCTTCCAGTTTCTTCTCTAGGTGTCAGCTGTTTTAAGTAAAAATACCAGGCCAAGTGGTTTCCCTCAGATCTAGGATTCAATCACCTGATAGCCCATGTCCTAGCTCATGGCCTTGGGCAAGTTGGCTCTCATCTGTTGCACCTTCCTGGCCTATACATTGGGGTTTGAGATAGGTTCCTCAGAGCATAGAATCAGACATACATAAAACAATCATTTTAGTTAGTAGGTTGGAGTCATCTCAGGAGCTTTAACATGTACTGATAACAGGGAAGGCATTTTGCCTACTAGCTAAAACACTGCTTGGACACCTGCATCCCATATTGGAGTGCCTGGCTTCAAGTCTCATCTCTGCTCCCAAATCCAGCTTTCTGTAGTGCATACCCAGCTTCACGTACTTGGGTCCCTGTTACCCAGGTGGGGACCCAAATTGTTTTCTAGGATCCTGGCTTTGGCATGGCCTAGCCCTGGCTGTTGTGGGCATTTGGAGAGCAGATGGAAGATCTCCCCCTGTCTCTGTCTCTCTGCTTGTGTCTCTAATAACATTAAAAGTATGTACTGTTTAAATTATCAAGAATTCCATCCCTGAGGACCAACTGCCATTAATTATTTAATAAATTTTCTTCTATTCCCCCATTATAATGATTACATTCAAAATTAATCCTATCAACAGCTATCTATTACTTTTGGTTACTTATCTATCTTATACTGACCATTGTTCTGGGTATTAAACTTGGTTTTTATAGTGAATGGACAAAGTAGATGATAAATTCTTTGTTCCACTTTTCTCACTCGAGTTTTTGAGTCTGCTTTCCCATCTTATTAAATTATTCCAAATCTGTGGTTGTTAGTGAGTAGTTACATATTCCAGATAATATTCTAAATTACTCCATTTCACAGTGGTACCATGGTATAACTGCTGTTGGACATTTGTTTTATTTCATGTATATATTTAGGTCTTAGAAAAAAATTTAAAGCATTTTATTTCAGAAAGTTTAAAACAGCATTCCAACATCTCAGTGAAGCATCTATTTCTACCTTCTGCTCAACCAGGAGTAAATTCTCACAAAGTTGCCCCTGATGTCCACATGGCTTGCTGCCTGTGGCATTCAGATCTTCACCTGAGCTTCACTTTTGGAGTGAGGACTCCCACTGGCACCCCATAACCACATTCCTACTATATTTTTCACCAAAGCACCTTGTATCATAGTGTACATTTTTTAAAAAGATTTTATTAATTTATTTGAATTACAGACAGAGGGAGAGACAGAGAGAAAGGTCTTCCATCCACTGGTTCACTCCCCAAATAACCACAGTGGCTGGAGCTGAGCCAATCTGAAAATAGGAGCCAGGAATTTCTTCCAGGTATCCCAAGTGGATGCAGAGACCCAACGCTTGACCATCTTCTACTATTTTCCCAGTCCATTAGCAAGGAGCTCGATCACAAGAGGAGCAGCCAGGACAGGAGCCAGTGCCCATATGGATGCCAGTGCCACAGGTAGAGGCTTACACTACTATGCCACAGTGCTGGCCTCCATAATATACATTTTACCTTAAAAGTATTTTTTGTAATGTGTGCATGCATATCTGATTGTAAACTATATGCAAGCAAGCATATTTCTCAGTTCAGTGCCCTTCATTCCTGTATTCCCAGTGCTAGGTATTTGCTGCGTGAATAAATACCACTCATCACAGACCATCCCCAGGGGAGATAGAATGAATGCTGCTGGAGGTGCAAGGAGAAGGCCTGAGAGGCAGATTCCTAGTGAACAAGCTAATTTCAGAAAAAAGGAACAAAATATCTTCTTTTGATTGCATAAAAATGTTTCAAAAAGTTCACAAAGCACCCAGCGTTGTGCTGTAGCAGGTTAAGACTCTGCCTGTGACGCTGGCATCTCATGTGGGCCTGGCCACTCAAGACCTGGCTGCTCTGCTTCCAATCCACCTCCCTGCTAATGATCCAGGGAGAGCAGTGGAGGATGCCCCAAATGCTTGGGCCCCTGCATCCACGTGGGAGACCCGGAAGAAGCTCCTGGCTCCTGGTCTCATCCTGGCACAGTCCCAGCCATTATGAACCTGTGGATGGGAGAAATCTCTCTCTCTCTCTCCCTCTCTCTCTCTCCCCTTCCCTCTCCCTTTCCTTCTCCCTCCCTCCTCCTCCTCTCTATGCAACTATCAAATATATAAACATAAAAAATTCACAGAAAATGGAATTATGGAATTAAAGGTAAGTTTTTTTTGGTTAGAAATATGAAATCCATGCATAAAATGGACCCCAATAAGTTCATGAAAAATGTATACTATGAAAACTATACATGGATTTCAATAAGTTTACCTTTTAATTTCTACTTTGCACAAACTTTTCAAAATACCCTCATTCTTACCAAGTTTGTGCTAGGACAGAGAGTCATAGTGGGTCATTTTCTGATGCCTTGCTTTGGGGAGCTCAGATCTAAACTTTCTATACTGGTGTTGGAGCTTCCCTTTGATCAGAAAGCTTGACCTTGACACTGTCCACAGTGATCTGTCCAGCTTGATATACAGGACTGTAAGTGACTCCCAAGAATGAAATGGCCCTGGGCACACACAAAGGCCTGGGCTCAAGACGTCAAATGTTTGCAGGAAGTGTTCAATATCAGGCAAGAAGAGGCCTTTGTGTTTTTTACCGACAGGTCCCTGGGAAGGCTGCCAGATGTCTGTAGCCCAGGTGAGAAGATAACTCACGTTCCCTGTACCTGAGTTGGCAGCTTTGGAGGACCCCCTGTTCTTGCACTCAGAATGGCAGACAGATCGATGAGATCCATTTTCAATCCCTAAACCTTGTTAAACTGTAGTATAGCCAAACCCAAGACAGAGACATTGAGTGAAATGGCTTAAAGATAGAACAAGGGCAGGGAGGGGAACCAGTAACTATGATGTGTCTGCAAGAGCCAAGATGTGATTTGTTTATTATTTGATTGTGGATGTGACTCAAATTAAATAACGAACACATAGGGTTAAAAACATCAAATAACACAAAGGACTTAAAGTTGAAAGTCACCTTTCCATGGCCATAAACCAGCTCTTTGATCTCCTAGTTTTTCCCACCCAAAGCCAATCAATGTTTCTTTACAAAAATCAGTGTTTGTATGTGCGTGTGTGTGTGTGAATGCATATTCACCAAACAACTATGTACTATACTCATTTTCCTTTTTTCACTTGCTTTTTTTGCTTACTATGCCTTAAAAAATGTCCCATAACTTATCAAATAGATATTGATTTTTTTTTATTTTTTTTATTTTTTATTTATTTATTTTTTTTTTAATTTTTGATAGGCAGAGTGGACAGTGAGAGAGACAGACAGAGAGAGAAAGGTCTTCCTTTGCCGTTGGTTCACCCTCCAATGGCCGCCGCTGCAGCCGGCGCACCGCGCTGATCCGATGGCAGGAGCCAGGATCCAGGTGCTTTTCCTGGTCTCCCATGGGGTGCAGGGCCCAAGCACCTGGGCCATCCTCCACTGCACTCCCTGGCCATAGCAGAGAGCTGGCCTGGAAGAGGGGCAACCGGGACAGAATCCGGCGCCCCGACCGGGACTAGAACCCGGTGTGCCGGCGCCGCAAGGTGGAGGATTAGCCTATTGAGCCACGGCGCCGGCTCTAGATATTGATTTTTAAATGCTTCCTCATCATCTATTGTTTGAGCTAAAATTCATGTAACCGACTCCCTGTTAAGGAGTTTAGTTGTTTTTAATTTCTATTATGAACAAATGCTGTATATAATTACCATTTTTAATAATCTTTTTACCTGAGCTTTAAAAAAATTACTAATCTGTATAGAGAACTAAAGCAATTTGGAAAAATAGGGGACAAAAACATTCACCTACATTTAACCATGATCACTATTTTACTGTTTTTTTCTTTTTTGTTGCTGCCTTATTTTTATGTTAATAGCACAATATAATTCTTAATCCTTTACTTAGCTTTTACTCACTGTGAGCATTTTCTCTTGTCATTGAAAACTCTTCAGAAGTAGCACTGTAAAACAGTAGAGAGGTAGACGTCTGTCTTAGCAGTCAAGCCACCAATTGCGATGCCCACATTCCACACTGAAGTGTCTGAGTTGGATACTGGCTCCGACTCCTGATCCCACCTTCCTGCCAATGTGTATCCCAGGAAGCAGTAGGGGATGACTCCCACATGGGAGACCTGGATTGAATTCCTAGCCCCTGACTTAAGTTCCAGCCCGGTCCCAGTATTGTGTCCATTTGGGGTGTGAACCATTGGATAGGAATTTTCTCCCTCTGTTTCAGTCTCTGCTTCCCAAATAAGAATAAATAAATTAAGTGAAAAACTAGAGAATAATATATCAATGACTATAGTTTAATTTAACAAGTATCTTACAGTTAGAGATTCTGATTGCTTCTGAGTTTTTTTTTTTGTTTGCATATGCAGTGCTTCAACATATATGTTTATACATAAACCTTGTTTGTGTTTCTACTTCCTATGGCCCTACATGAGAAAGAGTATGAGTTTTCCTTTATACCCTTAACACACATTAACAGTGTGCTTTCTAGAAAATCTGTGCCATTTTGCACTGCTACCAACAATGCCTGATTGTCCCCCTCAGCTGTTCACAAATATTTTTGTTCTACTCCTTCTGGGCATCATGTGAAATTACACGTCTTGATCACCTTGAAGCTAGAAATGGCTGCGAGATTTCCTTTAGTCACTGAAATGCAAGGGGCATTGACATGTGTCCCTTCCAGGTGAAGAAAGACCATGGAAGGTGAGTCTGTTTCTCCTACTGCAGCAGCAACTGGGGACATTCTGGTGCTGGGAACGCTCTGCTGGGATCTCTGTGGGAAGAGGTGTACAGCAAAATAAGCTCCCAGGCAATCTTTTCTGGATGCTTGACATAAATGAGAAATAGGCCATTTTTTTAAAAGGCCCTGGAATTTGGGAGTTTTCTTCATGGGGTTTATTCAAGAAGTAAGCCTAGTGCTATGAGACATCGTTTGTAGGTAAGGGACTACCTCCTCTCCGTTCAGTCTAAATAGTTCTCATTGTGTGTCCAGGCAGGGGAGAATCATGAAAACTATCACTCAGTCAGAGTCATCCCACCTACCCTTGTTGCTATAGCAATTGTTTCTGATAACACAGCCCTAAGCCAATCATCATGTGATATTTCCTTGGATGTAGGAATTGATTCAAGAATGGGTATGTGACTCAGTTGGGGCTCACAAAATGTGATGAGATGTTTGCCAGTTACATCTGAAAAAGAATATTCTTTTCTGATGGAGCTACCAGAAGCTGGCTCTTCTTGCCTCTAGATACTGTCATGTCTGCACATGGGTGCTGAGACTGATGTGGCTGTCCCATGACTGCAGAGAGGAGGAAGCTGTCATGTGGAAAAGCCGGGAGCCAGAGCATGTAGCTCCCCAGGTCTGCTCATACCATACTGGTCATTGCCCATCTTCAGAACTTGGGTTGATTACATGAATGAACTTGCAGTTACCTGGAGGCTAGCATGTACTAAATGATGCTTTTAAAATATTGCTTGAGGTTCGGCTTTCCCTGGCAACCTTTCTTCATACTTAACACTCTGCTTCAAGCCCAAGGAGGTCATAGCAAAGATGAATCAATCCCCATCTCTCTCACTCCTCACCCTTCCCCAGTGCCCCCCCCCCCCTTTTTTCTATTCTCCTGGGGCAAACCCACCTATCTCAGCAGCCTGTAATAAAGGACAGGATAGGCCTGATGAGTAATGGTTTAGATCAATCATGATTTCAGCCCTGCCTTTACATGGGTGCCAAGGCTTGCACAAAATGAAGCCCGTCAATGGGAACCTGGTACAGATGCCCTCGTCTTCCCCAAGAAAATCGCTCTTTGAGCACTTCTTTGTTTGGAAGAAAACTTCAAAGTCATGAGTATCTCTAAGGTGGAAAGGAGAGGTTGGTGGTAGAGTATTTGCCCCTAGGCTTCAGAGTGAGAACAAGGGCTGGCGTGTACTCAGAGAGAAGGAAACAGGGAGGACTGCAGTGACTTTCTTCAGATGCATTGGTCTATACCCTGCCTTTCTTCACTCACACCCATGTCTGGGAGACAGATCAAGGTAGACAGCGCTATCCAGGCTCTCTTGTCTTCTGGCTTCTAGATTGGTTTGGCCAGTGGGAGACAGTATCAAGAGACTGGGAGGAGAGATCATGAGGTCAGGCTGTGACAACTCCTGCCAAGTGCCCCTCATCAACAGCTCCCCTCTCACACTGGGTCTTATGGCTCTCTTCCTCTTTTGTGTTCATTCAGACCAAGGTCGGTAATGGCTGTTCAGTATTTCTAGTCCCTGGGTGATCCATCAGCCCTATGCATTTCCCTCCTAAACCCCAGTCCATGCCTCTATAAACAGAACCATTAAGCTCCTTCACGTAAAACCTTTGAATGTGCATGTGTTTCCTGCCAGGACCCTGACTCTTCTAAAAGTTGACATTTATTATGTTCCTACAATGTACTAGGCTTGTATGCTCTATCATCTATTGCTTAATGTAAAATTTCTAAGATTTTATTCCTGCTTTACAGATGTAAAGCTACCTGTCTTTAAAAAGTGACCTGACTACACTGGTAGCAAATGATGAAGCTGGTATGAGGCTGACTCTTTTCAGACTTCAGGAAATATATATATATATATATATATATATATATATATATATCCTAAAGTCTGGATATATATATGTGTGTGTGTGTGTGCATGACTTATGGAGTACAGATTGACATTTCAATACATGTACATAATGAGTAGTTCAGGCATGTCCATCACCTCAAACATTGATCATTTCTTTGTGTTGAAGACACTTAAAATCCTATTAGCTATTTTGAAAGATATATTCATTGTTATCAACCATAATTATCCAACTGTGATACGAACATTGGAAATAAATGATCTACTTGATCCCTCAACCTGCCAATCTCCATTGAAAGTCAAGAGCAGGAATCATGAGTAGATGTCTTTCGGATAGAACCTGGCCGACAGATGAGCTCAGTTTGATGTGCTCCAGGTTTTACAATTGAAGAATTTCACATATATCTAGATTTTGACTTACCCTGACACACTGGAATGTCTGGAATCAAGGAAATTACATTCTTACATGGAAACAATTGTCTGCAACAAAATAGCAGCTTACTCCATTGAGTGAGGAATGAGATCTCTAGTTCCCACAGTCCCTACCACTCCCTGTTGTTTTGCAACTGGATCACTCTGCTCAGGGCTGTTAGCTCTCCAGCCCCTGGGTATCTTGAGTCTGTGAATCCTATCTTTTACTCTCAGTGTTATGCTAAATGTCAGCCAGACAAGAATGTCTCAGTAATATTTAAGCTGCACAAGGTCAATAATTAATATCTGCTTTATTAACAGGATCCCAAGGAATTAAAACAGTGTCTGGAAGATTATTAGATCTTCAATAAGTATTTGTGAATGTGTGAGTGATATGTTTATGTGATACATGTATGTGAAGGCTAATGACTTGCTGAAAATACTGGGTGAGGCTTCAATCCAGCAGGGGGTTCTGAGAAGCAGTGCTAGCCAGGAAAATTCTCCTGAATGAATGATATTTGAAAGTCCATTTTGTACCGAATCTCTTTTCTTGTCCAACTTAACACTTGGAGAATCCAGCACTTTCCTTTATTGAACTTGAGTTTGGGGACAGATGTGCTAAATACTGCAGAATCAACTTTTCTTTCTATAAATTTTCCACCAACCAAAACAGTCTGTCCTGTCACCCCGAAGCTCCACAAGCAGAAGGTCTCACAAGAATGGGGCCCCATGAGGATGAGGTCTCTGGATCACAAGGATTCTTTTTTCCCATTCTCCTTAATGAGATTCTACTATCTGCTATATATGCTTTAGATTCAGGGTTCAGATGCTGTGAGTAGGTTTATGGCATAGACAGGATGTTCAAGCCTCAATAATTAAAAGGTATTAGGAACATCTGGGCTTGAGAATCATTGGACTGCTGCATCGGTGGAGGTAGGACACGTTGGACCCAGAGACAGTAAAAGAGGAGCTTCTTGGAAACCTTTTCTTCCTCTGCTTGAATCCTGGTAGAAACTAGGAGGTACAGGTTTCATCTTCTGGGCGCTCCTGTGATTGCATCAGCAAAACACTTTCCTTGACCCGAAGCAGGGAGTGCTCACTCCTCAGCACCTGCTGGCAGAAGTGCCTTTTGCCATGAAATGATGGCAGTTTTCTGTCCTTAACACAGAAGCTTTTTTGGGAAAAAGTGAGCCCCCAGTCCCTGGCAGTTCTCAGGGCTCATTTCCCCAGAGCTATACATGGAAGAATGAAGTTGGCATTTGCCAGGCCAATAGCAATCCTGCAGTGAGCACATGCTCTATGCTGGGCACAGAGCTAGTTGTATATCTCTCCTTTTTTTTTTTTTTTTTTTTTTTTTTTTGACAGGCAGAGTTAGACAGTGAGAGAAAGAGACAGAAAGAAAAGTCTTCCTTCCATTGGTTCACCCCCTAAATGGCCACTACAGCCGGCACGCTGCGCCCATCCAAAGCCAGGAGCCAGGTGCTTCCTCCTGGTCTCTCATGCGGGTGCAGGGCCCAAGCACTTGGGCCATCCTGCACTGCTTTCCTGGGCCACAGCAGAGAGCTGGCCTGGAAGAGGAGCAGCCAGGACCAAACCAGTGCCCCAACCGGGACTAGAACCCGGAGTGCCGGTGCCGCAGGCGGAGGATTAGCCTAGTGAGCCACAGCGCCAGCCAGTTGTATATCTCTTTTCATCCCTACTTTATTTATAAATGCTCAGAGCATTTCAGTGACCTAACAAAAGTCACAAATCAATAAGTAGCAGTCACAGAATTTGAACCCAGAACTCCAAAATTCCCACCTCTTGATCTTCTGCCTTGGAAAGGCAGGAAAGGCTGCATAGGAAGAAGACTCAGATGCAGGTGCAGGACAGAAGTATCAAGGACAGGACATGGCTGGGGAATAGCAAATGGGGAGATTTGCCTGGAAACCAGATGTAGCAGATTGCAAATGGCACCGGGGATCACATGCAGAGAGGCCATTTTAAATTTCATCCTATTTTTTTGACATATGGAAAATAAATATATCAACTGTGCTTCTTGGGTATTTGGAATAAGAAAGCTGAAAGATTGTCAGATCTAGACAGTGAATAAGGAGCCCGTGTTCACTTCACATTTTCACCACTTAATCCTTAAATCTTCCCTCGCCCGCCCACACTCTGCAGCCAGGGCCAAGGGGCCCTTGGCTCCTCTTACACAGAAACTCAAGCTGCTTCTGTGGTGAGCCACAGCTCCCGGGGGCCTGGCCTCGGAGGAGGAGGAGTGACGTCAGCTTCGGCAGGAGTTTGAGCCGGAGAATTCCCCAGGGACCTCACAATCAATAAGTCTCCTGCCCCGTCTGCCTTCCCTGCCAGAGAAATACATGCACTCCCTGGGTTTTATATGCTGCTTTAATATCTCAGCTTGACACCAAGCTTCACATCCCTTCTCTTCCTGGCCCCACCACCCCATTTCATGGAAGCTCAGCTCAAGTATGGCCAATTTCAACGAATTCCCCCAGGCTAGGAAAGCCATTTTCCATGTGTCTTCTGTGGCTCCTTTGCTTACCAGGGCAGAGGGATTTGGGGACTCTAAAGGACACCTTCCCTACCTCTTGCTAAGGACAGCAGACACTCTTTATCTGTTTTAGATTCTGAGCTTCTGTATGTAATTATTTTTGAGCTGGGATGGAAAGAGTTTAAAATCCACCTTCTTCCTCATTATTTCCAGGGAGGTGTAGACGTGCTTGGGAAACCAGCTGACTGTCCATTCCCCATTCTTTTTCCTGTTTTTGCTTTTCGGGGCCAAGTAGCCTGAGACCCATCTGGCAGGGCAAATGGGAGCCATCATGTGAGCTCATGGAAGGAACATGGGTAACAGTCACTTCCCAGCCTCACGTTCATTACTGGAAAGGAAGATGCAGGAGAATTACCAGGCAGCTCATTACATCAGTGTTTTATTTCCTCCCTGCTCTGGGCTACCCTCCCAGCTTTGATCTCCTTGCCTCTGGGGCAGAGCTGGACAGGTGACTTTCACAATGCAAATCAGGGTCAGCAGGCTCTCCGTGCAGGCTTTGATCTCCCTGCAAAGGAAAAGGCTGCTAGGGAATGCCACAAAGCTCCAGTCCCTGCTCACCTGCTGTTTCTCTGTGACCTTGAGGGAGGTGGAGGCTGTGGGAGGACTTTCCTTCCTGCTCTTCAGAGGAGAAGCAGGACTTCATTTGTTATACTCCTTGAGTTCCAGTCATTGACACCACACAAGGCACTGGAAGGGCTGGAGAGGAAAGGGCATCTTGTTTAAAAGATTTTTATCTATTTAGTTGCTTTTATCCAAAAATAGATTAAGTAGCTAAGTTTTAGAGCAAGGCAAGGCACTGAGAAATAATAGATTTTCTGTCATTGGTAGCTTCTTTTATTGAATCTGATAAAGACTCTGCACACTCCCCTAGTCCCCGAATGTTTGTACTTCCCATAACCCTTATTATGCTATCTGCCACAATGCTGAGTCATGGTTCTACAGTAGGGAAGAAGGACGTGACACAGAGAAAACAAGAGTTCTTCCATTAGGGCACCATAGACCAACAGGAAGGGAAGGTAAAGGCAGTTCCCAACTCTTTCAGTTCTGGGACTCAAGGGGAGAAGAAGGAAAACAGATAGAAGACAGGTAAGGAGAGCCATGACTGTCTCCGTCTCTGATCACTAAGAGTGTGATCACTAATATATGGGTTGTGGGGATCTGAAACAATTCTGTTTCACATATGAGACTCTGGGAGTTCATCATTTCACAAGGTGCTTTCATTAGCTTCAATAAATGTAGACTGGTGAACATAAGTTATTGCCTTGTGGTTTGTTTTTTTTTTCTTATTTATTTTTAGCAGTAAGCGAGGCAGTAAAGTTTAATGAAGAGAATACACCTGAAAGTCCAGGTGGGCATCTCAACAAAGAACTGAGAGCCTACGACATTGTTTTTATCCTTTTCATTGTATTACAAAGTGGTGAAAACCTTGTTAGCGTAAGTACTAACCTATGGACAAGCTTCTGGAAACCTTTGTTCTACACTATCCCTAGGTATCTATTTCACTCTCTACCTAGTTGGATTTTACTTTGTTTATACGTATATATGTGTGTGTGTCTCTGTGTGTATGTGTATATATATACACATTTTATATATATATAAAGATGCTTGAAATGGAACGATGATATCTTGAAGACAGGTGTGGCTCTGCTAAGCACTAGAAGCTTTGGACACTAATGCCTCCCTCGGGAACCAATCGCCCTCCTGGAGATTGCGCTTCTCTCTGTTGATCTACTCCCTTTTTATGAACCTGTTCTGCTTATCAATTGCTACACAACAACCAATCCCAAAATGTAGTGGTTTAAAATAACAACTCTCATTGTCTCACTTGTTTCTGTGTGTTGACCACACACAGTTCCTGTTTGAGGCGTTTCACATAGTTGCGTTCTCATGAAAACTGGGGCTAGCAGGGTTTAAGGCTCAGTGGTGCTGCACTTCTACAAAAGGCTCACTCTGCTGGCTGGCAGTGGATAATGGCTGCTGGTTGGCAGTTCAGCTGAGGCTGTTGACCAGGGTAGCTATATGTGGCATCTCAGTGTGGTTTGGATTTCTCTTGGCATGGCAGCTGAGATCTGAGAGAAAACATCCCAAGAGACCCAGATGGAAACTCCTAGGCTTCCTGTGGCCTATCCTTGGAAGCCACACTCTGGCACTTCCGCTGTCTTTGACCAGGTTTAGTTAAGATTCAAGGAGAGAGGATGACGAGAAGGCATGATTACCAAGAGGACTGACAGACTGGGAGGACCCTCTCTGGAGACTGGGTACCTTAGGGCCACTCCTTTGCTCAGGTATAGTTTCTGTCCCCTCATAGCTTTCATTTGCTTATGATCTGTCTTGAAGGCTGCCCCTGGCCTCTCAAGACACTTCTGTGGCCCTCAGTTTCTGTCCCTACTCTTTTTTTTAAATTTTTTTTCCAACCTTTGACTGGCTTAATCACCCAGTTTGCAAATTTCAAATTCTTAATGGAAGACTCCATTTGAAACAAAGTTTCACTGTCAATCCTCTTGTTGTTCAATCCCTTTCTTGTCCATCACAGCCAGATTGAGTGGCGCCCAATAGCACTAAACGTAACACCCAGGTGTGATCTCTTATTAGCATCATGGATGGGACACTCCTCTAGGAAACATGTCTGATAAAAAATCGTCTTTGCTTTTCTCATTCCCATTGGATTTGATAATGAGCTGGTATAACTTTAAAGATACTAACCATCCAGAAAGGTCAGTTCTAGTCCCTCTGCCTTATTAAGTCAGGTATTCACTTTTTAGCCTTTAAATCCTGCCACATAATTGTATTAGGACAGCTTTATGAATCCTAGCATTTAACCTCGGCCTTTGTTGTCTGTCCACGACCCAGAAAATACACATATGTCTTGATATTTGAAAAGACCTTGGATTGTAAATTCTAGACCCCTCATTTTAAGATTGAGAAAACAGAGACTTTAGAAATGCATCAGTTCAAAATTCTGTTAAGTGCATTAAGGCAGAGTCAGAAAACTCATTTCCCAGTACTCCAAATCCAGTACTCCTCATCTCACTGATGCCTGTGTGGAAGGGACAAGCAACTTAGGGACCAGTGTAAGTGGACACACAAAACGCAGGTTGACCCATGTAGAAGCCACCAAAAACACTACTCACTTTCTTACAATTTAGCATCCAGGGTTTTCCTTCTTGGTTGGGCTGCTGGTATCCTCCTGACTCTCCCTCTCTAAACTGTATGCAGGTTTCCCTCACTCCAACTTGACTCATCTGATCCACGCTGGCTCAGAATCTTTCATTCCCACCCTGTTTCTCAAAGGGGTAGAGGCTGCCATCTTGGCCCTTCGCTTTAAAACCGTTTCCCATGGGGCTGTAGTTTCTCTGGAGAGCTGGTTAATATTCTGGCCCAGTGACTTCAGCCTGAATAAACTTGGGGAGTATTTACTTGGATGGGATTTTTTGGTCAACCCTACTTTCTAATCTGGGCTGGAGAATTAGGCAAAATGCCTCGAGTTTATCCTGGGAGTCATAAAAATGGGTTCTGCAGAGTGGAATTGGTTAAAAAATAGCTCTCCGTGTGGACTGTAGATGAATGCTGAAGAGCCACCTTCCTGAAGATTTTTAAGATAAAAACCACAATGCTTATGGCTTGTGGGTATGTTAGGTGACAGGAAGAGCAAGGTTTCACAGGGTTCTGTGCAGTCTCAGCTCTTAGGAAGTAGAATTCTTCCTAAATATAATACAGAAGAAGATACCACATTTCACAAGAGTGGATTAAAAAAAAAATGCTCGAGGCAGATCTGTGTCACTAAGTCCAATCAGTTTCAGGGTCGACATACAAAAAATTGCAAATTCAGCCAATCGTGTGTTCCCTGCTCTATGATTTCTTTTGGCATCTTCCGTTCTTGTTACAGAAGCCCTTTGGCCCTCCTCACGTGGAATGGTGTTCCTTCATTCCATCATCAAGATCTGCTAGACATCCAATTAACTGTATCTGTCAGCTTTTTACTGCTATAATGAAATGCCTGACACATGCTACTTGTGAAGGTAAAAGAGGTTTATATTTTGCCCACAGTTTTGGAGACTTAAAGTCCAAACAGCATGATGTAGATTCTGGCAAAGGCCCCATGGCAGACAGTAGAGCACTTGAAGAGGAAAGATCACACAGCAAACCAGGAACCAGAGAGGTTGGCCCAAATGCAGGCTTTTCTAACAAACATCTCATGGGAATTCCAAAGGTCATGGGACAATTACCTTCCAAAGACACAACTCCAATGACTCTTGGGCCCCACCTCCTAGAGGTTCCACCACCCCCCAGTGACATCATCCTAGGGACAAAGTCTTTAATGCATAGGTTCTTAGAGAACATTTAACATTCAAACCATAGCACTAACCTAATGGGTATGGAATGATGTCCATCAATCAATATGTTAATTAACTTGAGAGAAGAACAACCCTGACATTTCTGAAATTGTCCCAGGCAGCAAGGCTTCTCTCCTCTTTATTCATACATTGACCCTGGATATCTGTCTAGAATAGGATCCTGAAAATAGTATGGTCTTTGGTGCCAGAAGGACCCATGTTGTATTTCTGATTCAACCACTTTTTATAGGGTGATTTTAAGCAGTTACCAATTCCTTAATTTTCTTCTTTATACAAAAAAGTTAGGGTGAACTTTGTGAAATTCTCATTTTGGAAGCTCAACCTAACAACTCCCAGGGTTGTCCCAAGATTTAAATGAGATAATGCATACCAAGTGCAAAGTGTGCGCAGGCGGTTTGTCCCATGACAAATGCCTCTCCAATGTCAGCTCATTCTTTTTGCTTATTCAGTCTATTCCAAGGCAGTGACAATGATATTTCTCTCTTTTTCTAAACACGAAAAACAAGTCACCACCCATTTTCCATGGGAAGTCCCTTTATCTTTCATTCTGTTTGTGGTCCACATGTTGAAATATTGCTCATCCATATAACTGAGAGCTAGTAGGCTGGTAAGATTTCTTTATATTGAGAGTTTTCTTATGGTAACTGACAATGACCTCTCCATAAGCTCCCATTTTAAAAATATTTTCCTCTGAAATATATTGTGCCCCAGAAACTGGTTATTTACACTATGTATGTTCCAGAAATCCTTTGTAATGAACCATACAAATCTATTTGTCCTGCTGCTACTATAATTGCCTATATCTTATTATAACTTAATATGTAACAGATTTTTTTTTGGCGAGGCCAGAAGCAACTGAGCATTCATTGAAAACGCAGACGTTGAAGGTTGTCGAGGAGCCAGTGAACCCACTAATTGGATAAAAGGGGGATGGTGTGGAAATTTAATTAAACTGACATTTGCTCTGGCTGCTGAAAATATTAATCAGAAAATGAGTTGTATGAAAAAAATAAGATGCAAGGGATGACATTAAAAATGCCATCGGTGCCATTCTTTCCAGCATTGATGAGAAAACGATCTTTTCTCTTCCACGAGGTGTTGGTCATCTGTCCACTGAGCTCTGCCGGCAGCTTGTTTGGGCGGAGATCATAAAGCAAGGCGCTTCCAAAGCTGTGAGTTGGAGGGAGGAGTGTGAGATTCTGGATTTGGGGACCAGATGCATCTCTTGGCAGCCCTTGATACAAACATAAAGATAAAATATGTGTCTGAAAAAAAAGAAAGAAAGAAGAAAGCCAGTTCTCCCCCTTCTGCTGAAGAGGTACTTCTCCCAATAGAAGATGAACTGAACATCTGCATCCATTCAAGCAATAATGCTTAAACAATTGTCAAATTTGAGAGGGGTGGATGAGGATTTTGAACTAGACATTTAAATGCATTCCATAGCCCAGGAGCCTTGGAAAGTCACCACCCTCCCTAGGCTTGAAAACAGAGTGGAGGATGGCAAACACAGATGGAAGCTCTAGTGTTTGCTTTAGGAGCCACTCGGATACATTTGTTTATGTGCTCCGAGTGACCTGGGCAGTAATTCCCCTAGAGACCATTGCCACTGGGGACAGCTGGGCCCTGCAGGAAACTGCTAATGGACTCAGCTCAAGATAGAGGAAGATAATTCTTCACTCAGGAGCCCAAAGGGCCAAGAGTTGTTTTTTTCCCCCCTGAATTTTCACCATTTGAGCTTAGGCGTCTAGAGGAACATTTCTGGTCAATGGGATGTTTCAGTTCAAGGGTGCCTTGCGTCAAGATAATCTGTAATGAGAACTTACACATACACAACATGCTTTCTAGTTATTTGATGGGTGCTCACTGGTTTTTATTTATCCATTGAGAAAACTAATGACCAGTGCCAATGTGGGACAATATTTGTGACAAAGGTTATGTGTAAATTTCTACTTCTTCTAAGTGACCAGGGGCCTGAGAGCCCCTCCTTCCATATGAGTCACTGCTGACTGGAGCACACTTACCCACAACCTCCCATGTCAAAGCGTCTTGGTCACTTGCCTGCTCTTGTCGTGACCTTGTAGCAAGAAGACACAACAAGCAATTAGAAGGAGAAGGTCTGTTTTTCCTCGGCTTCTTTCAGTTCATCTGAAATTGTCTCTGCAGTAGTTTTTGAGGGCTGCTATTACAAAGAACTAAACTAGGTGGCTTTAAAAAGCAAGCACATTGTCTCATAGTCCTGTAGGGCAAAAATACAAAATCGAAGTATTAATAGGACCCTGTCCCCTCCTAGGGACAAAATGTCCTTGTCGCCTCATAGCTCCTTCGTAAGGGTTTCTGGCCACCCTTGGAATTCTTTGGCTTGCAGACACATCACCGAGTTTCTGCCTCCATCATCCCATGGCTGTCTTCCCTCTATGATTGTCCCAGAGCCCTCTTTCTTCCTCTTATAAAGATGCCAGTCCCTAGACCAGGGTCCACGTGATCCAGTGTGACCTCATCTTAACTTGATTACATCTGCAAGGATTGAAACAAAACAAGGTCGCATTCACCAGTACTTAGGGTTGTGACTTCATCATATCTCTTTGGAAGATACAATTAAACCCACAACAGTCTTTATTGAAAGAAATGGTGTTATTAAGTATATTGTTTCTATTTAGGTTCATATGCCTATGTCAGCCTGGATTTTAGATAAGATCCATGATAAAAACAAAAATGGAATGTTTGAGCTCCTAATTGTATACTTCCAGTGAGTATATACTTCTATTCTGATCAAATGTATTTACCAAAAATAAGTTACAAGTAATGTAGTACCACAAATTAAAATGCATTTTTCAATTTTTCAACATTTAAAAGGTTCTTAAATCTCTATTTAAAAATCAGTGCACCAATGCCAGCTGTTATTGCTTAATTCATTGTAAGATTATAACTTTTGTGCATTTTGATGTTGAAATGCCCCTTCTATTTTGAAATAATGATGATTGAAAATGGCATTTATTTATTTTCACATTTTTATAATATTCTAACTTGGCAATATAAAATGTTGATAATCATCTGTGAGTCTTAAAACATTTTGGGCTATTTTATTGCCCCATAAAATCCAAAAGTGTGGGAATCACTGTAACAGGAGATATGTATTTTAGTCCCGTATACCTCAAGAGTTTCCTTTATGAAATGAATCTGGTCTTTAATTGAGACCAGCACTAGTTCCATAAAGTTCAGATTTTTATTGTTGTTCTCCATAAAATTTGTTGAGGGATGGGACAAGGTAGGAATTTGGAGATAAACTCAGCACTGACCACAGTGAATCCAAATTAAGAATCTTTAAAACATGGTTGTGGGTCCATATGGGAAGTTAATCCTGGTTTCCAAAAATTCTGCATATTCCCATCTCCCACATCAATAGCATGGTGTCATTTTCTAATTGTGATGCTGATGTCTGCGGAGTAGTGATTTATTATTTTGTTTGCAAAAACCAAAATGCCAGCAGACTCCATTTAAGTAGTCTGAACATCTCTCCCTATCTGTCGTGAGATCAGAAGGCACAGGTTGGCACCAGTCAACAGGGGTCCTACAAGATAGCAGATCACAGACAGGCTAGCAAAGGGACAAATTAGTCTAAAACATGAATTTTAGAGTTTTTAATGAGAAAAAAAATAGTTCCTAGCTACACAGTTCAGAAGGAACAGCTTCTCCTCATTCAAAGGAGGCTAGGCAGCATTAGACCTGACAGACAGAATTGACTCTTGATGTTGTCATTGAAGGCTTACCCGAGCTCTTCAGAACCCTCAAGAGAGGTTGATTAATTATTGACAGGCAGGACATGAGGAAATGCTGACTGGATTGTGATCTCCCAGTGACAGGACTCAAAGCCAAGAAATGACTTAATAAAGTCTGTCACTCTTTCTAGCAGGTACCTATGGAACGGAAATGGGTTCCTATGGCAAGTACACAGCAGGGAGAGCTTCCTCCTCGG
The DNA here is from genome assembly GCF_964237555.1 of Oryctolagus cuniculus. Lineage (NCBI taxonomy): Eukaryota > Metazoa > Chordata > Mammalia > Lagomorpha > Leporidae > Oryctolagus > Oryctolagus cuniculus. The sequence goes on along the minus strand of NC_091437.1, from coordinate 56,308,723 downwards.
ATGTTGAGGAGAATTTTCAAATGAAATTGGGATGTCATTTTCCCAGAAATTGTTTTAGGTCAGGGGAAAGGCAACACGTCAGAGATGGGGAGACAAGTTTTTTCCTAAAGAGGTCGATAGGATAGTCAATGAGCTGTAATGGCTGGGCTAGAAGGTCCTCTTTCTTGCAACAGATGTGTTCCTGTGAGTGCAGGGAAGAAGGACCACAGTATAGGTATAGATAGGCGCACTTTTGTATGGATGCAACTTTTCAGCACCCAGGGTTGGTTTACATTTTGCTGAATAATCATTTCATTCTGAAAAGAAATAGAAAGTATTTCAAGAAGTTCATGGACAAATGGGATTAGGAGAAGCATCTGGCTCCTGGCTTCAGATCAGCGCGGTGCGCCAGCCGCAGCGGCCAGTGGAGGGTGAACCAACGGCAAAGGAAGACCTTTCTCCCTGTTTCTCTCTCTCACTGTCCACTCTGCCTGTCAAAAAAAAAAAGTACATTTCTTTGGGTACGAAAATGTTTGAAACCCATGCATGATTTTGTCATAATAGGCATTTTTTACCTATGAAAAAAATGTGATGCCAAATTAAACTCATCCTTTAATTCTGTTTTTCCAGAAGCTTTTTGAAGTACTCTTACATACTTGTTTGGGGCACCCTAAAGTGAAGAAAGGCCTTCCTCATATTCCCCTCTCCTCAGATTCTGCCTAAATCCAGAGGGAAGGGAATTCTATATCCCCATCCTTCACCCCACAAGCATGCAGTATCCACCCCAAGTAAGTGCTGCTAGCTCAAGGAGTTGAGCAATGACTACTCCCTGGGCTACCTGAAGCTAGTGGGCCATTTCCTGTGTCAGGCCAGGCTTGGATTTCCTTCACTTTGGCCTCCTTCTGCTACTCGCAGAGGGTCTGGCTTTTGCAAGTAGGCTGGTCTTCCTTGGCTACCCAGATTATGGGGTAAATGAACTCCATGTCTGCTTTGCAGACCAAGCAATCCCTATTCAAGGGGCAAGGAGCCCAGACTGCATTTTCCAATATAATTTACTGGATTTGTCTTAAACTGTGAGGGACGGGAAGTGAAGATGAGAAGGAGAAGGCACAAGCATATTCTTCTATGCACCACCTGAGGCATTATAGTTAGTTCCTTTATAAATACATGCTCCCCCTGAATGTGCCTCCAGGGACCTTTGGGTCTCCAGAGAGATTTTATCTCTCTGATAGAATAAACCTTGTACAAAAGTCATTATTAGAAGAAGCCTGATTTTTGTACTAATATTAATAATTACTTTTCCCAAGAAACCTATACTGAAATTTACTTTCCTTACATTAGCCTTTTCAGCATTTCTTGCCTTTAGGATACTGAATAGTAGACACATTCTCTTCTCAATGGTAATGCTGGTGTCTTAGAGAAACACATCATCAGGCTCGCCTACTGAGTTTGGAACTAACTAGGAAGTAGATATCGAGGGCAGTGACAAACTAAGCTTTCAACTTCTTTGTTTATTGATAATAGACTTCCCCTCCCCCACTACAATTCAACTAAAGTGCCCAGGAATTTGCAGATATGTGTCCCTTGCAGGAGACTGTAAGTTGACCAGAGATGAGAACACACATGTTTTGTGGCCAGGCCCAAGGCCTGCAAGTTCTCTGATTTTCCATATTGGGATTCAAAGTCCTTTGTCCTGAGTAAGCGATGAAGAGAGATGTGGGAAGAAGGCAAGAAGCCATCTTTCATGTCATTTGGAAAAGGGAGAAATTTCTATTGTATAGAACAAAGTAGGAGTACTAGGAGAATAAAGATCTACAAAGAGGAATCTTCTTCATAGAGACATTCTTCTAGAATCAAAACCTTTACCTAGTTTGACTATAGATTGGAAATGGTATAAAGTTTCTGATGTATCGAAAATAAAACCTCCATCCATATTCTAGTCCCCATAGGCAGGGAAGGCGTGAGGGAATGTATTGTGACCTGAGTTGCTATCATATTAGAATTGGGGGCCTTGCAGTTAGATCTCATGACTTGACATTTCTTGAGTAAATTGAGTATCACTGTCTTTCATTAAGAATGAATGATTGGATAAATGAATACATAAGTCCCCTTTAATTTAGCAAACTCTATTGAATGTCTTCCAAGTGCTAAATTCTATGCTAGATGCTGATACAAAAGTAAAAGACAGAGATTCTGTTCTGACAATGGTCACAAACTAATGGGAAAGAGAGATGCACATAAAGTGACAGTAACAAGTGATAAGGCATAATAGTAGCTCAGATTGATTGAGCATTGAATGTGCCCGATATAAGTACTTTATATGCATGATATGGGTTAATCCTCATAGCACCCTGCTCTGGTGTGGATGCTCTTTATCCCCCAAAGTTTCAAGTGTTGAAGGCCTTGTCTTCCATGTGGTGATGTTGGGAGATGTGACGGTCAAGGAGTGGGGCCTAGTGGGAGGTTCTTAGGGCAAATGGGGATATGCCATCCAAAGGGATTGTGGGAAACCAGTCTCTGTCTCTCTCTCTTTCTGTCTTTCTTTTTTGGTGATGTGATTTCTTCTACCCATAGATACTCCTGCCCTGACATGATGCGGCCATTAAGGCCCTCACCAGAGCTGTGCTGATGCAGCACCATGCCCTTGAACCCCTAGAACTATGAGCTAAGTAAACCTCTTTTCTTTATACATAGCCTACCTCAATAATTCCATTATATTAATGAAGAATGGATTAATACACAACCCTAAAAGTCAATATTCTCTTAATATCTTATTATCCATTTTATAGATGAAGAGTAGAAGGCACAGAGTGATTAAGCAGCTTGTCGAAGGTAACATAGTAAATGAAAGAGCTGGGGTTTGAACCCAGTTTGACTAAAGGCCTGAGCTGCTGATTAATACAGACAAAGGGAGAAATAAGAATAGGCAACTCCAGCTGTACAGAAGAGGGATCCCTAACTTAGACCATAAGGGTTCAAGAGATCCCTTCAGGGGACCCAGGCCCACAGCCTGTTTCTACAGCCTTTGCTTGGAGGTCACAGGAGCTGATGACCACCAAGAATGGAGCTTCCATTCTTCCATCTGCAAGGTCCAGGGAGTCTGTGTATCCCCCGAGAGCCTCTTGCCTTGTCCTCACTTCCCTCCCTTCTGCAGATGGGCCCAGGGACTTGGCCAGTGGACCCATGTTCCTCTTCCTGCAAAAAATACCCCCCAGGGTAATTCCATGTCTCTTTGTTGGGAATCCAAATATGAGTCTTTTTTCCAGCCTTAGTCACAAAGAACAGAGTTTCATGGGTGATTTTGGCTGCTTCCTAACTAATGACAAACTTGTGAGCATTGCCCTGCTGTGGAGTCAAGTGTAGATTTTTTCTGATTAGATCAGCTCCATACCCTTGTAAGATGTGGGCCATGCAGCAAACTCTGGGGAGTCTCTCATCCTTCTGAGACGCTTTGGAAATGGGCTGGGAACACTCTGAGACATTCCATTCAAGTCCTGCCATAGACCATGTGTGTGGAGTAAATGTTCTGTCCTGACACCCATAAGTGACAGATGTGGTTAACATCTGTGTAAGGTCTTTGTCTGCTCCCATCCTGGCTTTCTGGAATCTGTGTAGACCAAAGCAGATCATTCTTCCTAGGACTCACTTGCTCCACAAGACTTTTCCTCAACACTGAAGTAGAAAGTGAGCTAGCAAGGAGTCAGGGCTTGCACTCCCTTTTCTCTATTGACAATGACAGAGTGACCTTGTACAGCAAATTTATAGAATTTCTGGGAAGGTAGTGAGGTTAAGGGCTATCTCACTTCATTGTCAGCTCCCAATAAGGAATGTCAATGTTATTGTTGTTAATAGTTATTTAGCTATTAAGTGTGAGGAAATCGTTTTTTATAAGCACCCTAATGTGAAGGCACATCTTTATCCTGCAGAATTCCCTGAAACCTGCCTTACCTGACCTCTCATTTCTCCATGGCTATAGAACAAGCTGGTAGGGACCAGGCTGCCTGGGGCCCAGATAGAAATGGATGTTCTTGATGTTGGCTCCACATCCCAAACATATTGATTTTATCCAGGAGTTTACCTAAATCATTTTGAGAGTTATTTCTATTTCAAAAGCTAATGAATCCAAGAAGATCCCTGCCTGCTTTGTAAAGTAGTATTTCGGCTGCTGCTGGTCTGACCCCTTGAGGTCTCATTTTCTAGGACTGTATGAAGCTCTGTTTGTTCAATCTATCCATGCCCAGCATGATTTTATACACTAGTCTTTGTTTTTTCCCAATAAGGGAGAATTTCTTCACAAGTACAGATGCCTGTTTAAAGGGCCACTCACACATTCTCTCTCTTCTAACTTTTTGGTATCCTCTGAGAAGCAGAAAGGTCCTACACATTGGCTTCTCTTCCTCAATGAATCTTAATTCCATTCTTGGTCAAGATACCTACACCCAAGGGACAGCATAAGCTCATGACCAGATGTGTGCTTCAAAATCTTACTACCTGGATCCCCTCAAGTCCTAGAAGTATGAATTCTCCTTATCTAAATGAGGAAAGTAATGGTTTTTGTGGGATTTAAACAGAGCAATTGATGTAAACATCTTGGTATAACATCTAACTCACAATAATTCTTAATAAATGGACAACTACTATTAGCATGAATGTTACTACTGGAATTGAGTTGAATATTAATGTTAGTACCCATATCTTTACACATTCTATGCTTCTATCGGTACTGGTCCTTCTTGTGTACCTGAAACACACCAAACCATCTTTTAACATCCAGTTCAAATCCCATCTCTTTAGGATATCTTCCCTATCCTCCCAGGTAGGAAGTATTCATTCCCTCTGGTACTTTTTAGTATTTCTCTATTGAAGTTCTAATCCCTCTGAATGACATTCATGTATTAAAGTGGTCATCTTCCTTGTTAGACTGATCCTCATCAGAGTAGGCACTGGGTCTAGGCCACATTCACACCAAAAACATGACTGAAGTGGCCCCTCTTAAATGCCTTATGATTTGAAAAGAACTGTGGAGGCCACCTGCAAGACAGCAGACCCAGATGTGCTCAGAGATCTCATTACCAAAAGACAATTCCGATGGAACCCTCCAATCCAGTTCACTATGGGAGTTATTGACAGTGCTTCTTTCACAGGGGCTGGGTCAAGTGTGTTGGGTTTCGGGGCATAATGAGGCAGTTTCTGCCTACTATACTAAATCTCTGTCTGTCCAAAAGGACAGGAGCTATGGAGTTTCCCTGCCCTGCCATGCCATCAGATGTAGCGAAGCCACTCAGTTGTGTGACAGGGAGCATTCAAAAGAGGCACTCACTTTTAAGTTGGTGGACATTGCTTCATTTGCTTGCTTTTCAAAGAGAACTGGGTGGTGTGCCAGTCCTGCTCCTTCCCTTTTCTTTGTGAAGGGCTTCTTTCTTCTTGTTATTTATTGCTCTGAGTCGCTTCTGTGTGCCAGATGGTAGATGCCAAAGTTCCTGGCTGCTATGAAGATACATGAGGCTGGGTAGGGGATCCGAAGCTCAGAGTGGGGATAGGATGGCAAACCAGGCTGGGGACACCTAGATTTGTTTTCTGATAAAATTCAGCTCTCAGTCTCCTTTCTCTAGTCCCTTAAGTTCTCTCAGTTCTCTAGAGATGGTTATTCTTCAGTGTTTTCCCTCTTGCTCTTTAAGCCCATCTGTAAATTTGCAGGAGAAATTTAATCCGTATGGGCTCGTTCATTAAACTCATTAAGCTGTTGTCTAATGAGAACAATTTTGTGGCTGCAAATCTTTCAAAGTTTACTCCTGGCAGCCACAATTTCCTGTTTGTGAAGCTCTTGGGCACTCAGGTCTGAGATGGTTGACCTCCCTTCTTCCCAAACTGACTTATCTCTGTTCAGAGGGGGCTCAAGAACCTGTGTTTCCAGGCTACCAGATGCAAGTCTGGCACTGTGTTCATTCTAGGTCAGGATGACCATGTCCATCTGGGCCTGGAAGCTTTGAGAAATCTGAAAGCCATGGTTTTTTTTTGGACTTAATATGGGTGACATCATTTCTATAAAACCTACTCCAATAGCTGTGCTGGCCATGATCTCTTCTTTCATTTGATCTGTGACTACCTGGTCTGTACCATTGTTTGTTTTCTTTCTTGTATTACAGAGAAAACTGTTATCCTTACAAGATGATGTGCTCAGGATGCACACTGTGGATTCATTGAGTCCAGGGCTGCTTTCTGTCAGTGGACACACCACGTTGAAAACTCAGTATCTGTGAGCCTAGGTTTTCTGTCTGCATTTAAAGCCTCTTTTAAAGCTCTCTGTGTGTGTATGAACTAGACATACAGAGAAAATGCATAAAACACAAATGTGGCTTAATCAACCTGTGAGGTGAGCATTGTGGTGCAGCAGATTAAGCTGACACTTGGGACACCGGCATCCCATACTGGAATGCTGGTTTGAATCCTGGCAGCTCAACTTTATATCCAGGTTCTTGCTGATGCACCTTGGAAGCAGTGCATGATGTCTCAAGGACTTGAGTTCCTGCCTCTCACCTGGTAGACTCTGATCAAATTCCAGATTCCTGGCTGCAATGTGGCCCAACCCCAGCTGTTGCAGCCATTGAGGGGTAACAGCAAATGGAAGCACTCTCTCTCACTCTCACTCTTTCTCCCTGTCTTTAAAATAAGTAAATCTAAAAAAAACCTAAAAATACAGATTGTATTGACATTTTGTCTTTTGCAAAGACAAATTTTTCCTCATTTTTCTTTTCTACTTTACTTTTCTTTCCCTCCCTATTTTTCTGCTGGATTTCCTGTCTTGTTGATATTGATTTGTAAGAATGCAATTATATTATTATATGCCCTGGATATGAGCCCTCTGTGGGTTTTATGTTTTGCTGATACCTATTCACACTTTGTGAAATGGCTTTTCATTTGCTTAGTGGTACATTTTGAAAAAATTAAGTTCTTAATTTTAATATGGTCAAATGTATCAACCTAGCATTTTCATGTCATGTTTAAGAAATTTTGTCTTAAATCAACATAATAAAGATAATTCCCTCTATTATAAAGTGGTGTTGTTTACTTATCATATTTAGGCCTATACTTCACCTTGAATAGATTTTTGTTTATGGTGCTGAAGAGCGAGTCAATGTTTCCCATATGAATATTGAATCATTTCAGTCTTATTTATTGAAAAGGACAATTTTTTTTCCCAATGCTGTGCAATGACACTTTCAGCATAAAGCCAATGTCTATATGTCATTGGTTTATTTGTCTTAACTGGGGCAAATAAAACATTTTAATTACTATGACTTCATAATAAATTTTGATGTCCAATGGAGTGAGCATTCCTCTTATTTTCCTTCTTTAAATTGCCTTTTCTATTATTATCCCTTTGAATTTCTACTTATATTTTAAAATCATATAATAAATTTCCATAGAAAACATTTTGGGAATTTTTAAGACAAAATCAATTTGATGAGAATTGAACATTTTTACAACAAGGCATCTTATAGTTGATGGTTAAAGTGTATATCTTCATCTATTTAGGACTTTTTAAAATCACTCTCATTTTTTTTTTCAATTTGCTGTGAGACGATTTTACAGATTTGTACTTTCATATCTCGTTTGTTTTTTTTTTTTCAGTTTCCACAGTTTTCTTGAATTATAGTTTAATACTTAATTTTTTCCATTGTTCTGCTTACCTTCTTTTATTTTCTTTTTTAAAATATTTATTTATTTATTTATTTGAAAGTCAGAGTTACACAGAGAGAGGAGAGGTAGAGAGAGAGAGATGTCTTCCATCCGTTGGTTCACTCCCCAATTGGCCACAACAGCTGGAGCTGCACTGATCTGAAGCCAGGAGCCAGGAGCTTCCTCTGGGTCTCTCGCATGGGTTCTGTTGGGGCCATCTTTCACTGCTTTCCTAGGCTATAGCAAAGAGCTGGATTGGAAGTGGAGCAGCTTGGACTCAAACCATCGCTCATATGCGATGCTGGCACTGCAGGTAGTGGCTTTACCCCACTACACCACAGCACCAAAACCACCTTCTTTTCTTAAGAGACTTTTCATTGTTTTCCAATATTTTACTTCTGTCTTCTATTTTTTCTCATATAATTTTAGTATCTTCATTTCTGTTAGATTTTTCATCTTGTTTGTTTATTCTAGTTTAATCTTCATTTCTGAAATATATTCATTTCCCTTTCCTTTTTCACTCTTTCTTGGAATTCTATCACTTTATTTCTGAGATTTTCTTTGGTATTTTTAATTATTTTTTACCCCTGGTAGCCTGATTTGATGTATTAGATCACAAACATTACTGTGGGTATGTCTTTCTTCCTTTCTTTCTTTCTTTCTTTCTTTCTTTCTTTCTTTCTTTCTTTCTTTTTTTTTTTAAAGATTTATTTAGTCTTTTGGGAGACAAAATCACAGAGAGAAGGAGAGTGAGAGAGGCCATTCATTCACTAGTTCATTCCCCAAATGACTGCAATGGCTGGAACTGGACCAATCCGAAGCCAGGAGCCAAGAGATTCTTCTAGGTCTCCCACATGGGTACAGGGGCCCAAGCACTTAGGCCATCTTCTGCTGCTTTCCCAAGTGCATTGGCAGAGCTGGATCAGAATTGGAGCAACCAGGACTTGAACTAGTGTCCATGTGGGATGCTGATGAAGCAGATAACCTATTATGCCACAGTGCCAACCCCAGCCAGACATGTCCTTCTAGTTCATATGTGTGTGTGTGTGTGTGTGTGTGTGATATATAGGGTATATGTTGATGGTATTCTTATATATAGTGTATATATTGTATATATAGTATATATATTGATGTTATTCTTCATTTTCCTTTATTAATATCTCAACTTCACTTGAGTAATGATCAAGGTTCTCTTCTGTTTATTTGTTTTTATAGGAAATTAGTGTTATTTAACCTTTCAGGAAAGATCAGGATCATTTTTCTACCTTTTCTACTCAAGAGCTCCTTCCTCAGTTGTTTTTTGTGAAGTGTGAAAAAAATGGCCTCCTACTTTCTGATAACTCTGCTTTTTCCCCTTCAGCACTGGCTCTTCTCTTTTCTGTGTCCCTATTGACTTTGTTTTACACAATTTTAATTCTTTCCCTAGAGATTTCTTACTAGAAGGAAACTTAAGCTGGTTAATTTTGAGATTTGTAGGGTCCAGGCTGTTCCAGCCATCAAAACCTCAACCACAAATCCCTTACCCACCTCTGCTAATTGAAATGTGAAAAAGTTCTCTCTGTTAAAGCTCCTAAAGCTCAAATTAGACTCTCATAGTTTTCAGCAAACAATGCTTAAGTATTTTGTGGTTCTCTTTACTGGAACTATCAAATGCCTTAACCCTTCCCTTGTTTTTCTGTCACATACACAGTAATAACTACATGTTCCTTAGCCATTCATTGAAATCACTTATGATTTGGATAGGTACAGATACTTTATCCTGTATTTTTGTTTTAGATATTGTTCTTGGTCTCTTACTTTTTCCATCTGAGTTGATCCATGCATTTCTTATTGGGTGATTCCAAGAGACTGAAAAAATAGCTACTGTCACCCTTACAGATATCTTTCAAAAATTTCTTTCTCACCTTTGAATAATTTTGCTGGATATGGCTCTCTATGGTGTTAACTGTTTTCTAAAAATAAATCAAGGCTGTCACTCTACTTTATGTCGGCTTCCACTATTGCTGAAGAAAATCATCTGTCAGTTTTATTGCTACTTTTTTTAAGATTTTATTTATTTATTTGAGAGGTAGAGTTACAGACAGTGAGAGGGAGAGACAGAAAGATCTTCCTTCCATTGATTCACTCCCCAAATGACTGCAATTGCCAGAGCTGCACTCGATCCGAAGCCAGGAGCCAGGTGTTTCTTCCTGGTCTCCCATGTGGGTGCAGGGGCCTAAGCATTTGGGCCATCTTCTACTGCTTTCCAGGCCACAGCAGAGAGCTGGACTGAAAGAGGAACAGCCGGGACTAGAACCGGCACCCATATGGGATGCCAGCGCTGTAGGCAGAGGACTAAGCTACTGCGCTACAGCATCATCCCTGTCTATTGCTACTCTTTTAAAGATTATCTGTCTTTTCCTTTGATTACTTTATAGAATACTCCCTTAAAATTTTTCATGTGGTATGTTTTGGTGTGAACTTATGCTTATATTATCCTTTGTAAGATATCTCATATATATATAGATTAATATTTTAATCAGTTTCAGACCATTCTCAAATGTTATTCTTTCTTCCTCATTTTCTCTTTTTTTCTTCTTCTAAATCATTCTGAATATTTCACTATAGGTGTGATTAATTTCTTCATGGTATCCTCCGGAACTCTAGCTGCTCTTCTCCTTTTTATATACTTTTTCTTTCCAAGCCAATAGGAATAGTTTGAATAGTTTCTTCCATCATCTTCCTGTTTAGCTTTTCTCTCTTCAGCTATATTTATTGGGCCTATGAGTCCAACTATGTGGTTTTTTTCCCCATTGAATAGTTTCTAGTTATTTTCAAAATCTGAAAAGCCAGCATTTATAGTTACTAGTTCTTTGCTAAAAATATTTAACTTTGTATGTATAGAAATAGTAAATTAAATGTTTTCACAATTTGTGTCTGAAAATTAAACTATTTGAATCCCTTGTGGCCTGTTTTAGTTGTTTTGCCTGGTTATCTTGTCTCTTCTTGGTCTGGTTATCATTGATTGTGTGTAGTTTTTATATGTATATTTATAAAAATAGTTTAATAACTACTACCCATTATCTCTGTCCATAGAGGATTCTTATTTGTTTTTTCCAGGTGCCTGGGGTATTAGCAATATAGGATCATCTAAATCTAATTTTAGGGCTTGAGTTTTCCTGGAATACCCAGATGACTTAAAATCAAACTTCATTCCTTATGTATGTGATTTTGTCATTACTTCTAGGATCTAATCCTTCCAGATCTCAATATTTAGTGTAATATGTTTTAATAAGGATCTCAACTTTGGCAAAGCCTACACTTTAACTTTTGTTTGCCTAAACCTGTATAATTCTATATAAACTATCGTTGATCCTCACGGGCACTTTTGCTGCATTAGTCAATAAACACCCTGTGGGCAAAAAGGCAACCCAATTCAGGCTCACTCCTCTTGATGTCTGTTTTCTCACAAATCTTTGCCTCATAATTCCATGCTAACATGAGTGATCTTTAATGATTTTGGAGGAAGTTATGTTACATAATTCCAGAACTTAAAAAATCACCCTCAGCTGGAAGATCACCTATTCCACCCAAGACTCGACTTCCTCATCTGTAAAATAGGGTCCATAAACATTGATCTTGTGTTTTTGTTGTGAGATACAGAGGTATATAAACAAAATATGTGGCAAATATATGACACAGAATGACCTCTTAAGTAAGATAGCTTTATTATCATTATGTTATTGGTAGTGACTGTGTCTTAATAATAGCCATATTTACACAGCAATTATTAACTCTCTCTGGCAGGAGAGAAAACAATGAGACAATTATCACTTCATTGAGAACTTTAAAGTATATAAATGGAAAGAAAGAAAATATTTTCAGGGCCAGCACTGTGGCTCACTTGGTTAATCCTCTGCCTGCGGTACTGGTGTCCCATATGGACGCCGGGTTCTAGTCTCGGCTGCTCCTCTTCCTCCTGGTCTCCCATGGGGTGCAGGGACAAGCACTTGGGCCATCCTCCACTGCCTTCCTGGGCCACAGCAGAGAGCTGGGCTGGAAGAAGAGCAACTGGGACAGAATCCAGTGCCCCAACCGGGACTAGAACCTGGGGTGCCGGTGCCGCAGGCAGAGGATTAGCCAAGTGAGCCACGGCGCTGGCCATTCCTTGTTTCTTAAGTTTCAACAAATCATCCATTGTCTATGGAAGGGACGTTTATTAGGATTTTTAATCTTATTTGTGTTTCATTTTCTATGTCTTGCTGGAAAATAAATCTGATTGCCTTTTCTGGTCTCTAACTACTTAGCACTCTCCAAGATTACATTGCCTAAAGGAGTAGCCTCACAATGCATTCATTTCCTAAAATGTGGAGTGAACAAAAGGTCATGAAGACTATGGGGTACTTTTACTTCTATGAAGATATTTTTGAGAGTTTTCTATTGAGAGTAGTGACAATCATGTTTGCAGACCCTTGAAATGAATTGATACCAGTTTAGCGGTTCTGTTACCTGTTATCCCATATCCAGTAGCTTCAATGGCTTTTACTTTCTTGTTTAAGAGAAATAAAGGGCATTGCACTTTCTTCACTGCTCATCCTATCACATTCTGTTTGAGCTCGAGGTATTCTAAAAACAACAGACTATTTTCTACTTCAGATCCACTACTAAAAGTTGTACAATGATAGTAATAAAATTATTATAATTACTAAGCACATTATATATTTTAATTCCCTATGAGCATCACAGTAAGTCTAGGCATTGGATTTTTTTTTTTACTCATGAAGTAAATGCAAAAAAGTTTAATTAATCATCCTAATTCACACATTTGGTAAGTTCTTCATAATCTTTCTAACTTTATATATTCCATCTATAAAATGGTACATAGTTATTAGTTTTAGTGGTATGATTTGATAATTGTGTGATATGCCTTGCATGTAACAGACACTCATACTGTTAGTTGCTGACATAGGCAGAGACATTTCATACAATTGTAGAACCCACTAGACTGTTCTTTCTTTTGTGGGGGTTATTGGGATAATATAGCATCTCGGTGCCCAGTATAGTGCCAGGTACAGTATCAGTGCCCCATAAGCATTTGTTAAAATGTAATCACCTAAATCTCAGAGTAAAAGAATTTATAATTCACCTAATCCATCCTGACTCAGTGAAAGAACATTTTCTTAGGGAACTTGCATAGAAGGGCAACTAACTCACAACTTTCCCAAGGCAACCCGCTTTTTTATTGTTCTACATCTCATAGATGATCCACTAGGTTCCTTCCATGCTAGGCCAGATATGCCCCAACACTTCCATTATTCCCCATGTAAGCCACATGTCAACTGAGGACAGTCTGTCCTTTGAGATTTAAATAAAATTGGCTAAGGCTTCCTACCCCACATCCTGTGGGAAATCCAAAGCCCAACCCAAGGTTTCTGTGAATTCCAGGGGATTTGTGTTCTTAAGGTGACCTCTGTTTTGAGTTCCTAATTCCTTACTGCTCTGTCTCATAAGTGCTGTTTTTGCCTTTGGTCTTTCCAACTCTCCATACACCCATCTTGACATGGAATTCATCTCTCAAATCCCCTAAACCACACTTGCATAGCTTTTGGGGGCATTGTAGAATTTACTAAGACTGGTAACAGAGGCAGTTTTCACTGCCAAACACAAACAACTTTAACTTAAAATATTTAACATTATAGTTCTTCAAATCCCTTATCCATCTTCCACCAGGAGTTTGCTATCTGCCCTCTTTCTCCTGAAGTTTTGTCTTCTAAAACACTGTCTTAGCTCCTTATCTTACTTACTCTCCCTTTCTCCTGCTTGTTACTTGCACATAGTTCTTTCCTTAGAGGCTATGCCCGCAGGGTCTTATCTTCCATACCAGAGCTATTTATCAAAATATTTTCCTAAACAACAAAATTATCTTCCTAACAGGGCCCCTGCTACATACTTATGACATGATTTCAGCCCTTCTGTCTCCTGCGGATCCTCATTAAACACGCTTTGTTTGTTAATATTGCTCCTGAAATAAAGCTCTCAGAAATGTAATGTAAGAAATGTACCTGACAGAGTTCCAGAATGGGGCCTAAATAGGGCCCTGCATGCAATATTAATGCCAGGCACGAATACCATGATGTCTGCTATCCTTTCTCCCTCCAGGTATTTCAGACAACCAGAGGTTTGATTTACATATGCATGCATGGGTAGAATCCTTCATTGTTTCCCCCACATCTATTCTTCACCAGGGATGTGATGAAGACACCTTGGGCACATGACTCCCATTCTGAGTGCTAAACATGTTTTCTTAATCTGTGTATATCTGGGGAAACTTCTATTAATGTCACACGCATACTTTTTAATCTACACTTGATTGCTTATGGATGTCAAGATGTGGCTTGGACTTTTTAAAGCATAAGAAAGCAATCAAATAAATTCAAAGCGATAATAACCACTTGGGACAGTCCCCATTTTGGTTCACCCATCATCATGTCTGTAGACAGCTTTTGAGTTACCTGGAATGCTGAGTTGAAGTTGTACTCATAACTGATGGTATAAAAGAGAAACCTGAAATACTTTCCATTATACTAGTGTGTATTTCCTAAATACTCACTTTGAGTCAGGTACTGTGCATTACATATATTACCTCACCTCTTCCTCCCGAAAGTCCTAGGCTAATGGTAACTTTATTCTCCCTATTTTACAGATGAGGAAACCGAGGCATGGGGAAACAAAAAAATGTGCCAAAGGTGCTAAGAATCATGAGAGCTGGGAACAAACCCTGGCTGACTTGGAAGCCAGTGTTCTTAACCACTGCAATGTTCTCCCACCCTTCCTACCCAGAGAGGCAGGAGAAAACAGACCAGCTGGAACATTCTTCCTTATAACTTTTTATTTTCTTTTGTGGGGTGTCTGAGCAACCTCCTTTTGGGTCTCTAACATACCATTATTGGCAAATCAAAACCAGGTGGCTGGTTGATTTCTTTAAAAGGAGGCTGGGAGAGATGGATTGCTTCTTTGTCTTGCCCTTGTAGGAGCCAGCACTGCGCTAGATGTAATGGGAGAGTTCACTGAATTTTAAAGAGGGCAGAGGCTATGGCTCAGAGCGGGCAGGAAGAGGTTGCCACAGAGATGCAGGGGGTCACAGCTACCAGAGATGAACCGGGCCCCATCTTGTCTCTGTGGAAATGTCTGTCCTTTTCAAAGAGGATTAGTTTGCATCTTGATTAAAGTGGCTCAGGAGATGAACCTCATTAAACAGAACCAATGGGTTGAAAGTGTGTAATTAAACTAAATGACTTTTTTCTTTTTAATGCCTTAAATACCTATTTGTACGAAGGCCTGAACATCAAACAGCTTCCTCAGGAAAATACAGCAGGAACCATGGAGCTACATAGTAAGAAATCTCTGAATGATTGACAGTTCTTAGATTTCTTTAGGAGTTGAGTCCTTCCCAAATTCTCTACTCCTGCGACACAGGAAACAGAAACACACACTGACACCCACAGTCTAGAATATTTCGATCAGAGACACATCTTGAAGTTTCACCTACTTTAGTATTGATTGAGTGGTTCATTCATTCATTCAACATTACTGACTACACACTGTGGTTCAGGCACTAGGCTCCCAAGCGTATATGGGGTACTACAAAATATCATGCAAAAATTGAATTAAAACATCAGTTTATTTTGGTACAAAAGACTTTTGAGGTTCATGCACAGCTTTTTATTTTTTTTCATTTTTTTATTTATATAAGGTGAACAAATTTCATGTATTTCCTATGCACAGATTTAGAAGCATAGTGATACTTCCTACACATTTTCCATGCAGTTTTTGAAGGCCCTTTATGTACAATGTAGTCCTTGTCCATAGAGGGAAATGAGAAACAGAGCAATCTTTTTGAGTTTTCTGCAGGAATGCATCCTGAGTCCCTTTATCTTTCCTTCTACTCTCACCTAGGTGAGTTTGGCCGTTCTCACAGATTCATACCATTTCTATGAAGATAACTATCAAATATATATCACCTATCCAATCTTCTTTGAAAGTTCATCACAATACGCCTAATTGTCTTTGTGTTTTCTCCACTTAAGTGATTCACAAGAATCTCTAGGTTCATTTGCCCAAAACTCAACTCTCAGTTGTTCTCCAAAATCTTTCTCCAGTGTTAATAAACAGACCCATGTTCCACCCAGGAGCCCACTCTCCTGTCCTGCTCACCCCCAATGAATCCATAGTCCCTCCCCATGCTGCTTTCAGAATTCATCTCATTAGAATATGTCTCTTCATCCCTCTTGCCACTGTCTTACTCTAACCCTCCATCATCTTTCACCAGGATTACTATAATAACCTCCTAACCAGTTTCTTTGCTTCTATCCCTATGCATCTCTAACTTGGTCTTCATACATCAACCCTGGTGGCTTTCCAAAGAACACATTGAGCCACCTCCCTATCTTGCATACATTAGAATAATGCACAGTCATTACAGTGATCTACTCAAATCTGTCTCACACCTAACCCCTGCCTACACCAGACATCTTAGAATTCCCAGCCCTCACAGATTTGTTTTGGCTTCATATTGGGCAGTAGAGAGGAGAATATGTAAGATATTCTAAAATCCTTATAATAATAGCTATCATGTGTTCAGTTGTGTGCTAAATGGTTTATAGAATTTATAATTTCAGTCTACACTCCCTGCAAGGGAAGCATGGACATATCTGTTCTACCAAAGAAGAGATATATATGTGAGGTCACACAGCAAGAGACTGGAAGAAGCTGGGCTCAAGCCCAGGCCTCTTTGACTTCAAGCCAGACTCTGGTCTCATTTATCTCTGTTCTGCCACTTAGAACCCTATAGACACACTCCCTGAAATTATATGGTGTCCATAATTTGACCCCAAAACTCCAAAGCTGGGTTCCTTTCAAGCTGTTGTGATGATACTTCTTCTTATGCCAAGATACCTTTCATAGTGACCAGAGCAGTACGGCAGTACACCTGACCACGCAGAAGAATTATTAAACTTGTTTATCACTGACTGTCAACCCTGACCTCATAAAGGAATCAGATGGAGAGCTTTGATCAAAGAATGATGGCCCTATTTGCAGGGAGTCTAACCTAATTGTACTGTGGTAGAATCGGGGCTCAGATCTTTTTTTTTTTTTTTTTTTTTTTTTGACAGGCAGAGTGGACAGTGAGAGAGAGAGACAGAGAGAAAGGTCTTCCTTTGCCTTTGGTTCACCCTCCAATGGCTGCCACGGCCGGCGCACTGCGCTGATCCGATGGCAGGAGCCAGGTGTTTCTCCTGGTCTCCCATGGGGTGCAGGGCCCAAGCACTTGGGTCATCCTCCACTGCACTCCCTGGCCACAGCAGAGAGCTGGCCTGGAAGAGGGGCAACCGGGACAAAATCCGGCACCCCGACCGGGACTAGAACCCGGTGTGCCGGTGCTGCAAGGTGGAGGATTAGCCTAGTGAGCTGCGGCGCCGGCGGGGCTCAGATCTTTTTAAAAAATATGCTTCAAGTGGTTCTACCTTACAGACCGGATTCAGAAGATGCAGTAGTTAGACTGGAAGGAGGCTGCTTGGTTCAGGTGGAAATGATCCTTTTGGGTGTTTTCTGTCTCCTTGAACCAATAGGCCAGGTGAGCAGATGGTTGCAGCATGAGGTGCCTGTTGTATGAGAGACGGTTTGGAGAGGCCAGCGCAATAAACGGTGTGTCCTAGAGGCAGCTTGGTTGCAAGGATCATGTGACTGATGGTTTTAGATTCACTCCAAAAGTTCATTTCATGCTGAGCATCCCCATGTAAGTGCAATCCACAGTTCTGTTTTTTCTGTGGTCCTGCAGTGATTCTAGATGATTGGTTCCTGGAGGTTGAGGCTCTGTCTGTCTCCAGGGTCTTCCATGGCACCAGCTTTGCAAGGCTGGTTAAATCCTGCAAGGAGTTTGGAGAAAGGATGTGGAGTTAACCTAAAGACTGGGATAGTAACAAGCCCCCTCTCATATCTTTCCTTTCACTGTTTTATTCCACTGAGCCACCCCTTATATAAAATTCAGAAGACATTTTGGCAAATTCAATTGAGAATTGAAATACATTCCTGTGCATGGTAAAGAATGGAATAACAATCATGTTTTTTGTAGTCTTTAGATTTTAACTTGTAGTGTGAAGATTACCTGGACACTAGGCACCATCCTTCTTCTTCCCATCATCATAACATCATTGATCAGTGCAATGAGCCTCAAAATAATTGTAGGGTCTACGTACTCCTTCTATAATGGTAGAGCTATATGGGTAGGCATCTTAATGCCGATGCTTGACTCCCTGGCTCTTGAAAACTACCCTTTATGGATGGGATGACTTTAGATAAGCTACTTTGCCTCAGTTTATCTATCTATAAAATGGGTTGTTAGGAGATTACAAGAATTAAAATGTATAAGGGAAGCATAGAAGTTCCTGGAACTTAAAAAATACCGAATTTGCCTTAAAATACCATAAAACCTACAACCAAAAGATTAAACTTGTCAAGTTCCCATGATAAATCCAAGAAAATATTCTGGTATTGAGTGGTCACAGTTTTCATCTCATGCATACTCTGCCATGAGGTAGAAAGTGGCAAAGGCTTCTTTGTGTTAATATCAATACCTTTCAGCTCATCTAACAAGCCTGGGGTGTTAGTTCTAGGTTCCTGGGGTGCTCTGTGTAAAATTGCCCAATGGATATCAAAGACACATACCCCTCTTGGATGCTATTTCCTACATGTACTCTAACACTCTCTTAATACTTTCAATTCCTTTGCTGCATTAGCATTCCAGTCCTTACCACTCATCAAGGTTTTACCTGTTCATTTGCCCTGGCCAGCACAGTTTGTCATTTTTACAGCTCTCTTGCTTCCAACACTTTTCACAGTCAGAGGTTTGAGATGGAGAATGGAGGCAGAAAGGCAAGAAGATGCCCTCACTATGTTTTAGCCACAGAATGAGTCTGTAAGTCACAACCAGACCACTCACACCATCAGTATCAAGTACTCACTAACGTCTGTTTCACTGGGAAGCAGGCTAAGCAGCCTTTTCTTTTCCTGGGTTAATATATGCCGACTTCCATGGAAGGCATATCTGTCCCACCACAGAATCATAAATAATAGTTGCTTTTGTTAAGCACGTGCTCTGTGCCACACACTACCTATATTGATGCTGTGTATTGTAAGGACCCTTCGAAGCAGGCAGGTGTTGTTATTCCATTTGAGATCCAAACGGATCAAAGATCAGAAAGAATTTCTTTCTCATGTGTTGCTGCTTTTTAAGACATTAAAAAGTGAATCACTTTAAGAACCACAGGCACCGAAATAATTAGACTGTGTTAACCACATTTTTATATTTATTCTTTGAAACATCACAGTGAAGCTTTTATAATCTTTCCCATTTTGCAAACAAGGAAACCAAATTTCAGAATTGGAAGGGAATGCTGCTGGTGGCATAGCCTGCACAAAACTACGACTGACACCCGGGTTCTCTGACTCAAATCCCACATCCTGTCCACCATACCAGCTACTGTCATTACACTGTGGCTTTTCTTAGTGCGAAATTGGAGACTGGCATCAGTAAGTGATCATCAAATGTTTGCTGAATAAATGAGTGAATGAATGAATGGAAAGGGGACTGTTTGGGCCATGCGTGTAGCGTTAGCAGTTAGGACACACACATCCTACATCACAGTGCCTGGATTCGATGCCTGCTCTAGATCCTGCTCCAGCTACCTGCCAGTGCAGACCCTGAGAGGTGGCAGAAGATCACTTCAGTAGATTGGTTCTTGCCACTCATGTGGGAGACTCCAATCCAGTTCCAGGATTCCAGCTTTAGCCCAATCCAGCCCTGGCTGTAGATTGCATTTGGGAAGTGAACCAGGGAATGGGAGTCCCCACCCTTTTTTTTCTCTCTCCCTGTCTCTTTAAATAAATAAATAAATACTTTCCAAAAAGAAAAAGGGAAAGCTATTTTGCAGTCTCCTTTGTTCTTTCTATGTACACCCAGATGACTAATCTTATTAATACTCAAGAAATAAGTACTTTATAATCACTACCCAGCTTCCTATCCCCCAAGTCCATAAAACATATTCCACTTTTACTAGATTTTAGGAACATTAATTGTAAAACCTATTAGTAATTATTGCATACACTATTAATTAGGTACTAATATTACATTTTATAGGAAATTTAAATATTTAGAATTTTTTCACTTATAGATGAAAAACCTGAGACCTCAAAAATTCTGACTTACTAGTATTCTATTCCAACTCATTTATCTGATTCCTAAGGGTAAGGGCCATACGTGCCGAAGTCTCCTGTCTGTCTACAGTTGACAGTGACTACCAAGATTTTCCGACTTTCCCATCCCTCCCAGATGCCATTTACATTTCATTAGGGCTTTCCACACTTTGGCTCAGTGTGCAGCCCCTGTGGCTCGAAGACCCTTTCATGAGCTCTGCAAAGTCAAAACTATCTTCATAAAAATACTCAGACATTATGTGCCATTTCTGCCAAGTTAACATTTGAACTGATGATGTGAAAGCAATAGTGGATCTAATAGCCAGCATTTCAGAATAAATCAAGGCAGTAGTACTCAACTGTCATTGCATTCTTCAGCACCACATTCATGCGGGTGGGAGAAAATGGTGAGGCAGTACATGCTGCTCATTTGATTAAGCCTCCACCATTGGGTATACACACATTTTAATATTTTTTTGTGGCAAAATGGAAAGCCACACAAAAAACTTACTGCCTTTTACTGAATTCTCAAGGAAAAGCATTTGTGGCATTGAGTGTGAGTTGGACTAGACACTTTTGTTGTGGAATGCCATTTTTTTCTTGAAAAAATGACTCAGGCAAACTGGTTATTCAGACATGGATGTTTGGTAAATATTCTCAAAAAATAAAAAAAGTGAGCCTGTCACTTCAAGGAAAACAACTGACAGTGTTTGATGTCAACAATAAAATGTGAGCATTGGAGCAACAATTATAATTTTTGAAGAGTTCATATTTGCCACTGTGAGATCGGCAGATTCCCAATAGTTCAATGATGTTATGACAAGATCAGTGATAGTGTTGTGCCCAGATCGTTGGATCCCTAAACGCCGCCAGAGACTCGAACACACCAAAATGCAAAAGCAAGGTTTATTTCGGAAGTACAAGCCGTGGCAGGGACCCCATCTAACCAACCACACAGCGGAGGGCAGAGGAAGACCCGGAGCCGCGCTCTGGAGCCTCTTTTAAAGCAGGGTTACGTCATTGAGGGGTGCGGGGTAACAGTGGATTGGCTAGGGTCACCTCTGGTATGTCCTGATCGAACGTGGTTGTTCCTGATTGGTGCGGACCCAGGGGATTTCCTTATATGGTGAACTCTAGCGAACTGTTCCTTTGTAAGTTTAGGTTTCCCCTGAGTGACGCTGCTTTTACAGGAAGTCAGGCCTGCCTCCCCAGATGGAGGCACTTTTTCAAAATGCAGTTACTCCGGCCCTTCATAGTATTAATGGGTGTGTTATTTTTAATTTTGTATATGGGTCAGTATTTGGAGGATGTGTGAAAGTCAATATTTTTTAAATAATCAAGATGTCCTGGTTAAAACAATCCACTCAAAGTGCAAGACCAATCAGTAAATTTTACTCAAAGAGTATGAAAGTTCACTGATATAGATGCAGATTCCACAGTACAACTAACCTGTTTGGGTGTAGTAAAAATAGAATCCTCACAGTTACCCAGAAAGGCTACAGAAACACTTCTTTACTTTCCAATTACATAACGTGTGAGGCCAGACATTCCTTACAACCTTCAACCCAAACAACATAATGCAACATATTGAAAGTTGAGGCAGATATGAGAATCCAGCTGCCTTACATTAGGCCAGACATTAAAGAGATTTTTCAAAAATGTAAAACAATTCCAATATTCTCACCAAATATTTTTGGATTTGGAAAGCACACTTATTTTTTGGAAAAAGAAAGAATTTGCGTTTACATAGAATGGCAGATTATTCTAAAAGGTATTAATAAGCTATTTTTAAATTTCTCAGTTTTAATTTCAAAAATAGCAAATATTGAGAACACCCTTATACAAAAAATAATATTCCCCCCAAAATAACAAAGGCCTCAATTTTTTGTAAAAAATATTTGAGAGGCAGAAAACTCAATTATTTTTTAGAATGCCAAGGGGATTTGAAAACAAAATGTTGGAGAACCATTCTTTGACCCGGGGAAGTGATCATTTGGATTTTTTTTTGTGTGTGTGTGAATATTTGGGCGTTGAGAAAGAAGACTTATTCTCTCTCCAAAGGCACATGGACAATCTATGCCTGTTCCTCTGGGAACATGTGCTCGCAGGGGACCCCCTGGCCAAGACTCGTGTGCTGTCCCTACAGATCAGTTACTTCTGTGCTCAGGCAACAGCTGGTGTGGCATGGATTTGATTCAGGTTGTTTCATGGATCTTGACCTTTGCACTACAAGAGTAGACAAAGAGAGGGGATCTCTTTATAGTGCTGCTGGAAGGGGGTCTCCAGCCCCCAGGGTAAATCTCAGTCCAGAACAGTTCTTGGCTGGCTCTGAGAGTCTGTGTCCAATTAGTTACTTCATCAGTCACTCAAGTGGATGGCCCTCAGGGCAGGAAGGGAGAGGCCCCGGAGGCAAAGTAGAATAAACATCTTAATCCAAATCAAGACCGAGGCCAGCTGTCCAAGCTCTTCTTGTGGTCACAGCTCCCTGGGCTGCTGCCTGCGGCTACCCCTACTTTATTCCACTACCCCTTGAAGGTGCCTCCTTCCTTGTCCTTCCTACGCAAGCAGCCTGTCCCATGCATGAATTTGTGGGTTCCACTCTAATTGCTAGCTGTGCCTGAAAGCCCGCCTCCCTCTAATTCTACTTTGACACAAATAGCTAGAAAGCTCACTTGCAAAACCACAACTTCCACAGCAATGCACCAAGTTGGTCCCCTTCTAGAAAGTGGACTTCTATCCCATTCAAGTCAACAACCACTTACCCAGCATCTACTTAGTGCTTAGCACACCCAATGAGGAATAAATGCCAAAAAGCAATTTATCAGATATATATATATAAAGGTCTTGGAATTTTCTGAGTTTGAATCCCTCTTCAGTCACTAACTGTATCTTGAGTAAGTTGCTTTAGCTATCTCTGTGAGAGTTTCTTCATCTGAGAAACAACTAAACCCATCACAGATCATTGCTGTATTTGTTGAATTATGGGATCCGAGATCTTTCCCAGTTAACCCACAACAGACAGTCACAGATGCAAGGGCAAGAGGATTTATTATTTTATTACCAGCTGGCTGGGGCTCCCACCACACATACAACATAGTGCAGTGCGAGGGTGAGAAGACCCGCCTCTCCTTCTCAGCGTTTTTATACACTTGAGTAAACAAGTATATTCGTCATTACCCACGTATGCTAGTTCTTTTATTCTTTATATGTCAGTTACCTAAATTTGAGCATTTTATTGGTGCATCCCAAAAGTTCGGGACTATGCATCTCAGAAAGAAGTGGTCACACAAGGAAGTAGGAGACCATTAATTTCCGGAAGTATTTACTAAGTTTCATTTTCTGAGAATTGGGCCTTCCCGTCTTCCTGGAGTTTGTGAAGCCTGTCATGGTGGTACAACTATTCCCCCCCCACCTTTTCTTATGCTGGACATCCCGCATTAAGTCATTGAGCAAGCAGCACAGTGCAGAAGCAAAAAACAATTGATATTCAGCATCCGCTAGTTTTACATATCTGTATATATATATATATATATTCATTTCAACATATTAAAATATAGCTTGTTTGTGAAATATATTGTCCACATTCTAGCAGAAATTAAGTGCTTATGAAAAGTTCCATTGTGTAGTCAACTTTGACCTTTGGTATATATGGGAGAATTAGGGTCTTTTGGAAATGGAATAATGCTTAGATTGTAGGATCACAACAGTGGGTCCCTGCTCAAGGACTTACTACTTCTAGGACCTTGACAGGTTATTTTAATTTTTCTGAGATTTTCTTTTTTTCATTTCTAAGATGCAGGTTTGTTATAAGAATTGTCTAAGTGATATCTGGGCCTCTTTGTCTGAACTTGGTAAATTGTAGACTTCATTGGATATTGCACCTGCAAGGTGTTTAGTCTGATTTTCAATTCTATAAAGACTGTCAAGTCTTCCTTCCAGGCAGATCCTTCATTATAATGTCTCCTGTGGGTTTTCCTTCCTCTATTGTAGACCTTCCACCTATCTCTAAGGCATTTCTCACATGATAAACTTTGAAGATCTTTTACCATCCTGGGAATGTTCCCCAGATGCCTTCGGTTTGTGATGTTCCTTTCAAAATATGGTTGTCAGATTGCACTTTGCATTTCCAGGTGCAAACTGACTGACTAGCCTAGGGCAATTTGAGACCATGACCTCCATTGCAAGCGGTACTAAGTTTCCTTGCAGCTAGATTAAGTTGTGGCCTCACCATACTGGTGATTCATAATAAGCTTGTAACCATCTCTAGGCCTAGAGTCATTTTCACATTTCCTGATATTAAATCATGCCCGGGGTCGGCACTGTGGCTCACTAGGCTAATCTTCCGCCTGCGGCGCCAGCATTCCATATGGGCGCTGGGTTCTAGTCCCAGTGGCTCCTCTTCCAGTCCAGCTCTCTGCTGTGGCCCAGGAGGGCAGTGGAGGATGGCCCAAGTGCTTGGGCCTCTGTACCTGCATGGGAGACCAGGAGGAAGCACCTGGCTCCTGGCTTCAGATCGGTGCAGCGCCAGCCATACCAGCCATTTGGGGAGCGAACCAATGGAAGGATGATCTTTCTCTCTCTCTCTCTCTCTCTCTCACTGTCTGTAACTCTACCTGTCAAAGAAAAAAGAAAAAAAAAAACCATGCCCTCCCAGCCACTTCCATATTCAGAAGTTGTTACGCTTTTTAATTATGAATATAGAACATTTTCTTATTTCAGATTTACTGAGGTAAAATTGACAGTTCAATATTGTGCATATTCAAGGTGTACAAAATCATGTTTTAATACCTGTATACATTGTGAAATGATTACCACATCAAGCTAATTAATGTATCTATCACCTCATATGGTTACCTTTTAGTTTATGTGTGTGTGGTGAGACTATTTTAACATTTCTCTTAGAATGTGTTAAATATACAGTACATTAACTATTCTTATCATACTATGCATTAAAAACAGATTTTTTCTTTATCTCTAGTAAAATAATTTTTATTATTTTTTCTCATTTGCCTTACCTATTTACTTTTTTTTTTTTTTTTTACAGGCAGAGTGGACAGTGAGAGAGAGAGACAGAGAAAAAGGTCTTCCTTTTGCCGTTGGTTCACCCTCCAATGGCCGCCGCGGCCGGCACACCGCGCCTATCCGAAGGCAGGAGCCAGGAGCCAGGTGCTTCTCCTGGTCTCCCATGGGGTGCAGGGCCCAAGCACTTGGGCCATCCTCCACTGCACTTCCTGGCCACAGCAGAGAGCTGGCCTGGAAGAGGGGCAACCGGGACAGAATCCAGTGCCCTGACCGGGACTAGAACCTGGTGTGCCGGCGCCACTAGGCGGAGGATTAGCCTATTGAGCCGCGGCACTGGCTTACCTATTTACTTTAAGAATAAATATGGGATTTTGTAATCTGGCTTAAAGAGTTCTCCCTTGGTATCTGTAGGGGAGAGGGGAATTGGTTCCAGGATCCCTAATGCTCAAGTACCTTATATAAAATGCTATAGTATTTGCATATAATTTATTCACATCCTGCTGTATACTTTAAATCATCTTTAGATTACTCATAATACCTAATACATTGTGAGTGCTATGTGATAATTCTCATACTATATTTTTAGGAAGAATGACAAAAAAAATTCTATACATGTTCAGGAAAGACACAAGTTTAAAAAGATTTTCCATCCAAGGTTGATTGAATCCATAGATGTGGAACCATGAGTACCGAGGGTTGACTGCATCTGCTCACTGCTGTCTCATTCACAGATGTCATCAGAATACTCTTCATTCATTTAAGTTAATTAAATTGGTGTAGGAGAGAAGTGAAGCCAGGGGTCCATGGGGTGAAAGAAAGCCCCCACCAAGGTGGATTTTGATCAACATTCTGGGGATCTGGTCAGTCAAAGGGCTTGTAACGCTCCCTGCCCTGAGTTTTACTATCATCCAGCTCATAGTTACCATTTTACATTCTGAGTTTGCAAAATGAAAACATGAACAAGTGACCCCAATCCCCCAGTGTTTAGGAGAAAGAAGATAGCAGAAAACAGTTCTTCAGTGTCTGCTAGTAATAATTGATAGAATTAAAAACAAGAGAATGATTCAACATGGGAAGCGGGATACTCAGCAGACTCATAGAATGACAAATGCCCTAAATAGCACTCTGGCCTCAGAATCAGCCCTTAGGGCATTTGGATCTGGCTAAAAAGCCCATGAGAGGATTTAAGGCATGTAAAGCCAAGACACTGTGGCAAAAAATGATCTAAATGAAAGATCTCTGTGAGTGAGATCCAGGTGGAAAGAGGGGCCATCGATGAAGGAGGTACCTTTCTCTTAAGGGAGGAGAGAACTTCCACTTTGATGGTGGCCTTGTCTAAGTAAGGTCGGAGTTTGTAAAATCAAGAGGCTTCCATAGCCTTGGCAGCTCATGACAAGAGCCTTGGGTGATTACTGTTAATTGTTAAATCAACAACAGGAGTCACTGTACACTTGTTCCTCATGTAGGATCTCTGTCCTTATGTGTTGTACTATGAGAATTAACAGTAAAACTAGTCTTCAAACAGTACTTTATACTTTGTGTGTCTATGTGGGTGCAAACTGTTGAAATCTTTACTTAGTATAGAGTTGATCTTCTGTATCTAAAGATAATTAAAAATGAATCTTAATGAAGAATGGGATGGGAGAGGGAGTAGAGATAGGATGGTTTGTGGGTGGGAAGGTGGTTATGGGGGGAAGAATAGCTATAATTCAAAAGTTGTACTTTCAAAATATATTTATTAAAGTTTTCTATAAGAAATCACTGGTCTTTAGTGCACTTGTCATGAGCCATATTCATATTTATTCTGCTTTATCCTTCATTTGCTTCTATGAAAAAAAAACAGACAACACTAACACATTCACCATCATTGATTAAGACAATCATATTTGGGGCCAGTGTTGTAGTGTTGTGGCAAGGCAAGTTAAGGCACCAGCATCCCATACTGGAGTAACAGTTCAAGTCCCTGCTACTCTGCTTCTGATCCAGCCTCCTGCTAATGTGCCTGGGAAACAGTGGATGAGGGCCTAGTACTTGAGTCTCTGCTCCCTACATGGGAGACTTGGATGGAATTCCTGGCTCCTGGCTTTGAATTGGCCCAGCTCTGGCTGTCATGGCCATTTGAGAAGTGAACCAATGGATGGAAGGTTACTCTGTCTCTGTCTCTCCTTCTCTGTCACTGTTCCCTTCAAATAACTCAATGTCTTATAGAAAAAAATGGAGACAATCATGGTTAACAATTTAATAGATTTTCCAAAGAATGTAGGTATTGTTGTATTTTAGTAACTGGACTGGAACAAAGATGGTCTTTTATTCTTATAAATGACTTAAAGTTATTATGCAAATGGAAAGAAAAGGCTCAGAGAAATAAAGCTGCACCAAGAGTCAGACTCCTATCTAGACCGCTTGAAAAGCCATCATTTTTCCACAAGACTGTGGTGCCTTGCTGAGATAATAGATATGAGAAGGACTTTGTATCATAAAACCACTGATTGATATGAATTGTTATTGTAATTTAGCTTACCAGTTAGAAATTCCACTGAAAAGAAAAGTAGGTTCATTTAGTGTGACTTTTTAGTGATTACAGATTCACATTTTGTTTAAAATATACTTACAAGTCACGGTTCAGTCATTTGCCAGTTTTGTGTGTGTGTGTGTGTGTTTTACTTTAGGCACAACAATTTTATAAATTCCAAAATAATCTCTTCTTTCCAAAAAAAATGTATCAGAACATTTTTCCTTCTCTTGGTTCCTGGTACTACTCCCATGAAGAAATGTGGCAGGTTTTCTTGTTTTTTTTTTTTTTTCTTTTGTTTTTTGCCAACAAACCACTTCCATGAAACTGAGAGAAGCTAGACAATCAGTAGAAAATTAGATAGAGGGAAACCAGGTATGAAAATGAGTGACAGAAACAAAGAAATCTTCAAGATGGGCCAGAGAGTCAGCATGGGCTGCAGGTAAAGTCTGCAGTAATGAGCTTGTAAGCGTCTCGAGGCCTAGAGTCATTTTTACATTTACTGTTGTTAAACCATGCCCTCTTAGCCACTTGCATACTCAGAAATTGTAGTGCTTTTTAATTATGAATATAGAACATTTTTTCAATTTTATTGAGGACAGTTAAATATTATGTATATTCAAGGTATACAACATGATGTTTTGATACCTGTATACATTGTGGAATGATTACCGTATCAAGCTAATTAATATTTGTCACCTCATATGGTTACCTTTTTGTTTATGTGCGTGTGGTGGGACTATTTTAACATTTCTCTTAAAACATGTTAAGTATACAATACATTAACTATTCTTACCATACTGTGCATTAGAAATGGATTTTTTCTTTATCTCCAGTAAAATTATTTTTATTATTTTTTCTCTTTTTTTCTCAAATGAACTGAACTCTGAGCTCAGTTTCTGATTTTGGACTTTTCTGTGTAATGAAGAAAGCAGTAAATCAGTTGTGGTGCTCCTTGGAGATCCCAGGAATCTGTCCTCAGCTCCCGTGCCCACCTTTCTGGCTGCCCTAGTGTCCACCCACAAAAAGTGACGTTTGGACCTACATGGTTCATGACAGTGCCCTGAGGCAGTGAGCTCAGAGAAACCATCAAGGAAGTATAAGGAGCCGAGGAGCCATCATTGTTCAAAATGTTCCCAAAATGGAGTTAGGACAGGGCCAGGCATGTGAGTACAAACTCAGCCACGGAATTTCAATTTATGCAACTTGAGCACATACCCAACACTTGCTCTATGTCAGGCACTAGGATAAGTGCTAGAGACGTATGGTCAAGTTAAACACATATTCTAGGAAGGATTGATCGCACTGTAAGTGTGCTTGAGTTGAGATCAGAGAACCTGATAAATATTGGTGGAGTGAAAAAGACAGGTGAGGGGAGGGAAGGCATGTCAGGTAGTAGAAACCTTGAAGGGAAATGAAACAGAGAAGCAGGAAATTATTTGTCAAACTCGGGAACCTGCAAATGTATCTAGATCACCAGATAATGGGTTGACTGTGAGGGTGTGATACAGCGAGATGGAGAAGCGGTCAGCGGGATGGTGAACAACTTTGCTTGCTAAAACAGGGAGTTTAGACTCTTTTTCCTGAAAGCTACAGTGAAGGATTTTAATTAGCAAAATTATGTAATTATTATTGTGTTTCAGGAAAAGGGCTGTTATGAGAGGTGTGGCGGGTAGATTAGAAAATAACCATTTTGAAACGTAGAGACTAGTTAGTAGGCTGTGACAGTAATGGGGGTCGGATGGGATGAATACTGACTAAAGCACTGGGTATTAGTAGAAGAAAAGCAGAGGCCGGTGCAGCGGCTCAAAAGGCTAATCCTCTGCCTGCGGCGCCGGCATCCCGGGTTCTAGTCCCTGCCAGGGTGCCGGATTCTGTCCCGGTTGCTCCTCTTCCAGTCCAGCTCTCTGCTATGGCCCCGGAGTGCAGTGGAGGATGGCCCAAGTGCTTGGGCCCTGCACCCACATGGGAGACCAGGAGAAGCACCTGGCTCCTGGCTCCGGATCAGCGCAGCGCGCTGGCCGCAGCGGCCATTGGAGGGTAAACCAATGGAAAAAAGGAAGACCTTCCTCTCTATCTGTCTTTCTCACTGTCCACTCTGCCTGTCAAAAAAAAAAAAAAAAAAAAAAAGCAGAGAAGACAAATGCAAAAGATATTAAAAGAGATTGAATTAGTGACTTTGGTAAGAACAGGGCCGAGATGGGAAGAAAGGGGTTGCTGGAAAGTGAAAAGTCTAGGATGATTCTCACATCTTTCATTTAGTTTGCTGTCTGGACTAAAGCTCTTCCCACTGCAGTAGGGCATAACAAGGGAGATGCAGGTCTGGGGGTAAGATTATGAGTCAGCCTTTGATGTATTGAGATTTGGGTCTGCAGGATTTCTAAAGTGATAGTTCTTATTGGAAGTGCTGTGTACAAGTCTAAAGCATTTTTGAGAGTTGAGGGATTTGGGAGGGGGAATTCATCAATGAATAAAAGTGGCAGTTTGAAGCCATGCGTTGATACGTGGTATAGATATCAGTAACCAGCATTTTGGAGTGTCTATCCAACTTGTATACTTTTTTCTAAGAATTATCCCTCCTCTTAACCCACAGGTGAACCATTTTGTACTATGTGGCCCTGCCATACTGTGCAAATGATCACAGCTATTTGATCCAAGCTAGACCAATCAGATAACTTCAGCCAAGGAAACAGATTGAAACATCCTTGCACAATGGCCCTCTGAATTTTTTGACTCTGTAGAGTCACCTAGTGTAGGGCGGTCGCATTTGGCTGTGAGAAAGCTAAGAAAATGAAGACGACAGGTTAAGGATGGACAATGCATATGAGAGAAGCTCTGTGCTTCCGGGTAGATAGTGAGACTCCGGGAGTCTTTCATGAAGCACTGGTTCCTGGAGGTAACCCAGAATCCTTCCAAAAAGCCCCTCTCCACTTGCTGAAATACCTTTATTTCCCTTTCTTAATCTTATAGAGACTGGAAAGTGTAAGGTAAAACAGGAGGGAGAATTAGAATATATTATTTTGAATCAGGAATCTAGACAGTATTAATAACTGCTAAAGTCACAAAAACATAATAACATTATTGACCCTTGGAGTCAGATATTATATATCTGCAAGTGGAAGTATATAGTGTAATCCATGATAAATTATGGTATGGTTAGAAAACCAAACTTGAGCTTGCTTTCTTAGTCTAACTAGCACTTCATAGGAAATACAGAGTCCAAAGGAATGTGTTAGACTATAATTATGAGGACAAAATTGGCAAACCCAGACTATGGAAAAGACTACAAGACAGATTACTTAATCTTTTCATGTAAAAAAAAAAAGAGATGGAGAGGTTAAATGAGAATTAAGGGACATATGAATCAATTTTAATATATAAATCTTATTTAAATCTTGTCTCAAACAAACACATTTTTTAAGTTATGGGATAATTAGGGAAATTTATTCACTGGCTGATATTTTATGGTATGAAGGAATTACTTTATTTTTAAACATGACAGTGATATTCACAATGATTTTTAAGGAGTATGAAACCTTTGACATCCATACTTAAATATTAACATATAAAAATATCATTGCTGGGATTTCTTTCAAAATTATTAGAGTTTTGGCAGATCAAAGTGGAAGGATAAATAAATAAAACTGGCTTTGGAGTTTTGAAGCTAGATGTCTATTATACTGTTCTTGCTATATTTTAGGTGTTTTAAATTTTCTATAATAAACATAATTTTTAAATACATAACAGCCTTGATAGACACTTAAGTGCAAGGTTGTGTTAACATCTGAATATGAATATAATGCACATACTGAGGAAATAAAGAACACATGAGCATCTCATCTCAATATATACCAAAAAAGCACATGACAAAATTGAATACCCCTATGTGATAAAACACTCCAAACTCTGAATTGAAGGAGACTTTTTCTCAACCTAATAAAAGCCTTTTTAGAACGTTTCCAATTACATCATACATACTTTAAAATACCTATTTCCTCATAATAATCCAGGTCAAGGTAAAGATATCTGGACTTGCCACTTTGTTCACTTTTGTGCCAGAGGTTATAGCCAGTACAGTTAGGCAATACAGTTAAATAAAAGGCACATAGATTGTAAAGAAATAAATAAAACTACATCTATTTTCAGATTACATAATTTGTATTCAGATCTTGTAAAATCCTAAGGGATCCCCTAGCACTTATTATAATAATAAACAATTTCAGTTATATGGCAGGGTATAAGAGTAACATACAGAGGCCTAAAGTTGCCGCCTGCAGTGCCAACATCCCATATGGGTGCCAGTTGAGACCTGGCTATTCCACTTCCAATCCAGCTCTCTGCTATGGCCTGGGAAAGCAGTAGAAGATGGTCCAAGTCCTTGGGCCCCTGAACCCATGTGGGAGACTCTGAAGAAGCTCCTGGCTCCTGGCTTGGGAATTGCCCAGCTCTGGCCATTGTAGCCATTTGGGGAGTGAACCAGCAGATGAAAGAACTCTCTCTCTCTCTCTCTCTCTCTCTCTCCTCTGCCTTTCAAATAAATATATAAATAAAACTTTTAAAAGTTCCATTTATAATGCATGAAAAAGAATACATAATAAAATACTTAGGAATTAATTAATTTTACCAAAAGAGCAAAATTTATACTTTGGAAATAATAAAACATGATTGAAAAAATTAAAGTTGTAAATAAATAAATATACCATGTTCATGGATCAGAAGACCTAATACTGTTAAGATGACAGTATTAGCCAAATAGATCTACATATTTCATACAATCACTGTTAAAAATCCAGCTAGCATCCTTTTTAGAAACTGATAAGTGGGGCAGTGCTGTGGTGCAGCAGGTTAATGCCCTGGCCTGAAGTACCAGCATCCCATATGGAAGCCGGTTTGAGACCCCGCTGCTCCACTTCTAATCCAGCTCTTTGCTATGGCCTGGCAAGGCAGTATAAGATGGCCCAAGTCCTTGGGAAACTGGGAGAAATTCCTGGCTCCTGGCTTCAGATCAGCACAGCTCTGGCCACTGTGGCCATCTGGGAGTGAACCATCAGATGGAAGACCTCTCTCTCTTCTCTGCCTCTCCTCTGTGTAAAAACAAAAAAAAACAAAAAACAAAAACAAACAAACAAAAACCAAAAAAACCCTGTAATAAGCCTGTTCTAAAATTCATGTGAAAATATAAGGGAAATAGAATAACCAAATCTATAAAATGAACAACAATGTTGTAGAACTCACACTTTCTTAAGACTTACAGAAAGGCTAAGGATAGACATCTAACTCAATGGAATAGAACCATTATGGAGGATCCCAAAATAAAACTAACATTTACTGTTAATTTATTTTCAACAAGAATGCTTTGGAATTCAGATAATGAAGAAGAATCCTATCTCCTAATTCTCAGGACAGTGTTCTTTCCACTGAACAATGCTGACTGAAAAAAGAGAGAGCCTTCTATTGGGTTAAGGAGAGGGGTGAGTGTGTGAGTAAGGTGGGGCTGATGGGGACAAGATGGACCTACTCAATCTTGACAGGTTTAAGATAGCCCATTAGAGAATAAGAGAGGAAGAAGTTTGTAACTATAAAGCTATATAGTCCTGCATAGATTCCAACAGACTTACATCTAAGGGTAGAGTTTAAAATCCTGCCATGGGACCCCAGATCCCATTAAGCTGGGTGCTAAAAATGCCAGTCTTAAGTATTAAAAAAATCATATAAATAAGATTAAGGGTCTAGTAATAATAATAGATATAATTAAAAGGAGAGAATGTTCCAATGTGGGAAGCAGGCCACATAGCAGACTCATATAGAATGACAATCGCTCTAAACAGCACTCTGACTTCAGAATCAGCCTTTAAGGCATTCTAGTCTGGCTGTAAAGCCCATGAGAGCATTTCAGGCATGGAAAGCAAAGACATTGTGGCAAAAAAATGTTCTACATGGAGGATCTCTGTGAGTGAGACCCCAGTGAAATGAAGTGGCTATCAAAGAAAGATGTACTTTTCTCTAAAGGGAGGAAAGAACTTCCATTTTGCTTATGGCCTTGTCTAAATACTAATGGAGATTGTGGATTCAAAAGGCTTCTATAGCCATGGCAGCTCATGTCAAGAGCCACAGGTGCTCACTAACATCACACATAAGATTGTTAATTGTGAAATTAACAACAGGAGTCACTGTGCACTAACTTCCCATGTAGGACCTCTGTCCTCAATGTGATGTATTATGAGAATTAACTGTAAAACTTGTACTCAAACAGTTTGTGTATGTGTGAGTGTGCAAATTGTTGAAATCTTAACTTAGTATAGTGTTGGTCTTCTTTGTATAAAGTTAATTGAAAATGAATCTTAATGGAGAATGGGACAGGGAATGGGAGAGAGGAGGAAGTAGGGTGGGAGTGGGGGTGGGAGGGCTGGTATGGTAGGAAGAATCACTATATTCCTAAAGGTGTATTTAAGAAATTTGTACTCATTAAATAAAAGGTTTCTTTGGAGAAAAAAAAATACTGGGGACTGGCATTGTGGCACAGCAGGTAAAGCCACTGGCTGTAATGCTGGCATCCTATATGGGTGCTTGTTCATGTCCTGGCTCCTCCACTTCCAATCCAGCTCTCCACTAATGGCCTGGGAAAAGCAATGGAAATGGTCCAAGTCATTAGGCCTCTGCACCCATATGGGAGACCAAGAAGAAGATCCTGGCTCCTGGCTTCAGCCTGGCCCTCCTCAACCATTGTGGCCATCTGGGGAGTGAACTAGTGAATTGAAGATCTCTCTGTCTCTCCCTCTCTTTCTGTAATTCTGACTTTCAAAAATAAATAAATAAATCTTTTTAAAAAAGATATCCTATTAGAAAAGACCTATCATCTTGCCCATAGGTAAAAGAATCCATGAGAATCATATAATGAAGGAAAAAATGGGAAAGAGAAAATACTAATTACAGTAATGATACAAAACAAAAGCCAACACCTATGTAACATGTACTAAATGCCATTCATATTCCTAAAAGTTTTAAATGAATTTAATCATCTAATACCCCCCCAAACCACTAGAAGCAATATTATTATCTCCTTGTATTGCTGAAAAAAAACTGAACACCAAGAGTTTGTATAGCTTGCCCACACACAGAGAGCTGGAAATGTTCTCAGCCCTGCTTGCACATCTGCATCAGCTCAGGAGCGTGTGGAGTACTCAGTGCTCAGCCTGAACTTCAGAGCAATGAAACTAGCTTCTGTGGTGGATTTTAAACCTCCCCAGGTGTGTTCAGGGTGCAGCCAAGGCTAAGAACCCTTGTGTTAAGGTGCAGTCAGTTCTTACTCAGTGAGCAGATGAAGAAGCCTGCTCACCTGATATTCTGGCATCCTCTGTGTTTAAAAACAGTAGTTTTCAGAAGGCAGCCACCAGAAGCAAAGCCTGAAAACGTAAAAACAGAAATTCTGAATCCTCGATCCAGGTCTTCAGATTAGTCAGATACCTTCAGTAGGACTTCACCATCTGTGTTTTAATAGCCCAACTCACAGATCTGATGCTCACTCAAGGTCAAGAACAGCTGGTTCAAGGAACAGAGCAGGTTTCTATTCTTCTTTTGTACTGTGGCTTAGGAGGCTGGAGGTTTGGGTTTAGTGCAGAGCATTGTCAGGTGTCTATCCATTGGCAAGTGTTTCTGCCCAGAGTCCTCAGACTTTATTTATAAAACTTCGGACAAAGAAGAAAATCTCTCACGTGATGCCTCATATTAAGACACTGCATTTCCATAATTCTTAATTAATTTTTAGGACTGACGAAGTTCCTGGTGGAAAGAAATTTTTCTAGGCCATAAACAAACCCATTCTGATTTCCAGACAGGAGAAGTCAGTACAGCAAAGTAAGTGCTTGAGCTATTGGCCTCTCTAGGTTTGATTCGTAGTTCTACTTCTGTCTGACTGTCTGACCTTAGGAACATTTCTTCATTTGTGCAGGCCTTCATTGTCGGATGGGGTTAGTATTCATATCAACTTCCTAGGCTGGTAGTGGAGGGTGAATAAAAGTGCTTGTAAAACCCTCACACAGGCACAAGGTGAGCTCTCACTAAGTGAAAGTGGCTGAAGGGAAATTCTGTCCTTCCTGCCTGAACAGTGCATGAAATTTGAATTTCAATCTTGCCCTCATTCCAGGCATTCCTCAAGGACAAGTAGGAAATGAGAAAACTTTGGAAAGAAGAAGAGAAAAATGTCTGTAGAAAAAAATTGGGCCACAGGCAGAGATTACATAACAAGAAGGAAATCCTGGGGCTACCATGTCTTATTGCTGATAGGGGCCTTCCTTACTTCCTGGGACACTCCTTCATCCCTGTGGAGCAAGAGGTGAGGGTCAACTTAGGCCAGAGTTTTGGCCTTGGGGCACACCAATTTATGAAGCAGTAACAATGAGAATCTATGAATGAATCTGACTGGGGTTGGGCTTCCCAAGAGCCCTTCTACCTACAAATAGACTGTCTCCTAGTGATTCAGAGGAGGCAATAAAAGCCAAGGCAGCTGAGGCAGTGGGTATTTAGCCTAGTGGTTAAGACACCCACATCCCACATTGGAGTGCCTGGCTTCACTCCCTGAGTCTCAAGTCTCCTGACCTCTGATTCTTGCCAATGCAGACCCTGGGAGGTGGTCTTGATGGCTCAAGTAATTGGGTCCCTGCCACCCATGTGAAAAACCTGGGTTGAGTTTCCAACTCCCAATTTTGGCTTGAACAAGCCCCAGCTGGATGCCTCTGTGGGCATTTGGGAAGTGAACCAGTAAATAAATGGGAGTATCTCTCCCTCTCTCTCTCTCTCTCCCTCTCTCTCCCTCTCTCTCCCTTCCCCTCCCTCTCTCTCTTCCTCTCCCTCTCCCTGTCTCTCAAAAAAAGCTGATTTGGAGAGCAGCAGAATTTGCATGGACTAAGTCCAACATTGCCTAAATCACCAAACCAACAAACAGCTGCCAGGTGTCCTCTCTGCTCACCTGATATGTCTTGCTCATTGCAGGTGTTTCAGCATTGGTTAGCTAGTCATATGTCAAATACCTACAAAAGATTTATTACCTTTGCTATATAAAAATTCCCTACCTGAGATGAAGGCAAATGAGAGAGAGGGATGCAGAATAAAATCAAGGTTACCAGGTAACATTTGTGAGGCTGAGGAAGGTATGCAAAGGCATTCCTGGCTATAGAGAGGCAGAACAGGATGTTGGAAGCGTGAGGTCAGAAGCACAAGAAAGAATTCTCTGCAGCAGAAGGGAGATGTGGGAGAATGTTAAAGACAGATTTTACCTTCTCAATAATTTCATGTGTTTCCAGCCATGAGTGTGTATTAACGTGCTCCTCTCTCAGAAGCATGGGGAGTACAAGAAGTAAGCATGTGAATTAAAAGATATTAAATCAGTGCAGTATCACATATCGTACAGGAAACCACCGGTATTTGTTCCACAGGCCTGACCAGCTCAAATACATTCCTCACATTGTCTCAAAGCAACATGTATATTACCTTTGTAGCCCTCACCAGGGACACCTGCCATTCTCCATGCTTGTAATCATTTCCTTAATACCAGTTTCCTCCATTTGAAGCTCTTTGAGAATAGATTCTTGTCTGAATTTTTCATCATTGCATCATCAGACCTAGCCTAGGGCCTAGTACATAGATGATGCTAATAAATATTTGTTGAATGTCAATGGATAATGAATATGTTCAGAGAAGACTTCTTGATGGCTATGTGATTGGATTTTGATCTTGAAAATGGTAAGCAGTGAAAGAGTTCAATACTGGTGCACACGAAATAAAATTCCAACTCTACTCTCAATGAGTAATTGGGATAATTAAGTAATATATAAATTGTGTGCAGTATCCAGAATGCAGATAATAAATCCTAGCTTTCACTGCTAGTGTTATATGCTCATCTGTAATGAGCACTTCAGGATGAGGGGCCATACCTGATTCAATACCTTTGTATGTCCCTTCTTCGTTTTACCTACCAGGTGCCTGTAAATGTCCACTGATGGAAATCCCTGCATGGACATTTAAAAATGATTCTGAAGGAATAATTGAGTTTGCCTTGTACACAAATCCACATCTAAATAAGAAGTGTGAAAGTCACCTTCATGGTTTTCAAGAAATCATTTACGATTGGTGAGGAATTCTTCATAATGGTAGGAAAACTTATCTAATCCCCTTCTCAGTGCAAATGTTCCCTGTGATGTATCTGGATTCAGCATCATTTTTCATGTTTGTTACCAGCCTCTGGTTTAAAGGGGGACAGGACCCCCTAAACAGAATGGTAGAAGGGAGGGGTCCAATGAATGCCAGTTGTCTGTGTACTTTGACTCTGGCCCTTAGGGCCAAGCATAAGTGCTGGGATCCTGGCTACTTCATCTGGCTGTCAATTCTGGCTGCAGTCCTCTTAATACAGAGAGCTTGACACCAGGTGTTTCAGAATTAATTTCTTTTCTTTTGTTATGCCTAGATTACAGTGAGTCTTTTCAATCTGTGAATGCTGGCATTCTTTTTTTTTCAGCACAGAAACACTGAAATCTATTTTTACCTTTGGTCAATGCTTCTAGTTCCATTCTGTAAGATTACTTGTCTATATTTTGTTTTTTATTGTAAACTGACAATTTATAATTATATAATCTAACGGGGTATAAAGTGGCATTATGCTTTATGAATATAATGTGGAATAATTAAATCAAGCTATTAACATATCCATCATCCCAAACACTTAAGATTTTTTTGTGGTAAGAATGTTTGAAATTTATTCTCTTAGAAAGTAGAAATGTTTTAAAGACTCATTTTATTTATTTGAAAGGCAAAGTTACAGAAAGAGGGAGAAAGAATGAGAGAGAGAAAGAGCAAAAGAAATAAATCTTCCATGATTTGGTTTACTCCGTAGGTGGCCATAGCACCTGGGACTGGCCAAAACCAGTAGTGTATAGCTCCTTCCTGGTCTCCTCTATAGGTTTCAAGGGCCAAAATACATGGCCCATTTTCTGCTGCTTTCCCAGGCACAATAGCCAGGAGACAGGAGCTGGCAGAGCATCCAGGACTCAAACCTTCACTCCAGTATGGGTTGCCGGTATTGCAAGTGGTGACTTAACCCTCTATGTTACAAAGCCAGCCCCTCTCTTAGCAATTTTAAAATGTACAATATTATATTAACTGTATTCACCATGGTATGAAGTAGAACTATATACATATATATTCCTCCTCTCTGGGATTATGTGTCCTTTGACCATATGCCAACATTCTACCACCATCCTGTCTCTGTAACCACCATTGTTTTTAGGTTAAACTTTTTAAAACATGAAACATTTTTATTGCTGCAAACCTTAGAACTTTTAAAAAATAAAGACTAACTATTGTAAAGATGTAATATAAAACATTTTCTTCTGATAATTTTAATATCTTGAAATATTTATTGCATATGTCTGTAATCATTATTTGTTCTGCTTTTCTCGTTTTTTTTTTTTTTTAGTTTTTCCTTTATTTCTCAAATTTAAAAATAAAATCACTAAACATGAATATTTGCCACATTGCTTTTGTAAAACCTCTCCCTGGTAAGACAAAATTGTGCATAAAAGATTCTGTGTACAGTATTAACAAACAACAATTTCAAACCAGCTATTGGTATGGATTTCTAATCAGCACTCTACTCTCTGCTTCTATGAGTATGATTGTTTTAGATTCTGTGTATAAGTGAGAACATGCAGTCTATGCCTTTCCAATTCTACCTGTGTTGTCACAAATGGCAGAATTATTTTTAAAGACTGAATAGTATCCAATTGTGTATATGTACCACATTTTCTTCATCCATTCATCTGTTGATGGACCCTCCTGCCTAAACAAGAGAGAAGAAAGAACAGAGAATCCCACCACTAATGCTTTATTTGTGTTCCCTCAGACTTCTCTCTTTCCCCTAACATTCTACTAGCCAAATGATGCTTCTCAAGAAAGTGGAACTTAACCAGACTGCAGGTATTGAAAATATGAAATAGTAATAGTAGGAATTGATATTGAAGGATAATTTTCAATCTCTACCATAAATGGTACTTCCATCCATCCATCCATCTGTCCATCTATCCATCCGTCCATCTGTCCATCTATCTATATGCAAACTTCACTTTGAAGCAGCATTACCCAGTTGTTCAACCTGTACACCAGAGTTTTGAATCCTTGTTAACGTTGCTTATCTCCCACACCAATTAGCTGTGTGGCCTTGAGCAAGTCACTTAATCTGTTTGTGCCTAAGCTTCTTCATTTGTAAAATGGGGATTATAACATCTAAGCCTACTTTCATAATGACACTGTGAGCATTAAATAAATCCAACATATGCAAAGCATTTGTAAATATTCCCAGCATATAGTAAGTGATATAAGAGCATACTTCAAAAAGATTTTGGCAAATGGAATTAAAATTTAAATCTATTTTGGTGCGAAACATTTTGAAATCTATACATATGAGGAGTCCTCAAAAAGGA
The DNA here is from genome assembly GCF_964237555.1 of Oryctolagus cuniculus. Classification (NCBI taxonomy): domain Eukaryota; kingdom Metazoa; phylum Chordata; class Mammalia; order Lagomorpha; family Leporidae; genus Oryctolagus; species Oryctolagus cuniculus. The sequence goes on along the minus strand of NC_091437.1, from coordinate 56,268,829 downwards.
CATGAAAAACATGTATTAAGAAAAAAATATGGATTTCAAAAATTTTTGAAACCAAAAAATATATATTTTAATGACTACTTGAAAAAAAAAAAAAACCAGCCTGCATGTGTGTGAGATATTTCATCCATTGGTTTAGTCCCCACAGCCAGGACTGGCCCAAGGGCCAAGGGCCAAGAGCTTCATCTGAGTCTCTCACATGAGTGGCAGAAACCCAGGTATTTGGGCCATCGTCCACTGCTTTCCCACATACATTAGCAGGAAGCTGGATCAGAAGCGGAGAGATTGGGACTGAAGCAGCCTTCCAGTATAGGTTGCCAGTGTCACAAGGGGCATTTTAAACTGCTGTTCTACAATGCCAGCCCCCATAAACTTATTTTTGGATTATATGTTCTCAAGAACTTTTTGAAGTACCCTCCAGTAACTCTTTGCAATTATTTCCATCAACTTCCAGTTATAATGCACATAGTGATCTTATGAAGTGGATATTATTTTTCTATGAAGGAAACAAAAACTCAGAAAATGATATAATAGAATCAAATAAATACTAATTTAGAGAAGAAAAGGCTAAAGTCATGGAATGCTTGATGGAAGAGCAGGTGGTTGAATAGAGAGGGAAGAGAAGTAAACATGAAGACATGAGTGGATTAGGAAAGAGCAAAACATTGCATGCAGTGGCCTGGGTGTCAGATCCCTTGGAAGAGGGTACCAGCTGCACAAGACTTGAACCAGCAATGCCATTCTACTCATACATTGATTAAGTATCTGTTAAATATATACCATGGTGCAATTATGAAGGGACATGTACATAAGATAATAAATAGAACTCCAAACTCAAAAGTGTCCACTATGTATTTTACCAGTGGAGAAAATTGAAGATTGGAGAATGATGACTTTCATGCCCTCTGGTGCATTATTTTCTAATGGATTCCTAAGCACTGAGCAGATGAAATTTGCCAAAGATACAATATTTTGAGATCTGTTCCTCTGTTACTCAGAATGTCATCAGTTTGTCCCTTGCTTGAAGGCTTCAGAATAGAGATTGCAAACTCAAATACCCACAGGACCCCAAAAGGTATAGTAGGCCAGCAAAACAGACTGGGTATAAGTGCAGGGCATCAGAATGTAGAAGTTGGGGTGAGGACTGTAGAGCTAGACCTGGAGACAACAGCCTGTATCACAGCACCCAGACTTCACTTGCACTAGTCATTGTCCAATCTTCTAACCTCCAATAGAGCCCAGAAATTTAGGATTTATATGAATAAATGAATACAAATCTTCCTCATTTTAAAAAAAAATTGCATCAAATACTGTAAACAAAACTAGAAGTGCCAAAGAAAACACATTTGAGTGTTATATTTTTAGCTCTTGGTTACCAAGAGCTAGAAATAGTGATGCTGTTGTCCTTCTCAGCCCACAGTGTCTGCCTCCAATCTCTCTCTCCCCCACATATACCTGCTACACCTGCTTCTCCCACTGGCTGCACAGAGGAGCTGGATGATTTGAACCCAGAGTCTTACTGCCAAGGTATGGCTGCTTGTGTTTTCCAGTTGCAAGTCCCTGGCTGAGAGTGAGTCATCTCAAATTCAGTTGGTGGAGAGCTCCTCTGGTTTTGTCACCATTGGCAGCGGGGGAAATGACTCAGACAGAAGGGTAAGTAATGCTTAGTGGGTCCAGCATGTGGGGCTTTGGAGATTGCGGGGCACGGTTCTCATGGTGCCTGAGGGGAGCATAGAGGAGGGCCGGCGGTTGCAACATGCTCGCAGCTAAACTCACTGCTGCCTCTTTTGAACTGAAAAGAATTTGAGATATTTGCAACTCACTTCAAACATAAAGTGAGTTGAGCACCTCAGAGAGATATATTATTCCAGGCCCTTTGGCTCTGACTTCAACTTTCTGCCAGCCCACACTGTGCATTTTGCATTCTGGCATTACCAAACTATTTGCAGTTCCCTCAGGCTCTTTCTAGCTTCTGTACCCTTGTATTTTTTTCTGTAGCCATTTTGTCTCTCTGAAATACCTTGATGTGCTTCTCTGAAAATCCTATGTATGCTTTAAACCCCTAAACAGGGTATCTCTATTCTGGGAAGAGATCTATAACCCTCCCCATTGGAAGTTAAATATGTGTTCTTCCTTTGTGCATCTATCAACTGAATGAACTTCTCACATTGCATGAAATGATTGCTATTTCCTGAGTTAATGAGAGACCCTTGAGGTCAGGAAACATGTGATATCCCCCTTTATATTTCACAGTGCTTTGGACATGGGTAGACAGTCAATGAGGGCTTACAGAACTATACTGGACTGAAATATCCTACTGCCCTGCAGTGACCACAAGGTGACTTACCAATCCTCTGGGCCAGCTCTACAGCATCGTTAACTCAGGCTCTGCCTTCTAAGCCCTTCTAATCCCTTCTAAGTTGTCTGTGGTCATGAGAAGAGTGGTTACAGCAGGGAAAGCAGGATGCATAGATAATCCACAACTCAATACTTTCATCCAGGCCTTGTCATTCACTCAAACTCAGTAAAGTTCCATTGCTATGATTTGAATATTTGTCCCCCAAGGTCTTATGTTAATGATACTATGAGGGTGGAAGCTTAATCTAATGATGATGTTTCGAGGTAGGGTCTTTGGGAAGGGATTAGAGCAGATTAAGTCATCAGAGTTCCCACAAGGAAACAGCCCACACAGATGTCAACAGAAACACAACACTCCCTGCTTCTTGCCAGGTGATGCCATGCCTGACCTCGGGACTCTGCAGGCAAGAATGCCACCAGAGGCTGAACCAATGGGGCTGACCAAACATGCACTACAAACTGTTTCTTTTATAAAGCAGCTTGCTTGAAGCTGGCATTATGGCATAGAGGGTTAAGCTGCTGACTGCAATGCAGGCTTTCTCATATGGACACCAGTTCAAGTTCTGGCTGCTCCACTTCCAATCCTGCTTATGTGCCTGGGAAAGCAGTGGAGGATAGCCCAAGTGCTTGGACCCCTGCATCCAAGTGGGAGACCTGGGAGAAGCTCCAGGTTTCTGGCTTCAGCCTGGCCCAGCTTAGGCTATTGTGGCCATTTGGGAAGCAAACAATTGGATGGAAAATCTCTCTCTTTCTCAATCTCTCTCTCTTTCTCTGTAACTCTGCCTTTTACATAAATAATAAATAAATCTTAAAAAAATAAAGCAGCTTGATTTAGGTATTTCATTATGGTAACAAAAAGGTGACTAACATTTGACTAAATATTATGTGAAGTACTGCTCTAGGCATTTGGAATAAGCAATCAATAAGAGAATATTATTCCTATTCTTATAAGGCTTGTATTGTATGTACTAAGGGAGGAGAAAATCAATCAGCAAATATACACAAAAGAAAACCATGTAACTTTAATTGCAATGAAGAAAATCACACAAGATTATATGTTACAGACGGAAAAGGTGGGGTGGGATTTTCAGTAGTGGGCAGGGTTAGTTTTTCTAGAAATACTGCATTTGTACTGGGTTCTAAATGATAAGGATTTAGTAGGTATAAGATGTCGAGCAAAGAGAGTATTCTCATAGAGGAAACCATGACCAGAATTCTCAGAGCTGGCAATGACTGCAGTGTGTTCAAGGAAGAAGGGAGGCCAGAGTGACCAGGGCAAAGTGCGAGAAAGCAAGGAATTAAATCTAAAGTGTAGCTGGGTGCCAGACCCTGAAGGACCTTGTGAAGCTGCTATACGGAATCTCAACTCTTTGGAATGTGATGGGAAAGTGATGGAGAGTTTTGTGCAACTTTCTTGCATGCCCTAGCTTTCCCTCTGCTGGAGGGGATCACCTCTTAAGAGGAGGAGGAAAAACAATAGGATGAGGCTGAGATTGAGCACTAGATGGCTGTTTGCTATGAACTCAACTTCAGGCTAAAAGGACTTTATTAGTAATATTGAGGTCAAGGCCTTGAGGTGTGGCATTGTTGAAAAGACTAGATCACCTCTGAGAGCAATGCCCTTGGTGATGTATACAGGCCTATACTCCTGTTTTGCCTGTAAAATCTACTAGAGCCCTGCTTTTCAAACCTTGACATGCTTACTAAACACCCCTGTGTTCAAATGCAGATCTGTTTTGGTAAGTTTGGGGTGCTGCATTTCCAAGCATCTCCCAGGGGATGCAGAGGACAAAGAGAATGTTAACCTGAGCCTCTGACCAGGATGCAGCAAAGATCATTGTGCCTTCATATAAACTGAGGTAGATGAGGAGGAGAGAACAGGAACCATTTGAAATCAGACCTAGGCCCATGGAACCCTGGACTGAACAGTGAAACCACCTGGGCCATACCCAGTCAAAATCCGGGAAGTTCCAAGCAGTCACTCCAGATGCCCTCCTGAGGCTGTCAGAACCATTTGTCCAAGAACTTCTTTGAAAGACAGAAATTTGAAATCATGCCTGCACCCTGAGCGTCCAGGGCTGAACAGTAGGGTTGGTTGACCCTGACCCAGTGACACCCCAATTCTGTCTCCTTGACACACTAGGATCTCCCGGCCTGCTCCTTCAGAGAAGGTTCCCACTTTGCATTGCTTCAGAATCTTACACAGGATATTAGCCACTTCCTTCTCTATAATTCATCCTTCCATTCTGCCATCTGGAATATTTCTGTTTTACAAGTGTCTAAGTTGTTAAAGTCTGAGGCAGTGGAATCCTAAATTAGCCATTTTGGGTAATTTATTGTTTTTAATGATTTCTTCCAAAAATTCAGATTCTGTGGTTTGAGGCAGAATCCAGCAGGATTTCTGCTTCCTATTTGGACATCTGGTGGTCTGTCCTTTCCAGGTCTTCTCTGGGTTTATTTTTCAGCCTCCCACGAGAGGCCATTGGAAGGTTTCTTCAACTCACTCCTTCCACCACATCCATTTTTTACCCCTGCCCCAACGTTATCCCAAATGCCATGATCAGGTCCTTTACGGTAGGAACTGAAATAGAGTTGGTTGGGGCTGATAGTCTGTAATTTCAATTGTAACGAAAGGTCTTACTGTCCCTAAAATATCTTTCTACTGATAACCCAAATCCTACTTTAGAAATACTTTAGGTCACTCACTATATTCTTTATGTCTGGGGAGACAAACTGTAGGTGGAATTAAGTACAGGGTCAGCAATGATGTTGGGCCAAGGAGACCTTATATTTGTTAACATGTCAAACCTGAAACTGAGTAAAATAGGTGATATCATCCCTACTCTACAGATGAAGAAACAAAGGCCAGGAATAACTTTCCCAAGATATCCTGAGTTACCGAATGATTTGTAAGTCCATATGTTTGTCATTATTTGATGCTATCAGGTTAGTATCAGAGGGTTAGCTGAGGAACACTGAGCAGGACTGACAATCAGATTCTGGGAGTATTCAAATGTGGGGTAAGCGGGCATAATCAGTAAGTAGCCAGAATGAGCACAAACTTTCAGAAACAGGGCACCAGATAAAAGACAGAAGCATATATTGAGTTAACCTTGGCATTATTGCAAGATTTTACGAGCTGCTTTGTTTATGGTAAGAGTCACACTCTAAGTTTGGCTACCTTGAAACTTCCAAGTAGAAATGAATGACAATAACCTGCTTTATGGAAATCTTGAGTAGGAGTGGGGCAAGATGAATTCATCCTTGGAAGCCTTCTCCTGATCTTATTTGAAGAGGTGTTCTTAGGTAATAATACCCTGGTGGTTCTCAGTCTGTGGGAGCTTGTGAATAGTAAGAATACCTGGGCCCCATCCAACACCAACAGAGTCGGGTTTCTAGGTGTGGGGCCCTGGCATCTATACTCTCTGAAGTTCTCCAGGGCTGATGAGCAGCCAGGGTTGAAACCACAGCCTCGGGATAAATGAGCCTTCTAGTTTTCCTTTCTCTGAGAAGGAAGGCAGAACTGCAACACCACACAATTCTAGGGAACAAAGTGGAGGAGAAGCGGAAAGTTTTCTGGTGCTGAAAATTGGAAAACTGAGTCTTTCTCTTTTGAAAGGAAATGCAGACAAGTTTTAACCACCCCACAATTTTGTCAAAAACATGAGCCACTCAGAGGTTCTCTTCCTCCTATGTTTTGGTTAGTTGAACTTGCAATGTTTAGCCTTCATGTGATCGAGGAAACGATCTACCATGGTAATACATTATACTCATTGTAAAAGCTCAATTTTAAGACACATTTCACAACAGGGTCTCTCACTTGCCTAAAGGACTGGCAGCCAGGGGAAGTGGTGCATTGTCAATTTGAGACCCAGCAACTCTAAGGGACGGAGTGGTTATTGCTTCTGGCCAAAGTTGCTTACCAAGTCACTGGGGAGCTGAGCAAGGCCTCTGCCCTCACACAGCTATCTTCTCTAACTGGAACACCATTGGAGATGGACTTGGAATGTGATAAGGAAGGTGATTGTCCCTGTAAAATGGACAACAGGGGATCCTGAGGGGGTGGTCTCTATGTGCCCAGCTCTATGCAGCTTCATAAAGGCCACCAGAGGACCTGCAGTGCTGTGGTCACAGATTCTACTCTGCAAGTCTCTCTTTTTGGAATTGCTGCAAGACCCAGGAAGATAAACTAAATCCTACTGAATCAGAAATGAACTGTAAAAGATTATGGGAACTTCAGGGAAAGATGAATCCCAGCTGGCATTTGCTCTTTCCTCACTTATCCTGGGTCTATTTCTTGAGAATTGTTACAAATCAGAAGAGAGGAAATGGACTAGACCTACTCTATCAAAATAAACTCTTTTCTGAAGAGAAGGCTTGGCCAAGAGAGAAAGCATAGACATCCCATAGAGTTGAACTAGGTTTAAGAGATCGTCAAAGTAAGTATTCATTCAGATTGTGCGGGAAACAAAAATGTCTCCCTCATCTCACATAAGTACATTTGATTAGTAGAATGTAATCCAAATGTAGAAATCTAGCTGCAAGGAAGTCTGAGAGATGCAGTTTTTGTTCCCAACCCTCTAAATAAAAGGATGTTGAAAAAAGTTGGAGAGAGCCAATCCAAATATCTGCCACCGTCAGCATTTCCCCACCTATCTACCACAGACTAGTGAGCTGTGGCTAGATGTTATCGTTTTTTTAGGGAGGTTTTGTATTCAAATGGATTTAAGCCATGCTTGGCAAAACAAAGTTAAATTATGCTTATTTACTGTACTGTATATCAGAATATTTTATATCCACATGTGCACCCTAGTTCTAAATATTTTGAGAAACTTGAGCTGGGTAGACATCTTATTGAAGTCCGTTTTGATGCATAAGGAAAATGGAGTCCAGAGAGTTGAACAACTTGCCAGATGCTCAATAATCATTTATTGGCAAAACCTGAACCAGAATCCATGCTTCTTGATTACTTGAGATTGTCCTTTCTGCTACGAGGAGATACAAAGTTTAGGAACAGGCAAGTAAGAAAGAAGATGAAATGGACAGGAAGGTGAGGGGCTGGCACCTGGAGTGAGGCTGTGCATCAGTGTTTCCCCCAGTTATTGAAAGCAGAAAACAAACAAACAGAAAACCCCACTCTCTATGTGTCCTGACCCAGGGCCAGAAAGAATTCATTAAAGATCAGAGTTTCCACCCACATCACCATTCCTTCTCACATGTGCCTGGAGTATCTTGGTGATTTGGTCTTGATTAGTGGCAGGGAAAACTGGTTCTGTAGGACATGTTGTCTTTATAAATAGAACACAGTCCAGTGGTTTCTAAACAGTCAGGAGACGCTCTGTCTTCTGGCACCCACCATTTATTTGTATCTGTTTCATGAAATGCATCTCCCCCGATTCTAGGATCTGCCCCATTACATGTTTGTTCTCCTGCCCCAGATGTGTTGTGCAGATTTCCTGGCCTCTTGACTCAAATCTCCAGGGTGGAGCTATTGGGCACTGTCTCTTCTGGTCCCTGCCAACGTTGGCACTGCGGGGAGGATGTTTGTGTTTGTCGAGGAGTTGGGAGGCCTCTGAATTTTGGCGGTAATTCCTCCCCGGATAGTCCACTTAGGAAAAAGAGGGAAAAGATAAATATGCTCCTCAGCTGCCACCTCACAGTAGCCTTATTGCTTTCTCGCAAAAAATTGCATACTTTGTGGATTTTTCAAAGCAGCTTGTTTGTGTGTGTCAGTGCTCTCTGATTTGAGCCAACCTTGTCACTCACCCAAAATGTAGAAAGGAAATCTCCACTCAGCAGCGATACCTTCAAGCCTTTATTAAAAGCCTGCGGGGTGGGATAGTTGATGGTATGGTACAGATTCCCTCCGTCACCCCTGACTTTCCATCATCCACATTTGCTCTCTGCTTCCGGTGGCGAACACAAACTCTCATCCTCAATCAGCACTGCCTGAAATCACAGCATTTCCTTCTCTGATGGATGCAGTATGATTTTATGCAGATCACTGTGGACATGGGGAAGACAATAATTTGTGAAGCATCCCACCTTATAGTCAAGACTCTTTTGATGGTAAGTAACAGAAAAGCTAACTCAAATAGCCCCCACCAAAAAAAATAACATAATGACCACTGACAGAACAGGTAGGTGATAGATGTACTTCTTATGTTGCTGGATCCAGGAGCTAAATTGATGTTATCAGAACCCAGGCTCTTTCTGTCTCCTTCCTGTCTCCTCTAGATGACATCATCCTCAAAAGAAATTTTCTCCATGTCTTGTTCCCCAGTTGTCCCACCCTGCCTTTCTTCCAGCTCCAGGTCCAGCACAAAGTGAGACTGTATTCTACTATTGCTCAACCAAGCCCTGAGATGAGTCTCATGGAACCAGTTTCAACCACATCCATACTCTTGAGAACAGGACCCATTCAGCTGTCTGACTGGTAAGGCTTGGGTCATGGGCCTACTTCCAAAGCCACAGATGAAGCATGGTTACCAATAGATGCTGATCAGGGAAAAATACTGTTACACTCTGTTGATTCATTCATTCATTCATTCGTTCATTCATCTTGCAAAGATGAATTGAGGACCTAATTCATGCTAGAAGCCATGGATAGAATACATAGGCAATTTCGACTTGTTTTTCAGAGTGCAGTTCAGGAATCATCAATTCTGGGATGAATCTTTACACTGTTGTCCCTTCTGCAGAGTTAGTTATTCCCTCTTGAGGCCCCTGCTTTTCCTGACTCTGGCATATACCATTTGGGTGTCTATTGATGTGTCCTCTTCTTTTGCCCTAATTCACTGTGAGCTCCTGGAAGACAGGCATAGTGTCTTATTTATGTTGGCCTTCCCAGATACCCACAGCAGGCATAGACAAAGCGCTCAAAATACCTTTGTTGAATAAATGTATGAATGATGAGTTAATTATTTAATTACTTAAGTAAAAAATGTTCTTCTCAAACTGTTAAGGGAAATAAATCCAGAAATACTGTATGATTCATAGGAAAACAACCACATGAGCAAAAGGCTGGAACACATAGTGGAAGACGACATGGTCAATGTCAGTGTCAAATTCTTAGAAATTTTAAAGAAATTCTGTTATTTTAAATCTAAATCTATCAGCTTGTGACTTCTAGTCTTAGCTCATCATTCTTGAACAACCTCGAATAAATCTATCTAGCAGATTCTAGCATCTGAGATAATTCCTGACAACACATAAATCACTAATAAATATTTCTAAAGTGAATTAATTACATCTTTTCCTGCTATACAGCCATGTCAGTGGGTAAAGGTAGATAAATTATCCTACCCTTTAGTGTTCTCTGTTGATGACTATGCTATCATGAGTATTAGAATACTTTATTGTTGACATTCATCTCTGATTGAATGTTTGAATCCCCGAAGTCCAACTGAAAATGGGTTGTTGGGAAACTGAATTGAAGTTTCTTTTAGGTAAAATGTAATTGCTATGGTTTGAATTCGTTTTGAGTGTGTCACACAGGGTTCACCTGTTGGAAGCAAGGACCTTAGTTTTATAATGTTGAAAGGTGATACGGAACCTTTAATAGATGGGACTTTGTGTAAGAGAATGAGGTTGTTGAATGTGCTGCCCTCAGAACAGATTAATGTAATTCTTATGGGACCCTGATTAGTTCTCGTGAGAGTGGGTTGTTATAAAACAGTGATCCTAATCACTAAGTCTCTCTCTTGACTTCCATTATTACAATGGGTTGTTCCTGTAGGTAGTCCTCCCACTTTGATGCCATCAGCCATGAGTTCCCTCACCAGAGACCAAATCAGTTGGGCCATTCAATATTGGACTTTAGTTTCCAGAACTGTGGGCTAAATAAACTTCTTTTCTTTTAAAGTGCTGAAGCTCTGGCATTTTCTTATAGCATGAGAAAATGTGGGCTGGCATCGCGGTAAGCTGCCACTTGCAACACCGGCATCCCATCCTGGAGACTGGTTTGAATTCTTTCTGCTCCACTTCAGCTCCAGCTCCCTACTAATGTGCTTGGGAAAACAGTGTAAGACAGCCCAAGTGCCTGTGTCCCTGCTTCTCATGTGGGAGGCCAACCTGGTCCAGCCCTGGATGTTGCAGCCATTTGTAGAATGAACCAGCACATGGAAAATGTGCTTCCATTGCGCTGTTCTCCATCAGTCTGAGAGTGGTAGTAAGGCAGGCCCAATCCTACGGAATTTTTTAGTAAGTTGGCTCTAGAAGTCTCCTTCAACCTATTGAAACTTTTCCTAGCATGCTCTCCCCTTCAAATAGAGCCAGGCAAGCATTAGAGCTCTCTCTTTCTCTCTCTGATTCCTCTGATTCCCCCACCTCACCCCCTGTCCACCTCACAGACATTTCTTCAGTGAAACTCTTGCTTGTCTGATCTCATCTTGGCCTCTGCTGCCCAGAGGAGCAGGACTAACCCCTAGGTGATCTTGCAATTGCACATAGGAAACATGTTGCAGGGAGACTACTGCAAGCCCAGCAGTTGGTGGGTACTCCCTCCTGTGGAGTGGAGGGGGAGAGGTGGTCAATCAAGGAAGTGTCAGTGGGAGCAGGAGGAATTAGGTCTTCCTACAGGGGTTGGAAAAGATCTGTAGTGCTTACAGTGCCATTAGCATGCCATCTTACCCAAAACCCCATGGCAGGTGGAGGATATGTTCCTCCCCATTACCAGACTTATATTTCAGACCATGTCATATTTTGTTTCACTTCATTTACACATTAAGGTTACTTTGAGATTCACTTTGACCTGATTTTAACACAGGAACAAATGGAAGTGGAAAGAAAGTTTTCTGATACAATTTTTCTGAGTCTCTGTGCTCTGCTTCCAATCAACATTACCTGTGGACCCAGTCCAGATGGAGACACATATGAGGCGGCTTCAAAACTTTCTTGGAAAACAGAATTAAAAGGTATGTTTATTTTGGTGCAAACATTTTTGAAATTCATACATAGAGGGGTTTTCATGGGAAATGTATATGATCAAAAATTATACATGGGTTTCAGGAATTTTTTGCATCAAAATGAACTTTTAGTTCCATTTTTCCATTAACTTTTTCAAGTTTGCTTGCACATATCAGGGAAGTAATTTAGGGCTGCTTTCACAGTTATTCTTTACATATCTGCTCAACATTTTGTAGGAATGGAAAAATCATGAAGTAAGAGTTTTCTTATATTCAACATATGTATTTTTCCATATATACACTCATAATATATATAATCATATATATGAACATATATATGAACATATATATATATATAAACATACTCAATGTTTTGAAATTTTTTGTTCAAGAGACAGAGGAGGTCAGTAATATGGTGTAGAAGGTTAAGCCTCTGCCTGCGGTGACAGCATCCCTTATGGGCACCGGTTTGTGTCCCGACAGCTCTTGTTCCTATCCAACTCTCTGCTGGGGATGCGGTGGAAGCTGGCTCCATGTCCTTGGGCCCCTCTCCCACGTGGGAGACCCAGAAGAAGCTCCTGGCTCCTGGTTTCAGCCTGGCCTAGCCCCAGCTGTTGCAGCCATTTGAGGTGTTAACCAGCGGATGGAACATCTCTCCCTCCTTCTTGCTCTGTATCTCTGCCTTTCAAATAAATAAATAAATAAATGAGAGAGAGAGAGAGAGAGAGAGAGAGGGAGAGAGAGAGAGAGAGATCAAGAAAAGAGACAGAGAGACAGAGCTGCCACCTGCTGGTTCAGTCTCCAAGTGAACATAACAGCTGGGGCTGGGCCAGGGCCAAAGCTGGAAGCTGAGAACTCAGTCCAGATCTCCCAGATAGGCAGCATGAAAACAATTATCTGAGCCATCATTGCTGCCTCCTATGGTCTGCATTGGCAGGAAGCTCGAATTGGGAGCTAGAGTCGGAAATTGAACCCAAATATTCCAAAATGGGGCAAAATAATCTTAACTAGCACCTTACCTGATAAACCAAATGTCTGCTTCAGCATTGTGAATTTCTAATTTTCAGAATTTCAGCAAGTTGCACAGTTTCAGGGTACTCTCAGAGAGCCAGTCTCAAAGTTAGAAGCCTTAAACAAACCATGTAAAATACCATGTACAGAACACAAATATATCAACAGTGATAAGCTGGAAGCAATAAGGGAGTGTTTAATTGCAGCCAAACAAATTTATGTTTTGTTAGCAATTGTGTGTAGAAACCTGAATTAACTGGCTTCCTACTCCAGTTTTATTCCAGTGACATTTTATTTACCCATGCAGCTTGGCACTCAGGACAACTGCCCAATGGCTCACCCATTCATCTGGTGTATGTCATCGTTAGCCCAGAGTGTAGAAGGACTTGGCCTTCAACATCAAATCATGTCTGTGAAACACCCTCTGGAGAGCTTGAGTGCCATCTGGCCAGGGTAAGACCTGGCATGGGAGAGCCCAGTGGGGACAGAGGAGGGGATCCTGTGCTGATGCATCTACCAGGGAATGCAAAGTGGGGCTATAGTTGGAAACCACACCTATTGGACGCAGGGGGAGACAAAGAGGTGTGGGCCAAAGAGCTATCATCTTCCCTGGCTGGTCTCTGACCTCTACACTGAAGCTGTCAGAGGAAGGCACTCCCTGACAGACTAAGGAAGGAAGCGTGCCTCAAGAACTAGTCAGATTCGGATCTGGCTAAAAGGTCCATGAGAGTCTCACAGGCATGGAAAGCCATGACACGGTGGCAAAAAACAATCTAAATGAAAGATCCTGGTGAACAAGACCCCAGCAGAAGGAACAGGCCATCAAGGAGAGAGGCGTCTTTCTCAGAAGGGAGGAAGGAACCTCCACTGTGATACGGCCTTGACTAAACAAGTTCAGAGTCGGTGAACTCAAGGGGCTTCCATAGCCTAGACAGCTCATAGCAAGAGTCTCGGGTGATTGCTGACATCATAAATAAGAGTGCCAATTGTTAAATCAACAACGGGAGCCACCCCACGTAGGATCTCTGTCCTTAATGTGTTCTACTATGAAACTTAAAAACAACACTACTAGTTGAACAATACCCTATACCTTGTGTGGTTGTGTGAGTGCAGCCTGTTGAAATCCTTGCTTAGTATATACTAAGTTGATCTTCAGTATATGAAGGTAATTGAAAATGAAACTCGATGAAGGGCGGGATGGGAGAGGGAGTGGGAGAGGGGAGGGCCACGGGAGGGAGGGAGTTTGTGGGGGGAAGCCACAACAATGCAAAAGTTGCACTTTGTAAATTCACATTTATTAAATAAAAAAAACCTATATAACAAAGAAAAAAAAGAACTTAAAAAAAAAGAACTAGTCAGAAGCAGATATGTGCATATATGGGAGAGCTTCCAGGAAAGAGGCTCCATATTAGTGGTTGCTTGGGAGTGAGAATATATGTGGGATGGCTATGTTCCACTTGCCTTAATAATATTTGCACAGGGTCAGAGAGCTCAGGCTATGTTCTGGCTCTCCGGAATGGATGTGCTGTACACCACACTTGGTGACTTAAAGCACAACAGTCAGCATCTCTCAGAGTTCTTGAGTTGTTGGGTTCATCTAGATAGTTCTCTCTTGGACATCTTGCCTGTGGATTCAGTCAGAAAGTGGCTGGTGCTGCAGTCCTCTGAAGGCTTGCCTGGGCCAGGCACCCTGGAGGGCTCATCCACATGGGTTTGCATGTGAATTCACAGTTATGGTTGGCTGTCAGTGTACAGCTCTGCTGAGGCTGTCTCCTGGAACACCTGTATGTGGCTGGGGGATTTTCCTGGTGCAGCTCCTGGCTTCCAAGAGGGAACAGCTTGGGGGCTGGTGCTGTGGTGTAGCAGGTCAAACTGCCACTTACAATGCAGGCATCCCACATGGGTGCCAGTTCATGTCCCAGCTGCTCCACTTCTGATCCAGCTCCCTGCTAATGCACCTCGGAAAAGCACTGGAAAGAGGCCAAAGTGCTTGAGCCCGTGCCACTCACGTGGGAGATCTGGAAAAAGCTCCTGGCTCCTGGCTTCAGCATGGCCCCAGCACTGGCCACTGTAAACATCTGGGGAGTGAACCAGTGGATGGAAAATTTCTCTCTCTGTCTCTGTCTCTTTCTCTCTCTGTAACTTCGACTTTCAAATAAAAATTAAATCTTTAAAAAAGAAAGAGGGAAACAGCTCTTGGTGACACCCTCAGGAATCCCAGATTTGGGTTAGTTAAGTGAGGTCACTAAGGTCTGCCCAGTTTCAAGAGGAGGGAATTCAGACTCCTCTTCTCGACAGGAGAAGCATGTACATTTAGAGAGTGCAGGGATTCATGGCTGCTGTCTTTGACTATCTACCACTTCCTTCCTTGGAATGTGTCTAACTCCTCACTCCGCTTCCTCCCCTATGATTTCACACAAGAGAACCTAGCACAGTGCTGAGACAAGCACTGTGAGAGGTAGTGTGGTATAATGATTGAGAATATGGACATTAAGACAGCAAGATCTGGATTTGAGGCTATAGCCTTTTCCACTTCCCAGCTGTGGACTTTGGGCAAGTTGCTTAACCTCTTTGAACCTCAGTTGGCTTATTTGAAAGAGGGTGGTATATACTTCCAGGTATGGCTGTGGGATTTAAATGTTGCCTGGAAAAGAATAAGCATTCAATAATTATTTACTGGTAGAAATAAATGTAAAGACCCCAGCACCCTTTTGTTCATATTGATTCAGCCACTGAGGTGGGCTCAGGGTATATAGCACCACAAGGCAGGTAATTTTGAGAGCTTCAGCTAATGTTCAGGTCTTCTCAATAAGCAGATGAAGTCCAGAAACTACACTCAGGAAGCTAATGTCAAGGTTCTAGGGGTGAGTATTGCCAGGGTGACCCTTAGAGGACTTAAAGAAGGAAGGAATTTGTCCTGGAGAATAAAAATGAAGGGGCAGATTGTAATCCATGCAGAGCATGTCGACAGAGGCAGTGTGGGAGGGAATAGGGGAGGAACTCTGCTTTTGGCTCACGTCCCTTCTCTTTCCTGAGCTTTGATTATGTCACAGCAATGGATGAGTGTGATTTGAAGGCTGCCAAATTCCTTCTAGTCTTGGTCAAGCTGTATCATGTTAAGAATCCCTAAATCAGTCTACTTCTATCTGTCAGTTTGGTCACCATTCTGGCTTAGACCATTCATTATTGTTCCCTTGAATACCATAGAATGCTCTTTACAGATCCTACTGCTATTTGTTCTCTGCAGAGCAGTCAGAATGATCTATTTAGTAACACAAACCTGATAATGCCACTCCTTTCTGTGCTGGTTATTCTCCATGTGCCTCTCCATCGCACTGCTGTTCATCTCTGCCCGGCTTTAGACCCCAGCTGGGTGAGGGTCGGGGGTGCTGATGTCAATGGGTTCCTCTTGATCTCAGGCTTCTCTGAGTTCAGCCAATCTAAGGAGTGTTTCCTCCCACTTGGGTGCTACAGTTCCATGACTGGCCGTGACTGTCCATGATCACAACCCCTCTGGGCACCTCCCACCACCGTGTCCTGGCTCCAGTTCTCCTGGTGTCTTCCTGTTGCTTCTGTAGGCACAAAGGTGATACTTGCTTTGCTTGGGTACCTCAGTCCCCTTCCTTGTTTTCACCCACACCCATGAGAAGAATTCCTTCTTTGAATGATCTGAAACATTTCCCTTACATATGGTTCAAGAAAACCAGCAGTTTCCTGCTGAGGTATAACTGCTCTCCCCTCCACTGATTTTCTGATGGTCTCAGGATAGAGACTGAGCTCTTGTTTATGTACCCCCAAAGCCCTGGTAGAGGCTACCCACGACTCCAGTTTGGCCATGTTAGTTCTCTCTCTCTCTTGTCATCTGTTACCCTAGCCTTTCCCCAGGTCTCATAATGCTGGATGCTCATTTCCACATTTATTTCTTCCTGGAAATCTCTCCTCATCCTCCCCTTTCTCTTCTCGAGTTTACTTACCTTGGGAGCTTAGAGTGGATGTGCCTTAGAAAGTTCTTTACCAATCACCAGATGAGGCATACCATTAGTTCCTGAAATTTTCCTTTGTTCCCATGTCACAATGTATGTAATTACAGAAGTTCCTTGACTTAGAATGGGGTTACTGTCACAAAATCCATTGTGAAAATATCCTACATCCAAAATTCATTTAATCTACCTAACCTGCTGAACAGTACATGAGGGAACTTCAAAAAGTTCATGGGAAAATGGAATTAAAAGAAAAGTTTGTTTTGGTGTAAAACATTTTGAAATCTGTGTGTAGCTTTTTTTTTTTCTTTTTTTGGACAGGCAGAGTTAGACAGTGAGAGAGAGAGAGAGAGAGAGACAGAGAGAAAGGTCTTCCTTTTCTGTTGGTTCACCCCCCAAATGGCCCCTATGGCCGGCACGCTGTGCCCATCCAAAGCCAGGAGCCAGGTGCTTCCTCCTGGTCTCCCATGCAGCTGCAGGGCCCAAGCCCATGGGCCATCCTCCACTACCTTCCCAGGCCACAGCAGAGAGCTGGACTGGAAGAGGAGCAACCAGGACAGAATCTGGCGCCCCAACCAGGACTAGCACCCAGGGTACCGGTGCTGCAGGCAGAGGATTAGCCTAGTGAGCCGCAGTGCTGGCCCTGTGTGTAGCTTTTAACATATAGATTTTCCATTAACTGTTCAAAGTTTCCTTGTAGCTCAGCCTAGCCTACCTTAAACATACTCAAAACACTTACACTAGCCTACAGTAGGACAAAAATCTTCGAACATGACGCTTTGATCTTCAAACAAAAAAGCCTTCAAACATGAAGTCTACTGCAAAATCACCACCACAAAGATTACTGTATAATAGCATGTGGAATATCTCATGGAATTTATTGAGTACTGTACTGAATGTGAAAAAAAAACCAAAATGGTTATTTTGTATCCTTAGCCTGGGAAAAGATCAAAAGTCAAAATTTGAAGTACAATTTCTACCAAATCTATATAGCAATATAGATACACACCATTGCAAAGATGAAAAACAAGTTGAACCACTCTAAGTCAGAGGCTATCTGTATTTGATCAGTCTGTCTCTACTAGACTCCAAGGAATAGAAAAGCAGGCAACAAATCAATTAGGCTCACTTTTAGATACCCTGTATCTAGCATGGTATTCTACTACTTTGTAGACCCTCAATAATGAATTGTTGAGTAGGGGCCACTGTTGTGGTACCATGAGTTAAGCCACTTCTTGCGACATTGGCATCCCCTATCAGAGTACTGGTTCAAGTCCTGGCTGCTTCACTTCCAATCTAGCTTCCTGATAATGAATAATGAGTAATGAATCTAGAGGAAGATAGCCCAAGAACTTGGACCCCTGACATCCATGTGGGAGCCCAGGACAGAGCTCCTGGCTCCTGGCTTTGGCCTGGCCTGGGCCTGGATGTTGTATGATTTGGGAAGTAAACCAGCAGATGGAAGATCTCTGTCTCTCTGTCTCTCTCTCTCTCTCTCTCTCTCTCTTTCTATCACTCCCACTCTATCCTTCAAATAGATAAGTAAATTAATCTTTAAAAAAGAATTTTGGAGTAATAAATATATTTGTAATATAAGCTTAAAACCCAAATTAACATAATCTAAAATAGCTATATTCAATAAACATATATTGAATAAATATATACGAATATATCTTCAATAAATTTAATTCAAAATCAAATATTTTATTGTTGGCAATCAGAAAATGGGTTGGCGTTTCAAGGTCATTTTTAAAATATAGAGGCTGTGATGGGGACTTGAGTCTTCGGATTTCACATAACTTAATTTCCCCCCCCAGCACCTTCAGTTCCTTTTGGATATTTTTGGAAATCCTGTATCCAAACAAAGCAAGGCAAGGAAAATTTATACCCCCCCCACCACCACGTGTGTGGTATGCAGTGGAGCAGAAAAACAATCAGAAATGCACTTGATGAAGGAGAAAGCAGCAGAATGCACGTCCCTGGGCAAAGCATCTTGGGGAAGCCAGCCCAACAGCTGCTTGCATTAAAAATGATTGCTTTGTATTTATGGCAGACAGGCAACAATAAGCAGTTTATAGCCTATAATCTAACACAAACGACTTAGGAAAATATTCTTAATAGATAATTCAGCCGAGTGTCTCAGGGCGTTAGGAAGCACAGCAGGGAACACTCAGAATTAGCCTTTGTTGATCTGACAAATCCTCATGGACCGGCAGGATGTTATACCATTCCTCTGCACAGTTTTATATTTTCCCACTTAGGGAGACTCTGCAGGAGTTGCCAAACTCCAAGGACGCAGACCCTGCCAGGTACCACCCCCCAACACCAATCCCCCCGGTGTCCCTGTTGTCCTCTTAGCCAACAAATCCTCAGATCCTGGGCTGTATCGAGCCCAAGAACATGAAACATGACCTTGTAAAATATCAGTTCCTGGCTTTTTTTTTCCTCCCCTAATTTTGGGGATGTTATCATGGCAGAAGAAAAATATCATTTTCCACACTCCATTCTGGAAAATGATACGCATGTGTGGGAATGCTGAGCAGGCATGATTGCTGGGACAGGCATGGTATCAGACTGACAGGCTGGCCAAGAGTTTGGGTGTTGCAAGGGGTCAGTTGAAGAACAGAAATAGGTTCTGGAGGGCTTCATGTTCTCTGTGGATTGGTTACATGAGAGAGAAGCCCTGAATAATCAAAACAGCAGGAAGCCAAGTGGTAAAGAGGCGTGGGAGAGTCCAAATGCCCTTGCCCCTTTGTTCCAGGTCTCTTCCCAGTGCCCTGGACTTGGCTGGAGCTTGGTGATGCACACTGGGGACTGAGACAGAATCTTACACAAATCGTGTTGGGTCCTGTATCGCACATGTCCATCACCAACTGAATTGCTGGGCTCTTGTCTCAGGCATCCTTTTCTCTCTCAGACCCATCTGAGACCACTCTTTCTAGCAGAGGCCATCTACTTTACTTGTTAACTACAACTTAGACTTCTGTCTGCCACAAGGAATACCACTTCCTGTTCCTGACTACAGGCAAGACTTGCATGGCTTCTTTCACCGATCTCCTCAACCATGTTGAATTGTTCAGACCTGTGCTTCCATCTCTCTTTCTGCTTAAGCTCTTAAGACTCAGAATCAGGGATGGAGGGACTGGTGTTCCAGCTTTCATAGCCGTGAACTCTGTTGGGGAAGTTATTTAGGTTCTCAGAGCCGGTGTGTGGCACACAAGGTAAGACTCTGCTTCCCCCATTGGAGTGCCTGCGTTTGAGCCCCTGCCGTACTTCCAATCCAGCTTCTTGCCAATGTGTATCCTCAGAGGCAATGAGTGATGATGGTACAAGTAGTTGGGTCCCTGCCGTGATTTGAACCCCAAGAACTTTTTCTATGGATGGTGAAATCTGTGGCCCATGAATGAGCAGATGAAAAAGTGATTTTAGCATAGTTTATTGGAAAAAAGGAAGAGACAGAAATTGCTACACCTGACAGACCAGGTAGGCATCTCAGCAAAGGGTTGAGAGTTTGCATTCAGACTGGGGTTTTTATGGACATGAGTATGGGTCCCCGTTTCTTGCATCCTCCTCTTCTGGGAAAGTCCGGGTGAGGGATTTTTGGATGTGGAATTCCCCTAAACAAACCCTTCCAGACAACACTGGCCATCAGGGTTCTTAACTATTGGAGAAGCAAATGACTCCTTCAGTCTGGGAGGGCAAGCTGTATCACTCACTCAGTGAATTCCTTTGATAAAGGACAGACAAGGACACCCTTGTCTAGGGGAGAGAGACAAGAGGCTGGGTCCCACTTTCAGGACTTGCTTCCTCTTTCCATTGCACATAAATTTACTTCTTTAAAACTTCTCATTATCTTTCACCCCTCTTAACACAATGGCTAATATCTACCTAGCTGCCTTAACACTGCCATTCACCTGGGAGACCTGGATGGAGTTCTAGTTCCCTGGATTTTGCCTGGCCCAGTCCTGGCTGTTGTAGGCATTTGGGGCATGAACCAGAAGGTGGAAGAGCTCTCTCCTTTGCTCTTGCTGTCACTGTCACTGTCACTCTTCTTTTCAAATAATTAAAATGTAAGTAAATAAAACTTAAAAACTCAGTATCCTTGGATATAAAATGTGGGTAAGAATGA
This sequence comes from Oryctolagus cuniculus, assembly GCF_964237555.1. NCBI lineage: Eukaryota > Metazoa > Chordata > Mammalia > Lagomorpha > Leporidae > Oryctolagus > Oryctolagus cuniculus. The sequence continues at coordinate 56,248,448 of NC_091437.1, read as the reverse complement.
CTCCAACTTCACACCAGTGTGCTGTGTATAGTAGGTAGCCCTTGGTCCTCCTTCCCCACCCTTCCTCTTTGTCCTTATTATTATGAAGATCATCTCTCTTGGCTTGCAAATTCTCACAGAATGTCAAAAAAAAAAAAAAAAAAAGACTAATTCCTACTGGATAAGGTCATTCTACTTAAGTCCTAGAGAGATAAAGAAGTCTGGACATCGACCTGACCTCAAAGAGCATGTGGTCCAGTTAGTGATGTGTAGGAACCAACACTTAAGATGGGAAACTGTAAGTTCCCATCCAAAATAGTACAAAGTACTTTGAGCATAGAAGAAATAAGCTCCATGAGCTTGAGATACTTTATCAAAGAGGCAGGATCTCTACGGTCACAAAAAATTAAGAGGAGGGGATAAATATTTTGTATTGGAAAGGGTCATCAATAAAGATCTTTAGTTTTAAAACAGCATAGCAAGTTCAAAGGACAACTGGTAGACCACAAGCCAAAGTCCTGTATGAGAGTACTTGAAAAAGTTCATGGAAAATGGGATTCAAAAATAACCTTATTTTGGTGCCAGAAACTTTTCTGAAATGCATGCATAGTCTTTTCATAATAAGCATTTTCCATGAACTGTTTACAGCAAAAAAACAAGTTGCAGAAAATAACCACAAAGTGTTTCCATTAGTACAACTTTTAAGCTACAGATCAATACTACATATGAATTTTTAGACACATATATAAGCAATAAAATTATAAGTACATTACTGAAAAAGATACAGGCCATTTTCAGGACTGCAGTTACCTCTGGGGAAGAGAGTTGGAAAATGAGATTGTTAAGGACATAAAGTCCTTAGCTGAATGCCCTATGGCTCAGAGAAGACAGAAATTTCCAATGAAAAATTAAACCTTCGACTTGTGCTTAGGTAACTACAAGTGTAAATTTATACCACTTGCATGGCAGAAAAATTGCTAACTGAGAAGTTGAGGTTAAAAAGAAAGTAGTCTAGGGCTGATGAATCCCCTGAAGCACTTGGCAAAAGCATTTTCACAATTCATGGTATGAGTGACTGAGTCACACAGTCACTCTCTCTCTCACACACACACTCACACACACACACACACACACACACATCTCTACTGATGATCAGCTCACAAATAAAACAAACACATGAGAGGAATCCATCACACGGGAGTAGGGAGATGTCACTCACTGGAGAGGTAGCTTTCCAAGGACCCGATATAATACAACCTTCCTGAAGACATAATAAAATAATCAAGGGGTTCTCATTCCCACTGTGGGGCACCTCACAACATCTGCCCGGTGCCATTTGAGAATTGCTGTGGATCCACGACTGCTGTGTGGCTTCCTTTTCCCCCTTTCTGAATGACTGCATTCACTGAAATTATCCTGCTGGTTTTCTACACTGTGTAGGAGGTAGGGGCAGATATTTGTGTTTGCGTGGAGGGGTCTGGATCTGACGGAGTTTGAATTGGGGAAATGATCGCATGGGCCTTCACGTTGCTTCCCTGAGGAGAGGAGAGCTTGAGTGCGTCCTGTGTCAGGCACAAAGAGGGTGAAAGGATATTTGGTAGTCAGAAGAGCATAGCCACTTTGTGCTCTCCATATTCCCACGTGCTCCTCGATATTTCAAGTCATGGGCCATTAGCTAGGATCATGTGACTGTTGTAGGCAATGGACTACAAGTGACAGCAGTCGCTTCTGAGCTGAAGCACAGAAGATGTGGGATCTCCTGGTTTCTCTTCTCGTTCCTCAGTGACAGTGGCAGCTACGTCTTGAGTCAGTTCAGCCACTAGATGGAAACAGCTGGATTGCTGAATCACTGCTTGAAGGCAGCTGCACACCAAGCATGAGAGAAAAATAAACTTTCATGTGTTAAACCAGAGCTCATGGTGTGTGTGACTTCACACACACACACACACACACACACACACAATGCTTATTGAAAATAAGCTCACATTGAAGAATTAAAACTATGAGGGGAATAGCAGACACAACAAATTGAATTTGTGGCCCAAGAGCCTGAAGTAAATGTTGAGAAGTGTATTTTGAATATTTCAAGTAACATTTATAGAAATATAGGCTTCAATTTGATAAATATGATAAAAAGCCTATTTGAAAAAGAAACTAGTAGACCTTTTAAAAATGAAAACAATGCATTTCAAACTGAAAAGTCAGTGTAACACATGCGCATACATGTTTACTTCTTTTGTGGCAAAGGTAAAATTGAAATGCAACAGGAAGTGTAGACTTTCAAAACTTAATTCTTCACCAATTGGATGCTTATGTGAGGAAATTGAATCGTGATTTATATACTACCTTTTACAAAATAATTCCAGATGTACTATGGATCTAAATATTTTTTAAAGTTTCTAAAGGAAAGCACAGAATAACATTTCTAAGTAAAAATGTCTTTTTTAAAAATATTTGTTTATTTGAAAGTCAGAGATACAGAGAGAGCGGGAGAGACAGAGAGAGAAATTAGTCTTTTATCTGCTGGTTTATTCCCTAGATGACCACAAGAGCTGGGACCGGGCCAGGCTGAAGCCAGGAGCTTCTTCCAGGTGTCTCATGTGGGTGCAGGGGCCCAAGCACTTGGGCCATGCTCCGCTGCTTTTCCCAGGCCAGTAGCAGGGAGCTGGATCAGAAGTGAAGCAGTCAGGACTTGAACTGGCACCCATATGGAATGCTGGCATCACAGGTGGTGGCTTTACCTGCTATGTCACAACACTGGCACTGATGTAAAGATTTCTTAAATGGAATAAGTATGAAACATAAATCATGAAAGAAAGTCCAACTTGGCTTGAATCAAGAATTTCTGTTGACAGACACCACTATGAGCATAAAAAGGCAAGACATGGAGTGGGAAAAGATATTCACTTGGTCCATACAGGATGGAAGAGCTTCTGAAAGTTTATGGAAAACTCCCATCATCTTTTAACTACATTTTACCACTAACTTTTCAAAGTCCCCTCCTATCTCTGACAAAGGTTTGCTATTAACAGTATCTTAGACACTCATGCAGGTTAATAATAAAGGTAGGGGGCCGGCGCCCTGGCTCACTTGGTTAATCCTCCCCAATCTGGGTGCCGGTTCCATCCCAGTTGCTCCTCTTCCAGTCCAGCTCTCTGCTGTGGCCCGGGAGGGCAGTGGAGGATGGCCCAAGTGCTTGGGCCCCTGCACTCACATGGGAGACCAGGAAGGAGCACTTGGCTCCTGGCTTCAGATCGGCGCAGTGCTGGCCATAGCGGCCATTTGGGGAGTGAACCAATGGAAGGAAGACCTTTCTCTCTCACTGTCTAACTCTGCCTGTCAAAAAATAAATGAATAAACAAACAAATAAATAAATAAAGGTAAAAAGTCCACCAGAAAAATAGGCCAAAGACTCAAATAGGCACTTCAGAGAGGAAGCTTTGCCAAGGCCAGTTGGCATTCAAAAAGGTGTCAGCATTATTAATCATTAAGGATCTGCAAATGAAACTTCAGTGAGACACCAATACCCTATCAGCAAAGTGAATAAAAAGAAACAAATGAAATAACAAGTGTTGGCAAAAATAGCAAGGAACTGGAACACTCTTTCCTGCCGTAGGGGTATAAGTTCATTCAGTCACTTTGGAGAAGTATAACACAGGACAGAACTAAACATGTACTGTCCTATGTGTTAGGCGAATAATGGCTCCCTAAAGATCCACCTCCTAATACCCAGAATCTGTTCATATGTTAGTTACATGCAAAGAGAAATTAAGGTTGGTAATCACCTAATCTTAAATTAGGGAGGTGTTCCAGGACTGTCAAGTGGCCCCAGTGTAGTTACAAGGTCTCTTAAAGGGCGAGGAAGGAGGCAGGTATTTGGTTAAGATGCTGGCTGAGGCACCTGTGTCCCACATCAGGGTGCCTAGGTGTGAGTGCTGGCTCCAGGTCCTGCTTCCAGCTTCCTGTTAATGGAGACCCTGGGGGGCAGCAGGTGAGGACTCAAGTGATTAGGTTCCCACCTCCCACATGGAAGACTAGGATTATTTTCCCTTTTCCCTCACTCTTGAGGGCATTTGGGGAATAAGCCAGTGGAAGGGAGTTCTTTATATGTCTCTCTGCCTGTCAAATTTTAAAGAAGGAGGAGGAGAAGGAGGAGCAGGAGGAGGAGGAGGAGGAGAAGGAGGAAGAGGAGGAAGAGGGGAGGAGGAGGAAGAAGAAGAAGAGGAAGAGGGAGAAGAGGGAGAAGAGGAAGAAATGAAAGTGGAAGATACAATCAGATGAAGGAGTGAGAAGAATTCATAGGAAGTTAACTGGAGAAAGGTGAGTAGTAACCAAGGAAAGGAAGTGGCCTCTAAAACCTGCGAAAGCAAGGAGGCAAGGACATAGAGTATCTCCGAGAGCTGCCAGAAAGGAGCACAGCCCTGCCACCACCATGATCTTAACCCAGTGAAATTCACGTTGCACTTCTGACCTATGCTGCTACAGTATGGTAAATGTGTGTTATTTAAAGCTTCTAAATTTCTGGCAGTTTTGCACAGCAGAGATAAATATCAGTCTATCCTGTAATCCAGAATTCCATCCTTAGATATAGACCCAAAAGAAAAGTAGAGATATGTGCGCCGAAAGATATGTACAAGAATACTCATACAGTCCTGTTCATGGGTGCTTCAAATGAGAAACTCCTCGAATTTCTATAAACATATAACATTGTAGTCATCTTAATATAATGGAATACTAAGCCATGATGAAAAATGAATGATACACACAGAATGATAGCACTTACAAACATAATGTTGAAAAAAATAAGGCAAGAGAATTTAAGTTGAAAATCCCATTTATATTAGGTTCAAAAACTAGTAAAACTCATCTGTGGTGTTAGAATTGGGATTGTTGCCTTGACAGGGATTCTGGTGCCTGAGAGGGAGTGAACAGGGGGATCTGCAGGGTGTTAGCCACATTCAGTCTCTTAATTTGGGGTGTTAGTATCACCGCACAGCTTGTGAAATTATTTGAGTCTATCTTTATGACTAATGCAGATTTGTGTATGTTTGCTAACTTCAATAGAAACCTGTGCTTTAAAAAAAGCAATAAATTAAAAAAAAGATCAGAATATAAACAAGGTGAGAACTGAAAATTGAGAAATGGATCTGAGATATTGACCATAAGTTGACAAAGAAATTTTAAATTGAGAAAGATCAGTTTATTTGTATTAAATTCTCCATAAAGAATAAAGATAATAAGAAATAAAAGATTCTTAGGGATCCCATGCTAAAAAATATCCTGACCTAATAAAAGACAGAATGCCTTAGATTTGGAAAACAGGACAAAGCAAAATGACAATAAATAATACATGCCTTGAAACACAGTGATTAAACCAAGAAATGCCATCAACAACTGTTGAGAATGGAAGCCAGTAGAAAAAGGCTTTCTAAGTACAATCAATCTTGGTAGATTTTCTTCTTTATTCTGGTGTGTTTATCAAGGTATTGCTTCCAGAAGGGTAAATTTTTCTTTTTAGGGTATGGTTCTATGAATTTTGACAAATGGATGTATTCATACAACTTCTTTTACAGTCATGATATAGAATAGTTGCATCACACACAAAACATTTCCTCCTGCCACATTGTGGCCAACCCTTCTACCCCTCCTCCCAGTCCATGGCAACCACTGATCTGTTTTCTGTCCCTATAATTTTCATTTTCCAGAACATCATATAAATGGAATCATGCAGAATGTAGCATTTTCTGCTGGGTTTATTTCACTTAATATAATGCATTGGAGATTTATCTATGCTATAGTATATTTTTGTGGTTCACTTTTTATTGATAAATAATATTTTAGTGAATACATTTAGTATCTACCTATTCACCAGTGCAAAGACAATTAGATTGCTTCCAGTGTTTGATATTTATGAAATATCAGCACACAATGTTCTCTCTGAACATGTTTTTATTCTTTGAGAAAAGTAACCTAGGATTGGTATCTCTAAGTCAAATGGCAAGTACATACTTAACTTTATAAGGAAACTGTCTAGTATTTTTTCTCTAGCATCTGTATCCCTTTCATTCTTAACAACAATACTCATATTTGATCATTTTGGTTGCTCCTTACCCTCACCAGCACTTTGCACTATCCTTTGTTTCTTCCAAAGCTAGTAGATGGGTGGTGATATTTCAGTGTGGTTTTAAATTGCATCATTTCATGTGCTCATTTGTCATTGGGATACTTCTTTGGTTCAGTATCATTCAAATCTTGGCCTATTTCAGTTGGATTGTTTCTTCTTGACTGTTACAACTGTAATTTGAAGCACAGTACTTTTCTATTTAGATACAGACTAATTTATCAACACTTTATTTTATGTATGTGATGTTCTTGGCATAATATCTGAGAGATATTTGCCTAATCTAAGATCACAAAGATTTCCTCACTTGTTTTCTTTTAGCTATTTTCTCCATTTAAGTTTATGCTCACTTCAAGTTCACTGTTGTCAGGGGAGCAAGGTATAGGAAATTTTGTGACTTTGATTTTTGTGTGGATGTCCAATTGTTCCACTACATTTGTTGAAAAGATTGTCTTTCTCTATTGAATTGCTTCTATACCTTTGTCGAGTCAGCTAACTATATATGAATGGATCTATTTGTAAACTCCCTATTCCATGCCATTTATCAATGCGTCTACTTTATCACAAATGCCACAGTTTCTTATTTATTTAACTTTATATTGTCTCAAAATCAGTAGTGTACTTCCTCTAACTTTGTTCTTCTTTTTCAAATTGTTTAGACTATTCTAATTCCCTTTCATTTTCATATAAATTACAATTTGTCAATTTCTACCAGAGTGTCACTTGAGATTATGTTAAATCAGTATGTCAATTTGGGGAAGGATTGACGTCTTTAGAATATTTGTCTATCAACCATACCTTTGGTATGTCTCTGCATTTATTTAAGTCTTTTTAAACTTCATTTTTTTTTTAGTTTTAGCATATAGTCCTTGAATAAATTTTGTTAGATATATATCTATTTGTTTCATGAGTTTTGATGATGGTATAAATTATTTAAAATTCTGATTTTTTAATTATTAGTATGTGAGAGTACGTCAAAAAATTTGTGGAAAATGGAATTAAAGAACAAGTTTATTTTCAAACAACTCTGGAAACTCATGCATAGAATTTTTTATAATATGCATTTCAATGAACATTTTGAAGACCCTTTGTATGCACGGCTCCAAATTTTTTTGCATCAAAATAAGCTTATATTTAATTTCCACTTTCTTGAACTTTTTTGTACCTTCATATAGAAAAATAATTGACTATGTGGTCTTTTATTCTGTACTACGTTAGTGCTAGAAGCTTTTGTGTGGACTGGCTCTTTGGCATTTTCTACATACTAATCTTATTATGTGGGAACAGAGAAAATTTTATTTCTTCTTTAATAATTTTTTTAATTTACTTTTTGACAGGCAGAGTTAGACAGTGAGAGAGAGAAAGACAGAGAGAAAGGTCTTCCTTCCATTGGTTCACCCACCAAATGGCCCCTATGGCCGGCACGCTGCGCCCATCTGAAACCAGGAACCAGGTGCTTCCTCCTGGTCTCCCATGCGGGTGCAGGGCCCAAGCAATTGGGCTCTCCTCCACTGCCTTCCTGGGCCACAGTAGAGAGCTGACTGGAAGAGGAGCAACCGGGACAGAACTGGTGCCCCAACCAGGACTAGAAGCCGGAGTGCTGGCGCCGCAGGCAGAGGATTAACCTAGTGAGCCGTGGTGCTGGCCAATAATTTTTTTAAAACTTATTTTCATGCCTTATTGCACTGGATAGGATCTCTAATATAATGTCGACTAAGAGTCATGTGAGTAAATATCCTTACTTTATTCCTGAGGGAGCATTCAGTCTTTTATCAATAACATATACAAAGAACTCTGTAACTACATCACATTTTTCTAAAAGACAAATGCTGATATTAATAATATCAACAAAAAACTGTTACGTGTACTATATAAATGGTACTATACTAAGTTATTGAACTACCATGTAATTTAGTTGTTTACATCGATTCAATTTAATCATTAAGGAAAACGAAGCAAAATGATTAAGTAATCTGCCTCAGGTCACATGGTTAACTAATAGCAAAGCTGAGTCTCTAAGTCTGATTCATTCCAAAGCCATATACTGAGGGATTATGCTGCCTGCTTTCCTGAGTTCAGTGCTCTTCTCACTAAGGTTAAGCACATTTTCATGGATATGGACTCTTTCTTTATCTTATTCAAGTCACCAAAAGTATTCTCCAGCTTAAACCCAATTCCATGGACAACCATTATTACATGCCTATGTTCAAAGATTAACGGGAAGCAAAGGCATCATAATCTCCTTCCTTGTACATGATGTCAGTGCAAAGACCAACCTCCAGATTCATGAAGTCTAAGCCTAGAGATGGAGATGTGAAGAAGTTTTTCCAAAGCACGTTGGGAAAGAGAACAGAGCATTCTAAGTTTCCTTTGAAATGTAATATGCCTGTTATTCTTTCAAAAATGTTTCAGTAACTGGTTTCCTTTGAGCAGATGAATAACTTAGCATGAGTTTAATGGAAAAGCTTTAGTTTTGGTGTCAGACCCATCTCTGTCACCTACCATGTGAACTTTTAGGTAATTTTCTTATTAGTTTATTCATTCAGCAATGCTTGTTTGAATGCCTGCTTTATATCAGGCTCCCTTCTTGGCACTAGGCTATAGCAGTAGTCAAAATAAAGATCTTGTTCCTCAGGAAGCTTACATTCTAGCTCTGGAGAAAGCCACTAAATAATAAACATGACACGTAAGTGACTCATATGGTACAAACATGTGGAAGTGCTGGGCATGAAAGAAAAAGTAAACAGAATAAGGAAGATTCAGATAATAGGTGGGAGTGGACATTGAGATTGCAATATAAAGTGATGTGGTCAGTTAACAGTCACTGGATGACTATTGGGCAATTACTGAAGAATAAAACGTGAGCAAATACTCAAAGCAGGGGTGAGGTGGAACCAAGTGGGTATCCAGAGGAAGTTGTCTCCAGGCTTAGGGAAAATCTGGAGCAAAGCAAGGCAGGAGTGCACCTGGTACATTCAATGAACAGCAAGAAGGCCAGGGGTGCCAGAGTGGAGTAGAGGAAGAGGGGACTAATGAGAAGGGAGGTCATGGACATTATGGGGAGGAGGCGTCAGATGGTAGAAGGCTTATGCTGTTGCTATGCATTGCATGTTTGTGTCCCCTCAGGATTCATATGCTAAAACTGTATTCCCCAGGGTGACCATATTTGGAGATGGGTTCTCTAAGAAAGTAATTAAGGTTACATAAGGTCCTGCATTAAGGGTTCTGATCTGAAAGGATTTATGTCCTTCTAACAAGAGACACCAAAGAGCTCTCTTGCTCTCTCCACCTTCTCTATATTGCTGTCTCTCCCCCAACCCCAACCTCTCCACATACACATAGAAGAGGTTGTGGACACACAGTGAGGAGGCAGCTGCCCACAAGTCAGGAAGAGAAGTCTCACCCGAAATGGACTGTGCTGGTGCCCGTTTGCAGGCTCTCAGCCTCTCAACCATGAGAAGAGTTTCCAAGTCATGCACTCTGTGTGACTTTGTTGTGGCAGTGCAAGCAGACCGTCCAGACAGATGCCAAAAGACTTTGACCTCAAGTGGAATGTAGAGTCATTGGAGCTCTCAGAAGCTGACCGATTAGGGAACCATTTCTGTCATCAAAGCAAAATGTGACTGCAGCTTGGAGAAGGGCTGTGCAAGTGGTGAGAAGCAGCCAGAATGAGTGCATTTTCAAGTGGAAAATACGTCAGGATAGCCTGACATATAACAAAGGAGGTGAGAAAAGGAAAATGAAGAGTAGATGATAATTCCAAAGCGTTGGGGCTGAGAGACAAGAAGCATGACATTGTCATCAGCTGGGATGGGGGAGGATTTAGGAAGAGAAGGTTTTAGGAGGAAGCCCAAGAGTTCGGTTTTGATTTTGCTAAGTCTGAATTTCCATTAGACACTCCAGTAGAATGTTAAAATAGGCAGTTGGAGGTCCAATCTGAAGTCTGGGGTGGAGAATGGATGTACAACCTGGGCTAGGAGACTGGGATAAAGATGTAAGTTTGAACTTGCCCAATAACCAACCTGGTTCCATTCCCTTTCCTCCCTATGCTTCCCAACCTCTGGTAACTACCATTCTACTCCCTCTTTTATGAGATCAATTCATTAAGCTGCCACATGTGATACAGAAAGTGTGCAGTATTTGTCTGTTTCTGTTTGATTTATTTCACTTAACACAATGTCCTGCAGGCTCATCATATTTCCCAAAGGACAGGATTCCATTTTTTTATGGCTGAATAATATAATATTGTGTGTATATATCATATTTTCTTCATGATTTTTCTTTAAGATGTTCTTTCTTTCAATGGATGGGTGGGTGGATGAAATTAAATCTGATTCTACAGCACAGTAGGGTGGCCTGTGATTAACAAGTACTTATTGTATATTTCAAAATAACTAGGATAAAGGATTTTGCTGTCTGCAACAAAAAGAAATTATAAATATTTGAGATAATGGATATGCTTATTACTCTGATTTGATCACTCACTGCACAATGCATATAGGTATTGAAATGCCATGCTTTAACCTATAAATATGTACAACTGTTATGTACCATGTTTTAAAAATACAGTTTAACCAACATTTAATGCTAATATATTTTTCAACATACACACACAATATAATTATGAAAGCCACCAATTACAAATTATATTTAAAGTCTTCAGACCAGATTAAATCACTAGGAATTAGAAGATAATGAGAAGAGTTCCAAGAACTGACCTCTGCAGAACTTAAACTTGAATAAGTGGGGAAGAAGAAGTACAGGCGACTGATGCAACTAATGCCAAAGCAGAAGATTCGGCAAACAAGAAAGAAAATCAACAGAGTGTGGAGAAAGAACATGTATTAAGGGAGAGTGATGAACTATGTCCACGCGATCAAGATGGGAACTTAGAATTTACTGTTGGTGCAGTGACACATGGAAGTCATTGTGACCTTATGAGAGCAATTTTCAGTGCAGTGGTGGTGGAGGCGCGTTTGTGACAGTCCACATTGAAAACTCTTTTTAAGAGGGAGCAAAGACAGCAAAGAATGTTAAGATGGAGTCAAGAAGATTTTTTTTTCCCTTTTGATGGTTGAAAAACACTGCATGTTTTCTGCTGAAAGGAAAGGGTCTGTAGAGAAATTTGGCTCCATAGGAAAGCAAGATAGAATGGCCAGCATGAGGGAAGAGAGCCCTGAAATCTGGTGCTCAGGTCGAGGAGCTTAGCTTTAGATGGGAACGGGACTGACTCACACACGTGAGAAGGTGGAGTCTGTGGATGGAAATTACAGCAGTTCATGGACATCGTGCTGGATGTGCTGGTAGGAATCTAGAAGTGGAATCACCTTGCGATTGCTTGTTTTCTTAGTGATACAGGAACCAAGTTCAGAGAGGAGAAAGGGGCTCTGGGGCATAAGAGGGGGGGAATATGTGAAAGTCACATTTATCTTTGAACCTCAGGGGATAAAAATTCATATTAGAGATAAGAATTCATAAGTTTCACAGATTTTACAAGGGTCGGCATCAATGTATCAAAAACCATTGTTCACAAACATCATCATCATTACCATCATCATCGTTATCATTAAATCTAATGTGTTTGCTTCTCTCTGATTCTCCATTCTCTGAGGGAATGAATCAGATGGCACTATTTTGTTTGGATGCCACCAAGAAAATATTAATTCCACTAGATTTCTTAGTTTTTAAAATCATAAAAATTAGAACAAAAATTGCAAGATGAGGAAAGAAGATAAGTCATCCATAATTCTATCACCTTTCCTTTGTTTTACTTTTCTTACATGCCAATTTCTATGCCAGTTTCCTTACAATTTGATAGCACATATGCATCCTAAATTACATATTGTACACTTATATCTAGGTGTAGAATTGCCAAGTTCTTTAGAATGAATAACTGGAGGGGCCGGCGCTGTGGCGTAGCTGGTTAAAGCCCTGGTCTGAAGTGCTGGCATCCCATATGGGCACCAGTTCTGGTTCCGGCTACTCCTCTTCTGATCCAGCTCTCTGCTATGGCCTGCGAAAGCAGTAGAAGATGGCCCAAGTGCCACTCCACCCATGTGGGAGACTCAGAAGAAGCTCCTGGCTCCTGGCTTCAGATAGATGCAGCTCCAGTCATTGCGGCCATCTGGGGAGTAAACCAGCAGCAGATGGAAGACCTCTCCTCTGTCTCTAGCTCTCTCTGTAACTCTGTCTTTCAAATAAATAAAATAAATCTTTATAAAAAAAATGAATAACTGGATGTGAAGCTGAGTAGCTTTTTTTTTTTTTTTTTTTTTTGACAGGCAGAGTGAGTGAGAGAGAGAGACAGAGAGAGGTCCTCCTTTTCCGTTGGTTCAGCCCCCAAATGGCCGCCATGGCTGGCGCTGCACCGATCTGAAGCCAGGAGCCAGGTGCTTCCTCCTGGTCTCCCATGCGGATGCAGGGCCCAAGGACTTGGACCAGCCTCCACTGCCCTCCTGGGCCACAGCAGAGAGCTGGCCTGGAAGAGGAGCAACCAGGACAGAATCAGGTGCCCTAACTGGGACTAGAATCTGGGATGCTGGCGCCACAGGCAGAGGATTAGCCTAGTGAGCCACGGCACCGGCCAAAACTGAGTAGTTTTGATTGGAGCTTGAGAATTGGTAGTTTTTTTTTTGTTTGTTTGTTTGTTTACAATTTATTTATTTATTTATTTGAAAGGCAGAGAGAGAGAGATATCTTCCGTCTGCTGGTTCACTCCACAGATGGCTGCAACAGCCAGGTATGGGCCAGGCCAAAGCCTGGAGCTAGTATCCCATGTGGGTGGCAAGGGCCCAAGCACTTGGGACCATCTTCTGCTGACATCCCAAGAGCATTAGCAGGATGTTGGGTGGGAAACAGAGTAGCCAAGACTTGGGACTCTGATATGAGATGCTGATATAGCAAGCGGCAGCTTAAGACCTGCTGTAGCACAATGCTGGTCCTGGAGTCTATGGTTTGAAGGCACACCTAAGAGATTCTAGTCTATAACTAGAGTTGAGAACTATTGCTGTAGATTTTATCCTTCTTAAGCAGGGCTGAATTCTTGCCCACTTCGCTAATGCAGAACTAAAAGCCTAAAATCCTGGTTCCTGGATAGACTGCCTCAGTGTTCTAGGAGCTGATAGATCTGAGAGCAGCTGTGGTTATGCTCTTGGAAGACAGGCTTCAAAGTGGACCAAAGTTAGATGACAAATTTTCTATTTACCTGACACCTGTGACTTAGCTTTTAGCTGCTGAAGGGAAGAATCTAAAGACAAGCCAATGCTCAACTAGGAAAGGGACGGTAAATGATTTTTGATTTATCAAACAATGATGACCCATTGCTGGAGGATACTTCAGCAGAGTTATGGGAATGATAGAGAAGCCATCCAAGAGCTCTGTGCTAATTGATTGATAATGTCTGCCATGGCTGGGTATAGGTAAGGTCACATTGGTGCATACTTGCTGGTGTACCCCAGGATTTGCCCACCAGCAGTCATGAAGGTATCCAATTATCTGGAGGTTAGGCCCTGTTCTTATATGATGAGGAGATCTAAAAGTTGGCCACAGGTAGTTTAGAGGAACGTTCCCAAAGTAGTTTTTTGAAGTATCATTTCTTTCTCTCTTTCTAAAAGCCTGATCTATAGTAATTTCTGGAGCCAATATGCCCTTGATAGGCAGGGTGAGCCCTCAGTCATTGTTTATCAAGAGAATACATGAGCTGAGAGTCAGACCTGACCTGGAGCCAAGATCTGCTTTTCACTGGCTATAAAGTCTGGGAAAAGCCATATTTCTTATTATAAAGTGGGGATCATACAGATCTCACATGAGAATTGGTTAGTTGTAAGTATTTAGCATTATCCTGATCCCACCTATAAAATAATGGTAATTATTGCTATCTTACTGTTATTATTATTATTATTATTATTATTCCTTTAAGGCAATATAATAATCATGGTGGTACAGCTTGCAGACAGGCCTGGATTATAAACTCCAGATTTGGGTAACTTTAGGTTATTTGTCTCCATTTGAAATAAATGACTGGAAGTGTTGACCCTTAGGATGAGATATGTTGGGACATTTGGAGGATGAAAATTTGGGACTGTTAGACACTAAGGTTAGGCAGTGAGAATTACTGTTAGAATGGGAATAGATCATAAACATAGGCTGAGTTTTAAGATCCAGTGAGGGAGTGAACTTACTTCCTGACAAACAGAAGGGAAGAAATCACAAAACAGACTCAATTACTCTGTGTAATTATGTCAAGAATGAAAATCCATTTACAAGTCACACTGCTATATGTCAGAACCCTGATAGTTCCTAGGCCGTGAGAAATTAATAGAAATATTTTTGAGAATTCTTCTTTCAATGCAGTAAACAAACATTCCATTGCTGACTGAAAAAGAGGGCAGGGCACGAATTCAAAAAGCAAATTGTTCCCACCAGGGTCTGGAGTCTGGTGTCTGCTTGGATTCTGAAAAGATTATCGACTCCTTTTTGCCTCTTTTATTAACAGTCATACTTACTCAAGGGTTGTGCAAGTTACCAGTATGTAGGGAGCCTAAGAATAAATGCTTGTTGTAAATGTGCTTCATGGTTTTTTAAAACAATGACATAAAATGACAAATGATAATCAAAGCAATGACTCCCAGTCATGGCCAGGATGGTATTTCATGGAAAGGGTAATTTTTAAAAAATAATAATGGTAGCTATGATTTTATAAATGAGGAAACCAAGGCTGATGTGAGTGTGTTTGCTTGTTTGTGGTCAGGCTTACAGAACTGTTTACAGAGGTTACAATTTACCCTTTTTTAGGTGTATTATGTGATGAGCTTCGGCAAATGGATATAGTTGTGTAACTAAAATCATAACTCAAATAACATTTCTAATACTGCAAAAAGTTCCTTTGTGTTTTTTTATGGTCAAATGTCTCCCCTCACCCCTAGTCCCTAGCAATCAATGATCTGATTTTTGACCTGCATTTTGCCTTTTCAAAGATGTCTTATAAGTGTACTGAGACTATTAAGTTCTGTGTCTACTGTCACTAGCACAGTGCTCTTCCATTTTGAGATTCACCCATGCTGTGACCTGTATTGATGCTTCACTTTTTATTGCTAAATTTTAATCCATTATATTAGTAAACCACGAATTGCTTGTCCATGCCCCCGGTGATGAACACTTGAGTTAATTCTGTTGTTTGATTATTATAAGGAAAACTTCTATAAACATTTGTATGTAGGCATTTTGTGGAAGGGCTTTCACTTTTCTTGGTTAAAATTCTAGGGTATCTGAGGATAATGGGTGAATATAGACATAACTTTAGTAGATTGACCCATTTTGCATTCCCATCAGTAATGTATTCTGTTGTTCTATGTCTTCAACAATGAATGCTCTTTAATTTCAGCCCCTCTAATATAGTGGCATATCATCATGCTTTTATGTGCATTTCTTCAATGATTAACAATGTCTATTGACTTTTCATGTGTTTACTTGCCATCTATGTGCTTCTTCGGCTAAATAACTATTCTACCTTTTATACACTGCTTATTGGGTTGCTTGGTTTTATTCAATTTTGAGAGTACTCTATATGTTCTGGACACACAATCATTATCATATACACAGTTGACAAATATTGTCTCTCAGTCTCTCACTTGTATTCTTATTTTTGCAATATCTGCCAAAGAACAGGTGTTCTTAATTTTTATTAAGTCCAATTCATCATTTTTATTGTGGTTTGTGCTTTCTGTATTTCATCTCAGAAAATCTTTGCCTAACATCTTCTTTTACATATTTAGTCTTTACATTTATATATAACCCATTTCAAGTTAATTTTTGTATATGGTACAGGAAAAGAGTTAAGGTTAATTATTTACTTAACATAGCCAACTTTTCCATCACCCACTGTTGAAAATATCCCTTGAATTATATCGGTGCTATGAAAATCAATAAATATACAGATGTGAGTTTATTTCTGAACTCTTACCCTATTCTATTTTTAAATTTTATTTTAATATTATTTGAAAATGAATTTTATTGTGTATATTTAAGGTGTGACACATGATGTGATGGGGCTAAGAATAGATAGTAAATTATCTAGAAACTATATACCTTATTAACATTTTATCATTGTACATAGTTATTCCTCCCCACTTTTTTGTAGCAAGAATAGCTACAACCTACTCATTTATCAGGAATCTCATTCCAAATACAGCACAATGTTATGACCTGGAGTCCTTGGGTTGTACAGCAGATCACAGACTGTTCCTCCTACCTGTCCACCACTTTATACCCTCTCATCTACATCTTCCCACTCCTTCCCTCTCCTTTGCCATTGTTAACAGCCGTTCCATGCCTTATCTCTGCATATTTGACTTTTTCTTTGATTCTACATATAACTGAGACCAAGCAGTATTTTTATTTCTGTGTCTGGCTTATTTCACTTAGCCTTATGTCTTCCAAGTTCATCCAGGCTGTAGCAAATAGCAGGATATCATCTTTAGAACTGAACAACATTTTAGTGCATATATGAAAACACTTCAAAAAGTTCATGGAAAACAGAATTAAAAGATTAATGAGTTAAAAGTTTAATTGTTGCAAAAAACTTAAAAGTCCATGTGTATAAGGAGTCTTCAGAAAATTCCAAGGAAATGTATATTATGAAAAAATTATGCATGGTGTGCATTGAAGCTTTGATTTACATTTCCATGATGATTAAGATGTTACATATCTTTTCATATCCTTGTTGGGCTATTTTATGTTGTTTTTGGAAAAAAGTGTCTATCCAGGTCATTTGCATATTTTAATAAGATTATATGATTTATTGTTTTAACCATGGAGTTATATAAGTTCTTTATAAATTTTGGATAGTAAAGCTTTCACAGATAAATAGTTTGAAAATATGTTTTCTCAATCTGCAGATTGTTATTTCATTCACATAATATATGTTTCTTTCTTTTAGCTAATAAGACACTGTCATGATTATTATAGTTTCATAATAAGTCTTCCAATCAGATAATGGAATCCTTTAACTTTGTTCTTATTCAAAATTGTTGCGATTACTTTAGGCTCTAGTATAGTGAGTCTTGAAACCATACAATGTGAATTCTTCAATTTATTATTATTAGAAATTACCTAGTTTATTTTATTATTATTATTCTTTATTATAATTTTATTTAGTATTTATTTTATCTAATTTATTTTATCATTTTTGTGTTTTTGTTTTTCTATATAAATTGTAGAGTAATCTTGTCAATATCTTTTTAAAATTTTTACTTTTAAAAAATTATTTACCCCCTGGGGCCAGTGCTGTGGCATAGTGGATAAAGCCACTGCCTGCAGTGCCAGCATCCCATATGGGCGCCAGTTTGACTTCCTGCTGCTCCACTTCTGATCCAGCTCTCTGCGATGACCTGGGAAAGCAGTAGAAGATGGCCCAAGTCCTTGGGCTCCTGTACTCACGTGGGAGACCTAGAGGAAGCTCCTGGATCCTGGTTTTGGATCAGCACAGCTCCGGCCATGGCCATTTGAGGAGTGAACCAGTAGATGGAAGACCACTTTCTCTCTCCCTCTCCTTCTCTCTCTGTAACACTTTCAAATAAATAAATGAAACTTTTTAAAAATTATTTATTTTTATTTATTTGAAAGGCAGAGAGACAAGGACAGACAGACAGACATCTCCCATTTGCTGGTCCTTTCCCCAAATGCCTGCAATGGGGGGGGCTGGACCAGGCTGAAGCCAGGAGCTAGGAACTCCCTTCATGTCTCCCAAGTGGGTAAAAGGCACACAAGCACTTGAGTCATTATCTGCTACATCCCAGGGTGTGCATTCCCAGGCAGCGGGAATTGGGAGCAGAGCTGGGACTCAAACCCAAGCACTCAACAAGGTGTATGGGAGTCCCAGGTGGTCTGTTAACTTCTGCCTCAAACGCCCACCATGCCCATCATTAGTCTGTAAACAAAACAAAACAAAGGCTGGGGTTTTAATTGTGATTTCATTGCGCATAAATCAATTTGAGTGAAATTGGCATCTTAAGAATGTTGAGTCTTCCAATTCATGAGCATAGTTTTAGCTACTCCTCTATAAAATTCTTTGTTTCATCAAAATTTTGCCACATTCCACCTTAAAACATGCATATGGCTAATTTTCTCCCTAAGTATCTAGTTTTTATGCTATTATAAGTGGTGCTGTTTTATAGTTTTGATTTCTAGTTATCATTGCCAGTGTCCAACAACACAACTTATTTTCAACTATTGCTTATGTATACATACACCCTACAAACTTACTAAGTTTAGTTAGTAGTAGATTCTTTGGGATTTCCTACATAGAAAATCATGTAGCCTATCAATAGAGATTTATGTATTCCTTTCAAATAGGCATGTCTTTTTACTTCTGCTCACATTATTAGCATGATTGGAATCTCCAATAAGATAACAAAAATGAGTGGTAAGTTCAGACATCTCTACCCTTTTCCAGATTTTAATAGGAATGTGTTAATTCTTTCATCACATACTTATTAGCTCTAGGGTATTTGTAGATGTGTTTTATTCAATTTGAAAACTTTTTAATTTCTCCTAGCTTTCTGAGACATTTTTAAAACACGAATAGATGTGAAATTTTGTCAAATGTTTTTTCTAAATCTATCAAGATAACCATGTGTTTTCTTTTGCAGTCTAAAAGACATTGGTTCATTTCCAAATATTGAGCCCACTTATATCCCTGGAATAAATCTTACTTGATTATGATATGTTAACCTTTTTTATCAGTTACTGAATTCTACATTCTAATTTTTGTTAAAGATTTTTAGTTAATTTTTAGGAGGGACTTTCTTACATATTTTTAATTTTTCATAAATTCTTTGTCTGATTTAGTGTCAGGGTAAATAATTTGTAAAGTGTTTTCTCCTTTTCCATTTTCTGGAAGAATCTGTATAAAATTTAGCCTAAAATTTTGTATAAGATTGGTTGAAAGATTTTTAAACTATGAATTCAGTTCATTTAATGAATGTAGAACTAGTTAAGTTATTTATTTCTTTTTAAGTGAGTTTTATAATCTGTGTCCTCCAAAAAATTTTGTCATTCCTTCTAAGTCATCAAATATTTGGCCTAAAGCTTTTCACAAGATTCACTTCATGTTTGTTTAGCATTAGCTCTACAAGAATAGACATTGTGTGTCTTTTTTTGTATAGTTAACACACTACCGAATGTGTCTTTAGATAGCCCTGTCCTGGTGGTATTTTCAATAGCCACTAACCTTGCCTGGTACAGTATGGGGGTTGTAAATTGGCATGGAAATTTAAAGCAGGTTCTTGTTGGTGCACAGCACAAATTAGTTATATATGGGGACGGTAGTTTTTTCATCTTCAGTTGTCTCTGATGCAGCTTATACGAAATAATTGTTGTTCTGTTAACTGAATACCACTCTGTAATTGCAAAAAAAAAAAAAAGTTGCAGCTGTTTTGTTGACATTCTGAATGCTTCTAAGTAAATACAATTTTTTTTATTAAAAAAAAAAAAAAAAAAAGAATAGACACTGTGGCCGGCGCCGTGGCTTACTAGGCTAATCCTCCGCCTTGTGGCGCCGGCACACCGGGTTCTAGTCCTGGTCGGGGTGCCGGATTCTGTCCTGGTTGCCCCTCTTCCAGGCCAGCTCTCTGCTGTGGCCAGGGAGTGCAGTGGAGGATGGCCCAAGTGCTTGGGCCCTGCACCCCATGGGAGACCAGGAGAAGCACCTGGCTCCTGGCTTCGGATCAGCGTGGTGTGCTGGCTGCAGCACGCAGGCCGTGGTGGCCATTGGAGGGTGAACCAATGGCAAAGGAAGACCTTTCTCTCTGTCTCTCTCTCTGTCCACTCTGCCTGTCAAAAAATTTAAAAAAAAAAAGGCACTGTTTCATTCCCGATATTAAAAATTCTCTCCCTTTCTTTATGATATTTCTGATTAGATTAAAAGTTTTTAATGACCGGCACCGTGGCTCACTAGGCTAATCCTCCACCTAGCGGCACCAGCACACCAGGTTCTAGTGCCGGTCGGGGTGCTGGATTCTGTCCCGGTTGCCCCTCTTCCAGGCCAGCTCTCTGCTATGGCCAGGGAGTGCAGTGGAGGATGACCCAAGTCCTTGGGCCCTGCACCCCATGGGAGACCAGGAGAAGCACCTGGCTCTTGGCTTTGGATCAGCGCAGTGCGCCGGCCGCGGTGGCCATGGGAGGGTGAACCAACGGCAAAGGAAGACCTTTCTGTCTGTCTCTCTCTCACTGTCCACTCTGCCTGTAAAAGAAAAAAAAATTATGTTTTCAAAGAATTTTTATTCCACTGAAATTTTCAGTTGCATTTTCTTTTAATTTTAGTGGTTTCTTTTTATGTTCAGGTTTATTTGAAAGGCAGAGTTACAGAGAGAGAGAGAGAGAGAGAGAGAGAGAGAGAGAAAGAGAAACAGAGACACAGAGTCTTCCATCTGCTAGTGCACTCCCCAAATGGCTGTAACAGCTGGTTCTGGGCTAGAGATAAGCCAGGAGCCAGGAGTTTCTTCCAGGTCTCCCACATGGGTGCAGGAGCCCAAGTATTTGGGTCATCTTCTGCTGATTTCCCAGCTGCATTCACAGGGAGCTGGATCAGAAGTGGAGCAACTGGTACATGAACCAGCACCTATATGGGATACAAGCATGGCAGGCTATGCTTGCCCTGCTATGCCACAACACTGGCCCCAATGAAATGTTTTAATTTTTATTTTTTTTAATTTTAATTTTAATTTTTTACCAGATTCAATGTGATTTGTGGACACAATTCTAGGAACAAAATGATATTCCCTTTCTCTCTCCTATCCTCTCTCCATCCCCCCTCCCTCCTACCCTTTTCTTTCTCTTTTTCTTTCTTAGTTTTTGAGATAACATATTTTAAAATTACATTACAGTAAACAGACTTAATACCTCATCAAATAATAAGTTTAACAAGTAAAAAGCAAAAAGACCATAGTTTAGTGGGAATACAGACAACAGCTATAAATAACAATTGAATGGAAAAAATGACCATTTTCACCTAAATACAGTAAATTGTAATGTAATCATAGGTCATTAAGACTATAGTAATGTAACATTCTTTACTATTGGTTTGAAAAGTTATAAAACAAATTTTTACAAAACTATATTTGCAGCAATACTTATATAGATTTTTTTCATTTGTTTTTTAAATTTTAGTTCCCATATATAAGGGAGATCATGTGGCATTTCTTTCTGGGTCTGGCTTATTTCACTCTACATGATGTCTTCCAGTTGTGTACATTTTGCTGCAAATGGTAGGATTTCATTTTTTATAGCTGAATAATATTTCATTGTGTATATATACTACATTTTCTTTATCCATTCATTTGATGATGGTCACTTTGGTTGGTTCCAAATTGTGGCTAATCTGAACAGTGCTGCTATGAACACAGGTATCCCTTTGACACACTGTGTTCAGATCTTTTGGGTATATACCCAAAAGTTTGTAGTGGGATTGCTGGACCATATGGCAAGTCTATTTCTAGTTTTTAAAGAAATCTCCACACTGTTTTCCACAATGGCTGCACTAATCTCTGTTCCCACCAATAGTGTAGAAATGCTTCCTTTTGTCCACATCCTTGTCAGCATTTTAGTCATTCTGAAGGGTGAGGTGATACCTCATTGTGGTTTTGATGTGTATTTCCCTAATGGCTAGTGATGTTGAGTGTTTTTTCATATATTTGTTGACCATTTGTATTTCTTCTTTTGAGAACTGTCTATTGCTGTCCTTTGCCTATTTCTTAACTGGATTGGTTGTTTTGTGTTGGGATGTGGACGTCCCAAGCGGCAGCTTAATCCACTGTGTCACAGTGCCCACCCTTCAACATCCATTATAAACCTTTTAGAATATTATTTTACTTTGAACAATTATCTTTTGAAACAGTTTTATTTACATACAATAAAATAACCATTTTAATTCCAGTTTTATGAGTTTTAGTGAATTTATACAGCTGTGTGACTATTACTACAACCAATCTTCTTAGAAAATGTCTATCACTCCAAATACTTCCTCATGTCTGCTAGCAGTCAACTCTTCATTCCCACCTAACACTTCCCTCAGCCTTAGGAAACCAATGATCTGTTTTCAGTCTCTCTCATTTTGTTTTTTCTTTAAATTTCTTTTAAATGGAGTCTTAAAATATATATTCTTGTCTGGTTGGCTTCTTAATACTGTTTTTGAGTTTAAACCACGTCATGTCATGTGTCAGAATTTTGTTCCTTTTAATTGGTAGGTACTATTCCATTGTATGAATATATCATTTCTAGCTATGTATCTGGTTGTCAGTTGATAGACACATAGATGTTTTCCAGTTTGGGGCTATATTGAACAATGAATTCTATGAAAATTCATATACAAGTTTTTGTGTACAAGTGTTTTCCTTTTTTCTCTATTTTTAGTAGGCATTTAGGAGTGAAATTTCTGGATCATATGCTAAGTGTATGTTTATCTTACCAAACTGTGTGAAACTTCCAAACGTTTCCAATGTGGTTGTATCATTTTTATTCTTACTGATAATGAATGGTGGTTCCAGTTTCTCTGTATTCTCACCAAAACTTGATAATTTCAATCTTCTTTATGTTTGTGATCCTAATGGTTGTATAGGGGTATGTCATTATGATTTTCACTTGCATTTCTACAGTGACTAATGATTTTGAGCATCTTTCCATATGCTCATTTGTTATTTGTATCTTCAAGTTTTCACTGATTTTTTTTCAAAGTTGGTACATAATATTTGTATTTGTGAGGCATCAGATAATGTTTTGATTCATGTATTTTATTGAGTAATGATCAACTCAAGGTAATTAGTGTATCTATCATTACAAGCTTTTATAATTTCTTTATGGTAGTGCATTCATAATCTTGTCTCCTGGTTTGAGATATAGAATGCATAGTTGTCCATTATATTCAACCAGAAATGCCATAGAACACCAGAGCTTATTCTTTCCACCTAACTATGACATTTTACCCATAGATTAACCTCTCCTTACCCACCTCCACCCTCTGCTTTTCTGTCTCTGGTAACTGGTATTCTACTCTCAATTTCTGTAAGATCACTTTTTAAGGTTTTACTTATTAATGAGAACATGTGGTGTTTGTCTTTCTATGCCTGACTTATTCCAGTAAATATAATTTCCTGCAAGTCCATCAACTTTGTAGCAAATGACAGAATTTCCTTCTTGTTAAGGGTTGTAGAGTTTTCGATTATGTATATACAATCTTAGTTTCTTTCTTTCTTTCTTTCTTTCTTTTTTTTTTTTTTTTTTTTGACAGGCAGAGTGGACAGTGAGAGAGACAGAGAGAAAGGAAAGGTCCTCCTTTGCCGTTGGTTCACCCTCCAATGGCCGCCGCAGCCGGCGCGCTGCGGCCGGCGCACCACGCTGATCCGATGGCAGGAGCCAGGTACTTCTCCTGGTCTCCCATGGGGTGCAGGGCCCAAGCACTTGGACCATCCTCCACTGCACTCCCTGGCCACAGCAGAGAGCTGGCCTGGAAGAGGGGCAACCAGGACAGAATCCGGCGCCCCGACTGGGACTAGAACCCGGTGTGCCGGCACCACAAGGCGGAGGATTAGCCTAGTGAGCCACGGCGCCAGCACAATCTTAGTTTCTTTCTTTCTTTTCTTTTTTTTTTTCTTTTTTTTGTTTGACAGGCAGAGTTAAGACACTCACTTGTTGCTAGGTGCTTGGGTTGATTGCATATCTTGGCTATAGTGAATGGTGTTGCGATCAACCCAGGAGTGCAAGTGTCTCTTCAACACATTAATTTCATTTCCTTTGGGTATATGCTAAGTCATGGAATTGATGGATCATGGGTAGTTCTATTTTCAGGTTTATGAAGAACTTCTACACTGTCAGATTTTAAATTAGACCAATTTTCTTTTTATAATTGAACTGTGATATTTTTGCTTAAGTAAATCCTGGAATAAGGGTTTGGCTGGATCTCGTCTATTGTTAACCCTATCTGGTGTAATTTCATTTCATATATTGTATTTGACATCTCTAGAAGTCCCATTTGCTTTATTTTTCTCTGATGATGTAAGAAACACGTAGCATGACATCTATCTTCATATCAAAATTCTGAGTATACAGTACAGTATTGTTAACTGTGCGCATTGATTTACAGCAGTAGTCTAAAATTTGCTCATCTTGCATGACTAAAACTCTCTATCCATTCAACAGCAGCTCCTTACTTTTTTTAAAAAAAGATTTTATTTATTTATTTGAGAGGTAGAGTTATAGACAGTGAGAGGAAGAGACAGAGAGAAAAGTCTTCCTTCCATTGGTTCACTCCCCAAATGGCTGCAACAGCCGGAACTGTGATGATCTGAAGCCAGGAGCCAGGAGTTTCTTCCAGGTCTCTCATATAGGTGCAGGGGCCTAAGGGCTTTGGCCATCTTCTACTGCTTTCCCAGGCCATAGCAGAGAGCTGGATTGGAGAGAGCAGCCAGGACTGGAGCCGACACCCATATGGCTGCAGCAGGTGGAGGATTAACCCACTGTGCCACGGCACTGGCCCCAGCAGCTCCTTACTTCTATGTGTAATCAATGGCAGCCACCCTGCTATTTCTGCGGCTACAAGACTGCTTTAGACTCCTCAGGCAAGGGAAACTGTGCAGTGTTTGTTATTCTGTGACTTTATTTCACTTACACAATGTCCTTAAGATTCGCCCATGTTGTAGCATATGACAGGACTCAGTTAGTTCTTTTTAATATATTCAATTTTTTTCTTACCTCCTGAATGTATGGGGTATTTTATAATAGCTCTTCACATACTTGTCTGTTAATTATACCATTTTTATCCTTTATTTTATAAATCATACTTTCAAGCTTCTTGTATTCCTAGTATTTTTTTTTCAAAAAATGTTTTTTATTTGGTTGGAAGCTGAGAAAGAGAGACATACAGAGAGAGCTCTCATCTGCTTGTTCACTCCCCAAATTTCTGCATAGAATGGGATAGGGTCAGGCTGAGGCAGAGCCAGGAACTCAATTCAGGTCTCCCACATGGGTAGGAAATTCAGCTACTTGAACTCTCACCTCTTGCTTGCCAGGATGCACATTAGTAGGAAACAGGAATGAGGAATAGAGAAAGGACTCAAATCCAGGTTCTCTGATATGGGATGTGGGTATCCCGAGTGGTCTTAACTGATAGGCTAAATGCCCACCCTGCTGATAATTTCTGATTAGATGTCAGTCATTGTGGAGTTGAAGTTGTTAGGTGATATTTGGCTTCTTTTTCTTAGAAAAAGGACTTTTTAAATTTTTATTTTCTTTCTTGAGAGGCAAAGAGAGAATGAACAGAGAAAGACAGAGAGCTCTCATCCAATGGCTCATTCTCCCGAATGCCTGGAAAGCCTGAGACTGTGCCACGTTAAAGCTAGGAGCTGGCAACTCAGTCCAGGATTCCCACATGAGCAGCAGGGACACCGTTACTTGGGCCCTCATTGCTGCCCTGCAGGGTGTGCATTAGCAGGCAGCTGGAGTCAGGATCCAGAGCCAAGTATCAAGTCCAAGTACTCTGATAGGGGAGATCAATGACTTAACTGTTGTCTTAAACCCTAAGCCAAACGCCCACCCTGAGTCCTGGTAATGTTTTAAAATTGTAATGAGACTGTATTTATTTCTTTATTTACTTACTTACTTACTTTTTTAAGAGGGAAGGAAACAAAGAGTGAAAGAGAGGACAGAGTGCTACCATCCACTGATTCACTCCCCAAATGCCTGCAATGTCCACAACTGGGCTAGATCAAAGCAAGGAGCCAGGGAATCATCCCACATGGATGGCAGGAACCCAATTATTGGAGCCATCACCAAGGACTTCCAGGGTCTGCATCAGCAGGAAGATGGAGTCAGGAGCAGGAGCTGGGAAATCAAACCCTTGTACTATG
Organism: Oryctolagus cuniculus; assembly: GCF_964237555.1. NCBI lineage: Eukaryota > Metazoa > Chordata > Mammalia > Lagomorpha > Leporidae > Oryctolagus > Oryctolagus cuniculus. Next base: position 56,222,453 of record NC_091437.1, on the reverse strand, counting down.
ATGTGGGGTGTGCACATCTTAACTGGCATCTTAATCACTAGTCTACACACCCAACCTGACATATCAGGGTTTTGTTGTGTCTCACTGTTAAGTGACATGAAGTTAGTTATATCCTTCAAGGGTGGTTTGTGAGCATTTTAAAGCTTGGGAGAAATGTGTCTTTAGTTCGAGTACAGTAATACTGTTCTGAGGTGTCTGCCCACCACCATGGGGGCTTTTTACTGAGGTTGCTCAGAACATTATCTATTCTCAACCATGTGTGAATTCTGGGAATTATTTAGCCTACCGATATTTGGAGATTCTTTCCCCAAGCCCATATAATCTTCTCACAAATATTCAGTAAACACTCAACAGAATTTCACTGTAGATTTCTGGATCTACTATTCAGCTCCCACCTCTCAGGTAGGTGGTCTTAGAATTCTAGCCACATTTGCCTCTTCCATTTCTGTCTGCTTAGCTGAGCAAGAATGTTGTATTCTCCTCCCTGTGCTGCATCCTGGCAATGATCTCTGGGCAGTCAGCTGGCATAATCGCACAGCTCACTTCATTTGTTTGTCATGCCAGAGAGCACACTAATGCACTTCCAATTTCCCAAGGTCTGAAAACCTCTTTTTTGGGTACAGCTTTTTGTTTTCTATTTTCTAAGGTGGGAGAGTAAATCTAGTTCCCATTACTCTCTTACAGGTAGAGGCAGAAGTTCTCACGAAGCTTTGGATAAGAAGGATGACATGACCTGATACATTAACATGACAGGACCACTGGGTTAAAATCTTGTTATAGAAAGTGGACAATGATGGTGGCAAGGAGTAAGGAGTCAATTACTCTAATTCAGGTTAGAAATGACAGTCACACGTGCTCGTGGTAGACCGGGAAGGAAATAGTTGCATTCTAGAGTTGAAGATAAGCAGAATTTGCTGATTGTTTTGCTGCTGAGTAAGAAAGAAAGGGAAAAATGGATGATGCTCAGAGTTTTGGCTCAAGTAACTAGAAGGATGGGAGGTCACTGAAGAGACAGTAGAGCGTTAGGGAATAATTTTGGGAAAGGTGAGTTCAAGAGAGAATGAGAAGAAAGGAATTGAATACAGTTAAGATAGACAGTTCTCTCAATGAGTTTAATAAGTCACATTTCATTTCCCAACAGGCTCACAATCTAGTTAGGGAGGAAGGGTGACATAAAAGAAGATAATTCCATCAGTATAAGGAATACAATAATAGAGGTTAATATAGCCACAGATCAAATGAGGAAGTCTCCAGTGGAGTAGGAAGTCAGCAGGGAGAGATGTAAAATGCACCCCACAGGTGGTGATGCTTGGACTACAGGGTGGAGAACTAGGACAATTTCTCCAGAGGGAAAAGGTGGGCAAGGGAATTGCAGAAAGAGAGAGAGCATGCGTAAGTTGGCTAACACCTCAACATTTTCAGAAGTCTCTGTACTAAATGAAACAGGAGATAAAGGCAGGGGCAAGAAGAGTTGGCACAGATCCTTCCTTGCCATGTATGTTTTCTAGACTCTCCTGTGAGTAATGGAAACCCTTGCAGGCTCTGGAATGTGACTAGACAAGAATTGGCAGAAAATCCAGTTGTAGGCCTGGGTGAGAAGCTGGCGAGGCCTGAACGAGGGCAGAGGTGGTGGGGCACTGAAGGTTAGGAGCTCACAAAGCTTTATGACAAAGAATCAGAAGGTCTCACTGAGCTCATAGATGGGGCCAATTAAGAGGAAAAGAAGGGGAGAGTTGGAGGTGACATTTATGTTGATGGCCTGGTCATCTTGTAGGTGACAGTGCCATTAGCTAAACTTGAGAAAATGGAAATTTATACAATAAACATCTTACAGAAATGCACATATGTGCCTTAAATGAGGCAGTGGTTCCAAGGGTTGGGTTAGAGGTTAACTTTTTACCCTAATGGCTTTCATCAACTCCACCTTTTATCCTCAGTCACATCAAAAACTTAAAAGCTGTAGAAAAATATGCTGCTCCCTATGCAAGAGATCATTAATACAAATCCCCTAACTAGATTGTCTGTTATCAGCATCCCTGTATATGAATACCCCCGGAATAATTACAGACTCTATGTCAAGTCAGATTACTCTAAAAGTTATACCTCTATTCCTTGACACAAATGAAAAGGGCAGGGGGGAGTGTCACTCACTGTAGTATTCTGCAAGTTGACATTAAAGGGGAAACAATTCCCACCTTCCCAGAACAATGTTCCTTCACTTTCTAGGAGCTAGTGCCACGCCCTTCTTAATGTTCCTCCACATTTCCAAGTCTTTTCCCTCTCTGACTAGTGACCTACCCAACTCCATACTTTATCATATCTAGATCCTTATTGTTCTTTGAATCTTGTCCTCTACTCATTAAAAAAATTATTTAATTACTTATCTGAGAGACAGAGAGACAAAGAGCTTCTCTCCGCTGGATCACTCCTCAAATGCTTGCAATGGCTGGGCCAGGGCCAGAGCCCAGGAGCTGGGAATGTAATCTAGGTCTCCCACATGGATGGCACAGTGATGAACCATCATAACTGCTTCCTAAGGTCTGCAGCAGCAAGAATCTGGAGTCAGGAACCAGAGCTGGAAACTGAACCCAGGCACTCTGATGCGAGACTTAGGCTGCTGAACCTGACATCTTAACTGCTAGGTCAAATGTTTGCCACTCTGCCCACTGTTTTGAAACTTTGCCAGCCCCTCTTTGTCTTGGTCACATTACCCTAGTAATTCCCTCTTTGACATTTGATAATTTGTAATGATGTGTTAATTTTATTTGGTTGCCTATACATGGCCTTCTGAGGATAGCAATCATGCTGACTTTGTCTTTGCCATTACACTTACAGCATTATCTGAACCCCGAGAGTGCTCAGTAAGTGCTATGTTGAATAAATGAATAAGAAGTAAGTAAAGGGAAGATAATGAGAGTAACTATTTAAAAGCATTTTCACAATTAACCAATAGTAGGAGATATTATTTTGGCACGGGGGAATTTCCTATTGTTTCTGAAATCATATCACACAGGTAGAAACTTTGCCTAAGAATGGTCATATGTGGTTTGGGATGATGCGATTGCCAAGATTGCATCTGTGTAGCAATCTGGGTAAATAATGCTGAGGGTATAATAAACAACCTCCAACTCTCACTTGGAGATTTAGTTTATTCCTGTGTTACACACTGGCATTGTCTTCCATGTGGTGACTCAGGGCTTCCAGTGCATTCATTTCTGTGTCTCCACCATTCTCTGTGGAAGACAGTGCTTGGCTGATTACAGGGAAGTTTTCTAAAGACCAAGTGTGGGAGTGGTGCGCATCACTTCTGAACACGTTCCATTGGTCATGGTGAGGCACATGGCCCCAACCTAATTGCAAGGGTTGCTGGGAAATGTAATCTTCCTGTGTACCTGGAAAAACACCTGGATCTGTGTGCATCAAGGCAGCATCAGCCACAGTAGATTTCCTTTTGTTGCTGTGACGATCGGAGTTGTCACGTATGAAAGCCTCAGGACAGTGCCCATCACATTCAGGGGCATCCACACTTCCAGGTAAGTTGCAGGAGGACTTTCTCTGACTTTGCATTAACTGCTGCTTGCTCAACAAGCCTGGTGTTCCAAAGCTTCTGCCAAGCCCAACAGCTGGCTGAGGAGTGTCGTGAGCCCCAGTGCCCACAGAGGCCAGCCAAGGATGCAGATGTCACTCCCACGTCTGTGCGGCACATCCTCATGCTTTGTTTAATTTGGTTCCCTGGGTGGGACAAGTTTTATGAGCAGGTGTTCTGGTTAATTAGGTGATTAATACTCCTCAAATTGGAGAGCCATTTCCCTAGTGACAGTTCTCGCATTGCTCAAATGTGAGACAAATCTTCACTGTACAGTTTGGAGAGGCCAGTGACAGCACTCATCTGTCTGCCAAGCGTCATCTCAGGCCAGCACTCTGGCCGTGAGGACCAGGAGTGTGGCCTTGCACCTGGCTGAGGTGCCTCCTAATGGACCAGCAAGGGGGAACAGGGGCTCCGCAGATCACTTGGCCTCTTCTCAGACCAGGGCAAGGTTGACCGGGGGCACATTTCTGGTCCCCGTCTGGAGACTGCAAGCTGTATCACTGCAAGGTCAGAGCTACCGCCTCTGTACGGAGCCCTCCAGTTTCTAAAGCAAGGTTGCCGAGCCACAGTCAAGGGCAAATTAAGCATCCAAGCTGTTTCTCTCAGACTGGTTCTCAAAGCACTAGAAATGTATCCCCAAACTCTCTGATATCCCCCATTCCTAAGTCTCTCTACCACCCTGCACACTATTCTTCCTTTCTCTGTTTTTCTCTCTACCAAGACCCTTCTCCCTACCATTGATGTTATCAAAGCCAAGCATCCTTCAAAAGCCAGGCTGCATTCTTTGGCCCTTTCAATCTAGCTTGAAATGATTTCTCCCTCTTCATAATTTTTTTGTAGCATTTACTATCTAACATAAATCAGCACTTAATTATATACCAGATCTTTTCTTTCATGCATTCTTAATTTGATCTTCCCTACTGGGTGTTTAGCAATGGGGGTTGTATCTTTTCTTGGGTCTATGTGAAGGTCTCAGTAAATACTTCTTGATTGCTGAATTAAGCTGGATGCCACTTACATCGCTGGGAAATGGACTGAACTCATTTTTTTTCTTTCTTTTTAAAATTTATTTGAGATGGAGGGAGGAGTTAAGGGAGAGAGAATAGTGAGCTCTCCCATCTGCTGGTTCACTTGCTCAGATGCCTGCAATGGCCAGGGATCAGCCAGGCTGAAGCTAGGAGCTGAGAACTCCATCCACATCTCCCACTTGAGTGGCAGAAATCCAAACACTTGAGCCATCCCCTGCTGCCTCCTAGTATATGCATCAGCAGGAAGTTGGAGTCGGGAGTGAGGTTGGTGTTTTTTGTCTTGTCTTGTTTTGTTTTGACAGGCAGAATGGACAGTGAGAGAGAGACAGAGAGACAGAGAGAAAGGTCTTCCTTTTGCCGTTGGTTCACCCTCCCATGGCTGCCGCTGCCGGCGCACTGCGACGGGCGCACTGCGCTGATCCGAAGCCAGGAGCCAGGTGCTTCTGGTCTCCCATGTGGGTGCAGGGCCCAAGCATTTGGGCCATCCTCCACTGCACTCCCGGGCCACAGCAGAGAGCTGGCCTGGAAGAGGGGCAACCGGGACAGAATCCAGCGCCCTGACCGGGACTAGAACCCGGTGTGCCAGTGCCGTAGGAGGATTAGCCTAGTGAGCCGCGGCGCTGGCCGAGGTTGGGTTTTAAACACGCATATTCTGATTGGAGAGCAGGTGTCTTAACTGGAATCAACTGTTAGGTCAAACATCTGCCCCTGAATTAATTTTCTTACACCATCTTGAGCTGCACAGCTGAAAACACGGCCATTGGCTCCTGTTACTCCTGTGTTCTTCCAGTTTTACAACCCCAAAGGGACTGGATCTGTTTGTCCAGTTCCAGCTGGAAAAAATCCTAGGGAAGGTCTCTGATGGGCTCATTTTGGTCAGGCGCCAAACCCTATAAACTCACTGCCTTGATGGAGGATCATATAAGAAAGATCATGTAAGTAATCTCTGAGCCACAGTTACACATTTAGCATGGAGCCCATTCCACCCCAGTTGCCATTACAGATGAGTCTGGACTTTGGGAGGTTTTGTAGCATTATCTTCTTTTCTGGGACAGGTTGCTTCTTTTTAAATTACATAGTCACGGGGCCGGTGCTGTGGCATAGTGGGTAAAGATACCACGTGTAGTGCTGGTGTCCCATATGGGCACCGGTTCAAGACCTGGCTGCTCTACTTCTGATCCAGCTCTCTGCTGTGACCTGGGAAAGCAGCAGAGGATGGCCAAGTTCTTGGGGCCCTGCACCCACGTGGGAGACCCAGAGGAAGCTCCTGACTCCTGGCTTTGGATCAGCTCAGCTCCAGCCATTGTGGCTATTTGGGGAGTGAACCAGCGGATGGAAGACCTCTCTCTCTCTCTCTCCTTCTCTGCCTTTCAAATAAATAAATAAATCTTAAAAAAAAAACAACTTGTTCTCAAACTAATTTTTTAGTTACATAGTCACTCATAAAACATTTCCCTTTGGGAAGGCTCAATAGACTAACTGGCAGTACTCTTTATGGTTCTTTCTCAGGGGCCTAAGTGTCACCTGTGTAAAAAGAACAGCTCCAACTAATAGTACCTTCCAGCTCCAACTAACAGTACCTTTCCCTTAATCCTGCTCTCCAGAAATGATCTAAAATTCATAAATGTGGGTTGTTTTCTTGTCTGAGAGAATTTAATAGGGAACATCATTATTTTTAAATGAATGTTTATTTATTTGTTTTTTAAAATATTTATTTACTTGAAAGGCAGAGTTACAGAGAGGTGGAAGCAGAGAGAGAGAGAGAGAGAGAGAGAGAGTCATTCCATAAAACCTCCAACAGACATAGCCGAGATTGGGCCAGGCTGAGGCCAGGAACTCCATTCGGGTCTCCCAGATGGGTGGCAGGGACCCAGTTACGTGGGCCATCATCTGCTGCCTCTCAGGTTGTATATTAGCAGGAAGCTGGATTGGAAGAGGAGGTGGGACTCAATCCCAGGCAGTCTGATATGGGATGTGTGCATCCCAAGTGGTGGCTTAACTGCTGCCCCACAATGCCAAGCCCTGGAAGGCAGCCTCGATCTCGCATTGGGGTTTTCATCTTCTCTCTGTCTTCCCTCCTCACCCACTCCTCAGTGATCTGCCTGGGTGAGGCAGAACATTAGTTTCCCAGGTAGGAAACGGATAACACAACTCAAAAGAGAAATTGAAGAAAGTTTAATAAAAAGCTAACATGGAAACGTCAGGCAGGTGAAAAGCTATTTCTACTCCCATCCCTTGAAGGAGCAAGGGGCTAGGAGAAGAGACCCACAGCTGCAATAGAGGGCTGATGGACATGAACTATGACCTTCAATGGTGGAAGGCAGTCACTGCCAAACTGAGGTTCTTGGAGGGGAAGCCTTGGCCTCCCTCTGTAGCTCTCTGAGGTAAGGTCCCATATGGTGACCCAAGGGAGTACAGATGATCCTGTCTGCAGTATCAGCTTCTGGAGTAATAACTGCCTCTGACAGTGGCAGAGAGAGGATCTGGAGAATCTGTAGCAGAATGTCCCGCATCTATGAGTATTCTCAATAGTGTGGAAGTGAGTATATCAGAATGAAGAGGATGATGTGTATAGTTTGCAAGAACATTCTAGAAGAATATAATTTCTCCTTCCCCCAAAAGACTGACACACTAATCAAATAGAACTGCGACAGAAGAATGTCAAATAATCTAGCTGACTGGGAAGCTGTTCATTTGTTCAGTTATCAGTCATCAAAGGTTTATTTGCACTTCAGGCATCAAGCATGCAAAAACATATAACACATTTCTGTATACTTGACACAGCCTTTATAATAAAATGGTAGAAGAAATGGATTATATAGGGTCACTGTCCTTAAGACTCTAATTCTGGACTAGCAAGGTTTTCTGGAGGAATGGACAGCCAAACTTTGGACTAGCCAGATCAGAGTAGGAAATGATGTTCTGGAAGCGGTGTGAAAGACCCAAAGGAGATGATGTGGGAGAGGAATAAAAGATCCCAGGTTTAGGCTTGCATTGTCAGCTCTGCATTTTAGAAAGATCTGGGGATTAGCATGGCAAAGGATAGATTGGCAGAGCAAGAAAAGTTAAGAAATTAGACATGCATGTGCGAGGGCCAATTTGAGAAACAGCCATGCACGAAACCTGGATCTGAACAATGAAGTGGAGGGGAGAGTGCAGAGAGGAGCCTGGGGAAGAATGAGCAGGACTCAGGAAGGCAGCGGCAGTGTGAGAAGAGGAATGCTCTGCCCCTGCCTTCCTTCTCACCGCTCCCTGCTTGCAGAGCTGCCGGCTCTTCAGGTTTCCTTGGAGCAGCTCTGTCCCCTGCCCAAGTGTGGTTTCCAGGTTCTTGTCTTCTCTGGCTAAAAGGGTGAAGACAGGACCCAAGCCAGGCCAGCCAATGCCCTGGGAATTTGGAAATCTTGGCCCTGGCACCTTGATCCTGCCATGGAGCATGTCTTTTTTGAAACCTCCTCCTTCAATTTTCTTCCTTAGATTTTTTTCTGCTACCCAACCTCATCTTAAAAAAAAAAAAGTCTGGATTTCTTTTTTTAAAATTCTGTTTCAATGAGCTGTAGTTAATTTCTATTCCTTGCAACCAAAGAAACCTCAGCTGATGATGGTGGCCCTAGGATTGGTGGTGTCCTGCACAGAGAGAAAAACAGGTGCAGGAGAGGGTTTGAAGTGGTTTTCTGGAGAGAACCAGTGACTGGTTTGCTTTTGAAAGGTTTATGAAAAATAATGGGAAAAAGTCAAATGATGGGTAGGCAGGCTTCTGTAACACTGAAAAGTCACACCAAAAAATAAAGTCACCTTTGGTGCTTAGCCATGGAAAGTCCTACCCAACAGGCTGATCGCCTCAGGACAGACCTGGACTTCCCCAGGGAGGGGAGTTCTTCAGTGGGGAGGCTGAGGCATTCTGAAGATGCCCCAGAAGTCAGGGCAATGGATGGAGCTCCGTTCTCAGCACCGGGAGCCCAAGTCCTTGCTCTGGCTCCTTCACTAATTGGCTGCATGGCCTTGCACAAATGCCCATTTCTCTCAGAGACTCAGTTTCCTTGTTAGTCAAATATAAGGGTTGAATTATATGAATTATATTTGGGATTCTTGAAGTACGTTCCAAGAGAATTTTAAGTTAACACGAAAAGAGGTCAGACATGCTGGAACACCAGACCACAAAGAGGTTTCTTGATGGTTGGAGCTGTCAGAGTCCTGCCATCCTCTTACCTGGGATGTCCACCTCCAAGAGGGGTGACAGGGAGCCGCTTTTCTCACTCTCTCTTTGCCCAAGGAGCTGCTGGTTTTCATCAATGAAGAAACGAACATGGACCGGAAGTCATCAGAGGGCCCTTGGAGAAACGCTGGGTTAGGTGACTGAAGGCGGTTCCAGCCTGCACACTCCGTGCTTCTCTGCACCTCTTGCCTTTTCTGCCGGCCGCTTCCCTAGGGATGACTGACGCTCAGGCACCCCAGCCGGCTGTTCTAAAGGGCTTCTCCCAGGCAACAGTACCTTTGAATGCTTGTGAAGTCACTTAAAGGTCTCGCTGGACTCATGAAACCCCCAGAAGCTTAAATGGAAAGCACAGCTCCCCACCACCACGGTGCCCAGAGCAGAGATCGCGGCCCAGGCTTGGGGGACTGACTACAAAACACGCTCCAGCATGCATTCGGGAAAACAGAGGAAACCCTTCTCTCTTTTCTGCTCTAGACAGTGGGAGACGCCTCTGTGCCCTTGGGCCTGTGCCCGCTTCTCTCATCTGCCTCAGTCTTGGTGCTAAATTGGTTCAAGGTTTGGAGGAAAGCTTCTGAGAAGAGGAGGAGAAGGTTGTTTAGAGTTCTTAGATGCTGAAGTCACCCCAAGGACCGGCGCCGGGACTCTCCCTGGCCACCAGAGGGCGATAGCAACAGCATCTCTACAGAAGGCTGTTCATAAGAATAGCAGCACTCGGTTGCACCTAATGTGTTTATGAATGATGGAGGGACTGGAGGGTGTGTGGGCGCACGCGCGTGTGTGTCCAATTGGGTTTCTGGAGTCAAGACATTGAAAATCTGCTCACTGTAATGATATAAAATTGGCACTTCTACTTTATATGCACAGAATGGTGGCAAGTTCAAAGTTTCTTGGAAGGAAAGAGCGGTCAGAGGACTCAGAGTAGCATTCAGATGCAAGGACAGGCAAGAGTTCACGGGAGTGGAGTTGCTGTCATGGGGTGTGAGTGTGTGGGTGTGTGAACAAGCATTTGCACGTGTATATGTGATTGTGCTTATGAGTGTGTCACTGGTATTAGCGTATGTGTGAGCATGAACTTGTATGAGTGTGTGTGGTCCTGAGTGTATGCATGGGCATGGATATGGGTGAGTTCATGTGACTCGTGTAGAGAAAGGAATGAGGTTGTGACCATGTGTGTAGGTAACAAAATGTGTGTGACTGGGTATGTAGGTGTGAGTGTGTGGAAATGAACATGGGTGAGTGTATGTGACTGGGAGTGTGTGACTGTGTGTGTAGGTATGAACCTGTGTGAATATGTATGTGTACAATAGGCATGAGTATATGTGACATAAACTTGTGTGCGTGTGACATGAACATGGGTGAGTATGTGTGACTGTGTATGTGTGGCATGAACATGAGTGGGCTGGTGTGACATAAACATTGGTGAGTGTGACCATGTATGTATGACATGAACATAAGTGTGTGTGACTATGTATGTGTGGCATGAACGTGTGCGACATGAGCACAGGTGAGCATGTGTGACTGTGTGTGACATGAGCACAGGTGAGCATGTGTGATTGAATGGCATGAGCACAGGTGAGCATGTGTGACTGTGCCTACACGCAGGGCTCATTTAGGCTTTCCCAGCGTGAATGGACGAGTGGACCTGGTGGAAGCCGGGGCAAAACTTCTGTGGTGCCTGCCCTTCCCCTTCAAACACACGCACAACCATCCCTCCAGGTATTTACGGAGCCACTGCTATTCCCGCCCCACTGGCATCTGGAAAAGCTCAGACCCGGCCAATTTAGAGCGGGCACTGGAGATGGAAGGCGATGGGAGCCTAGGGGATGCCGCGGGGGAAGCATTGTTTTGGAAAAACACTTTCTCCAAACAGCCTAGGGAGGTGGGGCCAGACGGGGCTGTGGCCAGTGACCTGAGGGAATGAAGGCTCCGAGGTGTCAAGCCCCGCCCAGAGACACCGATCGAGGCGGCGACTCGGGGACTCTGGACACGGTGCTGTCCACCCAGGGGCCAAGACCCTGCCCTCACTGCAGAACACCTGACAGCGGGGCCGGGTTGGGTTTGCTTGCGGTGACCCAACCACATGGCTGTAGGGTGCATTCCCTTCAATTACGCAGGTCCTTCAGAAAGCAGCTCTGGATCTTCGGCCAAGAGAGTGAAAGAAGTTAGGGAGGCAGCGTCGGGGTGACCGTGCCCAGGTCTGGCGTCCCTCGTAGCTCGTAGCTGTGTGTTGTCGGGCAAATCGCTTGGCTTCTCTGAGCTTTGGGGTTTTAACTCTATTAAACGGGGGTACTCAGACGCCCCCTTGCGAGCCAACGTAGGGGCTGAAGGAAGGGACATGTGCAGCGTGCCCAGCTCAGAGCCAGAATTGAGAAAAGAAAAAGGTGCCCACACGACTTCTCAGTCCGTGGCTCGGAAGGGGGAATGAGCTGCAGCGTTTCCCCCCGGGGCCCCCGCGGGCCTTGCCCCCTGCCTTCCCCGGGGCTTTCCGTCGCCCTCCTCCGCTGCCTCCTCCCTCCGGCTCGCGGTCGCTCCAGCAAAGTTCCCAACTTAGTCGACACGACGCGCGGCGCAGCCAATGGGAGGCGGAGCTGGCGGTTTTGGGGGGGCGGGAGAGGGCTGGGCCCCGCGTCTCCGGTGTCTGCCCTGCTCAGTGAATGGAGAGAGCGAGCGCCGGCCAGCTCACCCGGCCGCCCCGTGCCCTAGCCGCCGCCGCCGCAGCCGCCGCCGCGCTCCCGAGCCCAGCCCCAAGCCGGCCCTCCTCGGGCGCCGCGCCCCACTGCGTTCACCCCAGGCCCCCGAGCCGGCCCGCACTCCGGGCTGTGGGCCGGCGGGACCAGGGGACGCTTGGCACCTGGGCGCTCCGAGCGATGCGCAGCGGGGCAGCGCCAGCCCCGCCGATGGAGCTGCTGTTGCCGCCGCCGCCGCCCGGCGCGCCCCGCTCCGCCCGCGCCCCGTGCGCCTGAGCGCCGAGCTCGCCCCTCCTCCGCGCCAACTCCGTCGCCCGCTCCCCAGGCCGCCCGCGCTCTCCGCGCGCCTCCTCCGGCTCCACGCGCCTTGCCCCGCCGCGGCAGCCTTCTCCCGGCGCGGGCCCCCGCACACCATGGCCCCCGGGCGGACAGGGGCCGTAGCCGCCGTGCGCGCCCGCCTGGCGCTGGCCTTGGCGCTGGCGAGCGTCCTGAGCGGGCCCCCCGCCGTCGCCTGCCCCACCAAGTGTACCTGCTCTGCCGCCAGCGTGGACTGCCACGGGCTGGGCCTCCGGGCCGTTCCCCGGGGCATCCCCCGCAACGCCGAGCGCCTGTGAGTACCCCCGTCCCGCCCCGCCCCGCCCCACGCGGGCCACCCACCTGGGTCCCGCAGGGAGGCCCCCAGGCGCCAGAGCCTTCCTTTCCCTCTGGCTGGTCACGCTGGATGCAGTCTCTGTTCGCAGCTCCTGCCTCATCAGATCCCTGGCTGAGTAGGGGGTCTCTGCTTTGGGCAGGTCTGGAGAGCGAGGTCTTGAAGCCCCCCCCATCCCCCGATGGGCAAAAGTGGTGCCTCTCCAGGGGTCAGGGCTCCACACGCAGGGCCCGCTGACAGCTTCTGAGGCGAAGGCGGGCAGGAGGGCACGAGAGAGCCCTGCAGCCTCCAGGTTTCGGGGTTAGGGCACGGGGGCCGCGCTCGTTAAAAACCGGGGCGAAGGGGAAAGCGAAAGGCTGGTGGGGCGTCAGGGCGCGGAGAACCGAGAGAGAGGCCCTGGGACTCGGACCCTCTCGGAGACCCGCTCGGGCAGCTGCCGTCGGGGGCTGCCCTGGCGGGGAAAGTTGAGTGCGTGAAGGTCTAACTTCTGAGGACCCGGACACATTCCGAGTGGGCGCACGCAGAACCCGCCCTGCCTGGAGCGCAGCCTGGGAGATGCCAAGTTGCAGCCCGGGTGAATTTTTTATGGCTAGGTTATAAATGCCTCCCCAAACGGGCCGGAGAATGGAAATGCTGACAGCCCTTTCAATGAGACCGAGCGCTATAATCTTACAAACCGCACTCAGCTCGGATCCTGGGTTTGGCAGCGAACGCACAGGCGCTTGGAGAGTGGTGCGGATTGACCCTCGTTTTAACCCCAATTGTGCAACCAAATATTTACTTTTCATATGTCAACGTTTTGGAAACATTTATCATTTTGATCCTCGGACCAAATGCAAAACTGGGACTCCAGGGTGGGCTCCTCTTCGTTCACAGTGGAGGATGGGGAAGGAGGGAGGGAGAACCGATGGAGAGAGTGGGAGCCCGGCTGAGAAGTGGGTGAGGGTTTGTTCTGGTGGGCTCCACCCGCTCCGTGTCTGCTCCCCTCTCGCCCCTTCTCCCTGATCCCTGGGGTAGGCATGGGATGGCCCATTCTGCCTGCTTGACTGGAAGAGAGTGGTGCTGAGCTGAACAGTCCTGGAGCCTGTTTGTTAGTTCAGTTAGTTCCTCAACTCCTCTTCTGTTCCTTCCATTTAGTGGTTGTGTCTCTCTGGGTGGAGATGCAATAGGATTGTCTTCCTTATTCCTCGTGCTTTCTGTTGGCTCAAAACATTCTCCCTGCACCAAGTGCATTGGTTCTGTTGGGTTGGGCTGTGCAGTCCTAGAGAAATACAGCCTTCATCTCATGTGTAGAAGGCCAGGACGTGTCCAGGGAAATATGGCAGTTGAGGTCCATCAAAGAGCCGGCAACCAGGTTTCCACACCATAATTGAGACGTTATATCAGCCAAACACTCATTTACCTATAACTTAGAAACTAATTTCCCCTCTTCTGCATGTGAGCTGGTGAAATAATCACTGTCACTAATGTTTAATGTTTAATGATTTGTGTATGTGTTATCTCGTTGAATCTCTACCACTGCCCCATTAGTTGCATAGTAATGCGTGCACTCCATTCTGCAGATGAGCTACCTCATCACGTATTCCAGGTCAGGTGACTCCTCACGAGTCTGAGTCCAAGCCCATCTGCCTCCCGTGCCCACACTCCCCTACCACCCTGTTGGACATCCTGGACTGTAGGGAACAGTTCAGGCGAAGATAGGTGAACACCGAGCCCTGGGAGGGTTCTGACCGGCTGGGCCTTAGAACAAGCTGCTTTGGGGCTCCCTACAAGCATTCAGCTCCCCTGTGGCATGAGCTGTCCCACCTTGGGGCTCAAGACTACTTGACTCTGATCATCATTATCATCATAAAAAATGAATTCTATTGCATATTTGGGAAATGGAGGCGAGTGGGTCCTTCTCTGCCTGGTCTGTAGGAAATTTGGGAAGGTTGCAGGCACTTGGCCGCCTCCTCCAGCAGCCCCAGACAGCTCAGGGGCGGCACTGTGTTCCACAACTGAAGAAGCTGGGTGGAGACTGGAGTCTTGTACATCTTCGTGGTCGCTGACAGGCGCTGGCAGCGTAGGAGATGCTTTGAAATCACTCTGTCTCATCTGCCTTGGTGTTGCTTGCTGGTGCCACTTTGGCTGGGGTGCCCTGGGGTGATACGGCTGCCTAGGCTGCTCATTCTGGTCTCCTTCCTCCTGCCCCGGGAGTGGGAGGCAGCCTTTAGGAGCAAGCGGGGTCAGGGTCAGTGCAGGGTTTAAGGGCAGCCCACCGAGAAGCCCTTCACCACCCCACACCCCCTCTGGGTCAACTCAGATGTAACACTGCAATTCTGCAAGCTCTTGGGGGGACTAGTTGGCATTTCGACGCCACACTAAGGATTTCTTCAGGAAGTTCTCATTCATTCTTCCCTTCATTCATTCACCCAACACTGCTTGAACCTCTGCTGCATTCCAGCACTGCGCGTAAAATCGCTGCACACACAGAAGGAAGCCAGCACTTCCACTTGAAGAACGTAAGCAAAGGATGGAAGAAGGGAACTTCCTTCGTGGAGCCTTTGAGCTGTTCCAGGGCACCCTGTGTCACGTGTGGTTGGCACTGCTGTCAGATGCTCAGGACCTCTCTCGAGTCTGGTTGCCTGAACTGGCATGTATAGGATGTGTTTTAAAACAAAGAAGGCGCATTTTCTCCTTTTGCCATTCCTGTTGCTCTGCCTGCCAGCGAGCATGTTCCAAAGGCATCTGTGCATGCGTGCCTGTGTGTGTGCGTGCGTATTGTTTCTCTGGATGTTTTGGACTTCCGAAACCTCGTGGTAGAACATTAAGGAGAACTCGAGTGCAGATCATGTGGTCACCATTTGGACTTTGCCTCGGGCCTGGAATGAGGCCCTGAATTTTTGTCTTGGAGCCGGCATCGGAGCCAGGGGCCTGCGTTCCGAGTCTTTCTCCATAATGTCAGCACATCCCACGGAGAAAGAAACCCTGTCTTTTATAAACTCCCGACAGCTTTTTTCCCCCCTGGTTGAGGAGGTGACACCCACAAGAAAGCTAAATAAACGCCGAGAGAATTCAGTGTGATTTATTATCCAGGCAGCAGAGACAGAGGCCGAGAGGAGAGGAAGTGAATGGCGGTGCCTGAAACAAAACATTTACCATGGAGCACAGAGTAAACAGATGTTGCATTTACCCTTCTGAGCACAAAAGGAGCCCCCAGATGTAATTCTTCTCCGACCACAACCTCGGCCTGGAAGAGGCGGCAGATGAAAATGAACTCTCTCGAGGGGCCTCCTGTCCCCATGGAGCCCGGAGGCAGGCGCAGGCCTGCTTGTCACCCACAGTGAGGTGGTAGCCTCAACAGCTGAGTGGGGCAAGAGTGGACATCTTTGGTTTTTCATTTGGCTCCAGAACATGCTGGAGACTGCTGTATTTAAATAAACATTTCCTGTTTGCGCAGGAAAATGGGCGAGGGGCTGAAACGTGAGAATGTGGTAACTTAATTTTCTCCATCGCTCCAGATGACGGCAAGCTTCGCCGGTGGTTGGGTCCAATAAAAACCCACCCCGTGTCATAGGCCTTCCCTCACTGGACCACAGAGGTCCTGGGGTCAAGTGGGAGGTTTTCCAAGATGTTCAACCACCAAGCCTTGTGTCCTGGCATGCCAGCTCCCAGGACCAGGGGCGTGGGGGTGAGTCATGGGGCCTCTGAGGGCTAGCAACAGGGAAGCCCAGTGCTCTCCTGGAGGGTCCACAGAACACTTGAGTGCACCTGCCTGCGGGGTGCTGTGCCACTCTGAACAGATTGCTTTCCCTCTCTGCTCCTCATCATCTTGAAAATTGAAACCTGGTATAGTCTTAGAGGTTTTCCATATACAGTCCCCTGGTGAGCTGTCAGGATCCTCCCACCCAAGGTTTAGAATAGTGTCAGGCACATACTAGGTTTTCTTTTCTTTTCTTTTCTTTTCTTTTCTTTTCTTTTCTTTTCTTTTCTTTTCTTTTCTTTTCTTTTCTTTTTTGACAGGCAGAGTGGACAGTGAGAGAGACAGACAGAGAGAAAGGTCTTCCCTTGCCATTGGTTCACCCTCCAATGGCCGCCGCGGCTGGCACGCTACGGCTGGCGCACCACGCTGATCCTATGGCAGGAGCCAGGTGCTTCTCCTGGTCTCCCATGGGGTGCAGGGCCCAAGCACTTGGGCCATCCTCCACTGCACTCCCTGGCCACAGCAGAGGGCTGGCCTGGAAGAGGGGCAACCGGGACAGAATCCGGCGCCCCGACTGGGACTAGAACCCAGAGTGCCGGCGCCGCATGCCGGCGGAGGATTAGCCTAGTGAGCCGTGGTGCCGGCAACATAGTAGGTTTTCAACAAATATCAGTTGAATAAAGGACTAATGAGCCTCCAAAATGCGCGTCTTTGTTTAGTTCTTGCGAGGGGAAGATGAGCAATTATAGATTTGCATTTTGATGTCTGGCTAAGGGCAACCTATTGAATGAGTTATTAAGGGTATCTAAAATTTGGATTTCATGAACTAAAATTACTGCATTACTACAGTTGCCAAAGACTCCTATTGAGTGATCTACTCTGAAGTCTGGTTGTCAAGCGTTGCTTAGCAACCTCGCAACACTCCTACTGTGCACATGCCTGTGAAAAGAGCTGGAAAACCTGAATGCTTATACCATGGGACTTTCTAATCAGGAGCTCATCAGCATCATCCTGAGCTCTCTGTGGGTTTTGATTGCTGCTCCTCTTGCAATAATTGATACGTATTTGTAGGATCATTATTAAGTTTTGCTTTTGCCCATCATCAGGGTCTTGTAATATTTGTGCGATTTGGCCATTTCGGTTGTGGTTTTGTGGTTTTTCTCTCCACTTCTGCTTATTGTCACTGGGAAGGCGAGAAGTGAACGATGGGTCAGGCCTGGAGCTCTTTCGCCTTGAAGTGGGGCTATGGCGGGAGGTTTCAGAGTGCCGGCGCCTCGCGGGTTGTGCCTGGGCTCTGGGCACAGACTGCTTGGGGTTTGAGTTACGGCTCTGCCTCCTGCTGGCTGCTCCCTAGGCGTGTTTCTCCACTGCTCTGGACTGCTGCCTGTTTACTCCCTAGGTACCTCATTTCCACACCTGTAGTAGAGGGGTGATAATCACATGGGGCTGCTGTGAATGCAGCTGGAGGCCATTCACGTAATGTGCTCAGCACGGTGCCTACCACGTCGTTCTCATTATCATTGCTGTGGTTGTCCAGCTACCATTCCTGAGCTGTGAGGGATGCACCGCAAAGCTCCAGTTTGAAAGGACTGGAATGGCTGAACACAGTACCTGGCACACAGGAGCCCTCTGCAAATGACTAAGGAGAGGGTGCAAAGCCATTGTGCCCATTTGTTTATGTCGGTCTCCATCCAGCTGGGAAGTTTCAATGCCTGTTCTGCATTTGCACCCCCCCACCCCCCACCCCCCCCCCCAGCCAGACGGAAGCAAGCCCCTTGCCTGCACGTAGACTGCCCAACACCCGCTTGTCCGGGCTCCTCCCCCCTTCTCTGGGTCCTGCCCTGCAGCTGAGCCCAGGTTGGTCTCTGTTCCATAAAAGGGGATTACGGTTGAAGTGGTTTCTATCTTTTCCATGGGCGTGCTGCTTTGTGGTCTCTTTAAATAAGGAATGCATTTTATTTATTTATTTTTGGGGGGGGGCTGGATTTTCATGGAGCATTTTTGGTCCTGACTTTTTCTTTCAATGCTCCTTCCTTCTCTCTTCCTCTAAATACCTCCTTTTACCGACTTCCCATGTCTGCCTGTCTCTGTTACTGCCTTTACTTGAAACAGCTGTATTTACTAGCATGCTCCACCCTCATTATGTAAGGTGGTCTTAACCCTTTTTAGAACTGCTGAAAAGAAAGAGCTAGGAGGGGGTGGAGGCAGGCTTTCCCAGAATGCTTTCCTGGAGATGCAGCGGCTGCCCCGGCTGTGGTGCACCGTGCCGACTTTTCAGGGCTTTCCATGATTCATTGTGCCCCATTCTTAAATTTAAATCAGCCTTGCCCAGGTGGGAAGCTCATCAGAGGACTACTCTGCTTCTCTGTTCGGCAGACCAGAGCTGTGTTTTGTAACTGCTCTTGCTGCTGAGCTGCCAATGGCTGTATGGTCTCCACCACTCCCCTGGTCTCCTGAATCACGTTGGCGGTGCCGCATTCGATCCAGGAATGCCCTGGGAAGGATTGGGCAAAGAATGTGTGATTTAAAGTCCTCAACGCTAGGCAGACAGGAGATAGGTAAGGTGTGGACCCCAGGGCCAGCCAAGGCTCAGCTAATGGTTCCACCACCTACGAGCCGGGTGGTCTCACTTTCCGCATACGTAAAATAAAAACAATCATGCTACACATCAGCTGCAGAGGGTGCCGTGAGTATTGAAGTAACTCCCGTAGTTCTGCTGCAGCACGGTGCACCCTCCACGTACCCTCCTGTCTGCATTGTTATAATTCTTGCCATCAGAACACAGGTTGATTGGGAAAAATAAAGATTGTCAGGGTTGAAAAGGCTGCTCCTGTCCAAGTTCCAATCATGGGAAGCTTGGTCTTCCACCAGCATACTTTAGGAAAAAAGTGGTCAGTCTCCTTGTTTGATGGCATCTAATGATGAGGAACTCACTTCTCCCCAAAGCAATTTATCCGAATAAATGGACACAAGACAGTCCTAATAAATGTTCTTTGTTTGGGGGTTGAACTTACCTCCTGTTGATTCTTATTACATAGAGCAGGATTAATCCTTTTTTTCCAAATGATAAGTTTTCAAAAACTTTATTGGTGTTGTGTTTCTCACCACTCACCTGAGTCTTGTCTTCTCTTCCATCTACTTCTTTAAAAAAATTTTATTTATTTATTTATTTATTTATTTTTTAAGAGGTCAAGTTACAGACAGAGGAGAGACAGAGAGAAAAGTCTTCCATCTGCCGTTTTCCTCAAATGGCCGCAACTCCAGAGCTGGGCCGATCTGAAGCCAGGAACCAGGAGCTTCTTCAGGGTCTCCCACGTCGGTGCAGGGGCCCAAGCACTTGAGCCATCTTCCACTGCTTTCCCGGGCCATAGCAGAAAGTTGGATCGGAAGAGGAGCAGCCGGGACATGAACTGGCTCTCATGTGGGATGCCGGTGCCACAGGTGGAAGCTTAACCTAGTATGCCACAGTGCCAGCCCCCCAACTAATTTTTTTAAAGATTTTATCCATTTCTAAGCCAAAATTAGATAGAGAGGGGGAGACAGAGATATCTTCCATTCTCTGGTTCACTCCTCCAAAATGGCCACAACAGGCAGAGCTGGGCTGATCTGAAGCCAGGAGCCAGGAGCTACTTCTGGGTCTCCCACGTGGGTGCAGGGCCCCAAGCACTTGGGCCATCTTCTGCTGCTTTCCCAGGTGCCTTAGCAGAGAGCTGGATTGGAAGTGGAGCAGCTGGGACTCTAACCAGCACCCATAGGGGACCCAGTTTCACAGGTGGCGACTTTACCTGCTACGCCACAACAGGGTTCCTTCCATCCATTTTATAATCACTTTATTCTGTGTGCTTTGGTGTTTGAGGCTAGACTCTGTCCCCCATTCCTGTATCTCTTCCTCTAAATAGTATCCAAGGTCGAGAGTCCCTTATCCAAAATGCTTGGGACCAGAAGTGTTTGGAATTACAGATGATGAGATTTTGGACTATTTGCATGTACATACTGAGATATCTTGGGAATGGGATCCATATCTAAACATGTAATGCATTTGTTTCTTATATACCTTCTACACGTGACCTGAATGTAATTTTATTTTCAGTGGTATTGTGCACGGAACAGTTTAACAGTGTGGAATGTTCCAGCAGTGGCGTCATATTGGCAGTCTGTGGAGAGTTTTGGATTTGGGATGCTCAACCTGTATTAGGAGGAGGCCTCCTACAGCCACACTCTTACTTGATCAGAGACCTTTCCCTTGGCCAGCCATGCCCTTCGCTGGCTCAGTGGAGCAGGCTCATTTCCTGCATGCCCTGGGATCTCCTGGGCTCTCACTGCTGTTATCTTGCTGTTCCCCATCCTGCACGTCCTGGACGTGGACTTTTCGGAGTCTAAGGGCAACACTTTGCATTTGTCCTAATTAAATTTTGGCAAATCATTTCATTTCATCGGCTCTTCAGGAACACTTTCTCTTTTGATTTCCTCCTCTAGCAAATGAACCACGCCTTGCCCCATCTCCTACTATTTATTTCCTCTGCAGTTTTAGTGAGCTTGCCCTTTGGATCTTTATCCAAGCTGTCAATATAATCAGCAGAGTCCTGTCTGCTTTTTCCCATGTATTTCTATGATCTGGGTGTTGAATTACATTATTGTCCTGTTCTTTCTGACTGGGGTGGATGTTGAGGTCTTATTGGCCTATAGCACCTTCTTTCCCTAGGGTTCTCTTGTTTCTGTTTCCTCTGGAATAATTTCCTTTTAATGCTAATTCTTCAGTTTGCTGAATTTTTGCTATAAATTCTCTAGGTTTCTCCTGGAACTTTCCATCATGACTTTAACTTCATTCTCATCCTATTAGGCCGGTAGCAGAAGCCCCATCAGCCTGAGATGTGGAGTATTGCAGGGGGTGTGTGGACATGTCTGTGTGTCGTTCTCTCCTGGAAGCTATGTCAGCCTGGGGAATTTGGCCCTTCTTGCAATAGCAGAGTTCAGGAAGCTTCAGGTTTGTAAACACAATGATTTGCCGTAGCATCTTGGCTGTGGATTGGCGTGAAGCACATTTACTTGAGTAGTTCTGGTAACAGATATAATGGAGGGTGAAGTATGAGGACTGAGGCCTACACATACCCCAAGCCTCTGTAATTAGCAGTAACAATTACCTCCACAGTAGCCAGCATTGATTAGACTCTTCATCATGCATGGCCTTGACCATGATCCTTTTCTAAGGTTGATGACCTTGACTTACACATCACATGCATCTCTCCCTGGCTCTTGCCTTAACCCTTTGAGCTTGGCTCCTTGCTTTTATTTGCCCCCTCCAAGCTCCCACAGCCTTGGCAGTGAATTTGGACCGTCACTGTCAGAGCCCCAGGTCCTGAGGAGCTTCTTCATGGCCTGCATCTTCCTAGGAGACTGGAGACTTGGAACTAACTCAAAGCCTGGTCATAGAAACAACCAGGGGACCTCACTGTAATGGCCCTCTGAAGCTTTTATCAAAGTTCAGGTTTCTGTGTAGGGCTGCTCCAGGGATGGGATCTGTAGGTGGTGAATTACTTAGACATACTCCTGGTCACCTCGTACCACAAGCAGGAAATACAGCAGATTGTTCTGTAGTTGAAAAGTACAGCGATGATAATTTCATTGAAGAGCTCTCTCTTGCTCAGAAATGTGATGTAGATGTGTCTAGCATTTCACTGGTCTTCTTTCTTCTCCTCCCCATCTCTACCCAGTCCTAGAATGTGGTTAAAAAGGGTTGTGTGTATGGGTTTTCTAAATGGCATTTGTGGAGAGTATAATTCAGATGCAACGTTAACTAAGTAGTAGAGAGACCTAGGCTGAATCCATCACTTTCTAACTGCAGGGCCTATGTGACTACCTTTCGCCCATTGGCTCACTTGCACCCTTTGGAATGGTAGGAATCAAACGTAGCTCCTGAGGCTGATGCAAGGTTTCAGTGAGCTCAGATGTCTGCAAGTGCTTCCTAAATTCAGTGAAATCCTTAATGAGTTCATCTACATTAACTAATTCCCTCCCCCCAACCCGGCCCCGCCAGCAACCATGTATCTGGAAGAGGATCAGGATGTATTTTAGCATCGTTTAGTTTCAGATAAACCCAGGGATCTGGAAAGCTTTTCTCAGAGTCATCCATGCCTTTGAACTCTTGATCAGGTTTTCTTTGTCACTTTTACCACTGCTTGAATAGCCACATACCAGCCATGGCCATGGTCACAGCCCAACCAGTGGAGATCAGAGGACGTTTTGTTTCAGTAGGTAATTAATAAGTAACAGTGTCTACCAAATAAGGGAATCTGTGAAGAATGAAGTTATTTAAAGGAACTATTCTTTCAGTATCTACCACAATGAATAAAGTAAGTGAAATGTCCTCATAACTAGAACAGCTCAAAATAATACTAAAATCAGTATGTACTGTCCCTCCCCATCAGATGGCTGACAAGGTAAAGGCTTCCATGCTAGGTTCAGAGGGGAGATTGGTGGGAATATGGAAAATACTAGAAGAATGGAGGATGCAGCATTAAGCCTTAAGAGATCACAAATGAAAATAAGTTCCACTCATCTCTCAAAGTGGGTACAAATATCTAGAAAAACTCACATGTCATAAAAAAATAGTACAAGTGGAATTTAAAAAAAAAAAACTCATGGGGAAAATATTAATCTGAAAACAATTGTATCCCAGAAAGAATTCAAGTATGCCTCTGCAGCTAGCTGGCAAACAGCACAAGTTCTGCAATTTATTAGAGACCCAACTCTGCATAGAACACTGACCTTATTTGAGAGGCATTTCATAAACATGGACACACAGGGCAGCAGCATCTGAGCCCTGGAGGAGATATAGGGTCTCCTTGGGGAGGCCAACATGCCCTCCCCTCCTGAGCTGTAACCAAACCAGGGGATGTTGTTTTCTGGAGATAGCAATTCCCTTATTCTTCTGTTTTTGGTTGAACTAAGTAGGAAGGGATTTTCCCAAGGGAAAACAAGGGGCGGGGGAGGGGACTCCAGGATGGAATTGTCCCTTGGGCAGGTTTGTCTAAGAGTGAGCCACACAGGGAAGAATCAGCCCTAGGGGCAAGGGTCTGACACCTTTCTAGGGGCAAGGGTCTGACACCTTTGCTTTGGAAGTGGAGGTGCTTTTTTGAGATCGCACCTTACGCGTGGAGACCTAGGAAGGACGTGTGTCAGGGGCAGTTCTCAGCAGCATCCACCTGGTTCTCTGGAAAGCAAGACTGTGGCTTGCAATAGCCCTGAGAAACACATTCCACTCCATCCCTCCTTCCAGAAGCCATGCCTTTCCTTTCCATCTGCTGCCAGTTTACAAGTTCTGAATTTCTGCCATAGAACTTGGTTCTGTTCCTCCCCCTCTCATTTCCTTCCCTGGCTAAGAGTTTTTCAGGCTTTTGAAGTATCTCTGCAGCTCATCTGGTCTATCCATCCACCATCCCCCAAGCACCAATACCAACTCACCCTGAGAGATAAATACTTTAGAGATGTAATCCAGGTGACCCCAGCTTTCTGGGGGTGATCTGCTCTCTTGAGACATTTGCTCTGCCTTTGTCTCAGCCTCGTTCGCAACTTTTGGGCCTGAGTCAAGATCACTGAGACCATAGTCTCAATGCCAATCTGGGAAGCTACGAGAGAGTATAGTCCACGGCAGCAAACAAAAGAGAAGGCAGAACCAAGAGGAGCAGTGCCAGATGGGCAACTGGGGAATGCAGCTCCTACCCAAGGGCTCTCAGCACCAAGGCTCTGGGTTATTTAGAGTCTAGAGAGGGAAGATCCCAGATGAGGAAAACAGTGGGGAGAGGAGCCCTGGAAAGCAGGACTGGAGCTGGACTCCAAAGCAGGGTGGCTGCATGCTTCATAGGAGCTGTAGGGACTCGAATCCCCACCCCCAGCCCATCTAATTCTTCACACCACAAGGTGGTACCCAGTCTGCTCTGGTGACTCCATTTAGGCGTGCATTTCTTATTTTCTGAAACATTTCCCATCAGCTTCCCCCTGCCATGCGCCCTCCTTGTATATCCTCGAAATTTTGCAAAGCCCTAAATCTCCTCTGGGTTCTTTCCCGACTAGAGCTGCATGCTGATTGGAGTCATATTCAGCCGGGAAGCTCTTGTCCCGTCTTTCAAACCAGGAACATCCCCTTCCAGGAAGACTGAACTACAGTTTTCTTTGTCTGTGTTGCTAACGAACAAAGAGGCCCGGTTGCAAAACAGCATTTCACGAGCAGAGCAGAGCTGATAGCACCTCTTGCCAAATGTGTCTGTGTGTAGTTGTGTGGGGGGAAAACAGCTTTGCTGAGAGAAGGGCTGAGGGAGGTGGCTCGGGGGAATTTTTAGTAACTGCAGCATGGTGGAGTGGAAAGAATGCTTGCCTGGGAGTTTGGAGACCTGGCTGTGCCTCTGACGCACCGTGTGACCTTGGACAAGTCACTCGACCTCTCTGGGCCTCAGTTTTCTCCTCTTTGAAGGGGGGCAAGGGGAGTAGTCTGGATGATCTCCAAGGATCCCTGCAGCCCTATGCATCCTCACTTCTCGGGGGCTGGGATTTGGGGTTTAGGCTTGAGCCAACATCCAGCCAACCCAAGGGACTCTGGAGGCAAAAGAGAGGCCAGGACAGCTGCTTTAGGGAAGGGCTGGTCCTTGATTAAGGCTGAAATAATTAGCTCAGCTCCACAGTAAGCCTTCTGAAATTAAGAAAGAAAAAGATGTTTCGTTTCAAAAATAGCAGTCAGTGTTTCTTAAAACTGATCAGCTTGGAGCTGTGTAGGTTTTATACAAAGACACATTTTCCTTCTTCTGTAGCAGAGCAGTTCAGAGACTTGATGGTAGAGTTAGCATGACCTGGGTTTGAGAGCCATCGCCAGCCTAGCCGTCTCGGGCATGTTCCGTAATGACACCTTGCATCTTTGGGTTGTGCGGAGGATCAGAGGAAGTAGTACATGTGCATCGTATAGGACAGTCCCTGGCATTAAATAACCATCCAAACAGCCATTATTCTGGCTCTGTTTTACTGCTTAATAAACTACCTTAACACTTAGTGCGAGAAAGCAACAATCATTTGATTATGCTCCGTGGGTTTTCTGGACCAGGAGAGCACAGCTCTGGAAGGAAGGCTCCTCTCTGCTCTGTCACGTGTGAGGCATGAGCTGCAGAGTCCGGAATGATCATGGGAGACTTGAATGGCTGAGTGCTGGATTCACCTGTGGGCTGTTCACTCTCCTGTCTGGCATGCAGTCTGTGATGACTGGAAGGCTGGCTCAGTCAGACTGTAGACCAGAGTGCCTACACATGTGACTTCCCTCTGTGGCTTGAGCATCCTCACAGCATGGCAGCCTCAAAGCAAGAGATTTCTTACTTGTTGATTCAGGATTCCAATAACAGGTCTGCAAAAGCTTGGACCAGCCTAGAAGCTTTAGGGCTCCTCATGAACTAGCCTTGGAAGTGGCATGGTGTCCCTTGTGTGGCACTCCATTGCACTAGACAGAACAAGCTAGTCCAAGGGTGGAGGCCTTCTCCCCATGGAAGAGGTTTCTTGGAAATTACAGTTTTGGTTTACAATCTTCACAGCCTTAGAAGTATCAGCACTATTTTCTGTATCACAGAATCTAATCTCTTGATGAGATTAAAGGCTTCTAGAGGGTAGGGTTGTGCATTTCTTAATAGAAGCGTAGGACAATGCATGTGAAAATACGACACATCACATCTTTTCTTAAGAATGACATTGGATTGGATAGGCAGCAGATTTGGTGGAAAGACCTTAAACGTTAGAGCCACAGAGATCTGGAATCAAAGATCTAGCTTGAAAAAAATACCCTTCTGCTAACTACTTGTCTTTTTCATGAAAAAAAAAAAGTGGAGATCAGAATTGTCCTAAGAATTTGGGATAATAGGGTGGGTGTTGAAGCACAGCAGATTAAGCTGCTACTTTGGAGTGCCTGGTTCACATCCTGATTTCTCCTTCCAATTGAGTTTCCTGCTAATCTATTCTGGGAGACAGCAGGTGGTGGTTTAAGTGATTGGACCCCTGCCACCCATGTGGGGGACCCAGATAGGGTTCTGGACTCCTGGCTTC
Source organism: Oryctolagus cuniculus (assembly GCF_964237555.1). Classification (NCBI taxonomy): domain Eukaryota; kingdom Metazoa; phylum Chordata; class Mammalia; order Lagomorpha; family Leporidae; genus Oryctolagus; species Oryctolagus cuniculus. The sequence continues at coordinate 56,196,534 of NC_091437.1, read as the reverse complement.
AGCCTGACCCAGCCCCAGCTGTTGCAGACAAGTGGGGAATGAACCAGAAAATGAAAGATATTTCTATCTCTCTGTCTCTACCTGTTGTTTTGCATTTCAAGTAGATGAAAATAATAAAGTTTTAAAACTGGAATTTAAAAAAAATGAGCATAAAAAAGAATTTGGGGTAATATATGCAAAACACTCAATACACAAGTAACACTCAAACTAAATTATTGATATTGGGAGACCATATGGCATCATGGCCAGCACACAGATGCTCAAATCAGACAGAATTGGTTTCAGATCCCATCACTTCTTGTGCCACTATAGATGAACCTGTTCATCTCTTTGATTCGTGGGGTCCTCATCTATAAAGTGGGTATCATCATAACTGTCTTCTAGGGTTATTGTGAAGACGAGGAATACATCAGATAAGGCGTCTAGCTCAGTCCCTGAGTTTGTATTACGAATTTATTGCATAGTACTTACATATTGAGTAGCCACAGTTTCTTTGGTTTATGTATCGAGTCATCCATTAATTTAATCATTGAATAACTATTTATTTAATGCTAATAACTCACAATTGCCTCATTTCTCAAGTCCCTGCATGCCAGGGTCTGTTGAGGTCTAGATCTGGGAAGACGCCTTCATGGGTAGAGAACTGGTTCTTTCAAAAGGAGCTCAGGGTGCCAGGCAGGCTGCCTGGGACAGCGCTTTATTTAACACGTCTGCAGTGGAGTTTGTTGGCTTTTGACCCCAGAGAGCCCCCAGTTTCTGCCAGTTTTGCCCAGTTTGCTCAGAGTCATTTATCTGGCTGGCTGTGTCCTGTCTTACTGCTGTGTAATTGCAGAGGGGCCTGCCTTGGTTCTTATCCTGTGTCTGTTTTGCTGGTGCCTTTTTTTTTTTTTTTTTTTTTTTTTTTTAGAAAGCATAGTTTTCCTGGTAGTTCTGGGATCTGAATCTCTTTTAAAACCATTGACTCCAAGCTTTTCTTTTTCTTCCCTAAGACTTCCCAAAAGCCCAACCTTACTTTTTTTTTTTTTTTTGAGACTAGATAATCTGATAGGAGACATTGACATTGTCCTTCCAAAAAATGCACAAACTCAGCAATATTTTGCAAATCACTTTGAGACCATTCCACAGCCACCTCTCTAGGTAGTGCATCTCTTCTGAATGACTCTATCTATCTTAGTGATTTTGACTGCATGGACTTCTGGGATTTTTCTGAGCTCTGCCTGGGGATCATTGTGTACCTGTGGAATTGTTTTACACCTTCTTGCTCTTCTAAGTTCCCCAGTCCCCTTCAGGGTAGGAACGCTGTGTTGTGTTTTGGCTGCCTAGGATTCACTCATTCAGGATGCAGCCTTTTTATGTTGTTCAAGTATCATCTTCTGCATCCATGGGATACAGTCTGGTGGATTTGTGCTCAGAACTCTTGCTGTCTCCCAGTCAAGGAGTTAGCTCATGAGCCAGGTCAGGTTGGTTGGAAGCTTTCTTCCTGGAACTGGAAGCTTGAATAGGGGGACAAATAAAATGGAAATGATGGCTTTCTAACTCATCTAAGCACTTACACAAGGACTAAGACCATGCCTGCTTTCCTTTTATCCAGACTTATTCTTAAGATTCCTGTTGGAGTGGATGTTTGTCCTAGAGGTTAAGACCTAGAGATTAAGTTGCCTGCATTCCCTATCAGAGAACCGGGGGTCAATCCTGAGTGCTGGCTCCAGATTCCAGCTTCCTGCTAATGTAGACCCAGGAGGTGGTGGGGATGGTTCAGGTAACTGGGTCCCTGCCTTGCCAGGAGGGAGACCTGGATTGAGTTTGGGGCTCCTGACTGCAGCTCAGCCCAGACCTGGCTGTTGCAGGTATTTGGGGAGTGAACCATGAATGAAATTCTTTTTGTCTATCTCTCTGCCTCTCAAATCAACAAGTAAAAATTTAGAAAAAGATTTTTATTGAATTCAGAAGTCCCTCGTAACCTTCCTGAGTACTCCCTTTTTCTCAGGTTTAGAAATTTGTAGCCGACTACCCCTAAACGGGGGAGCCACAGTTAACGAACTTCTGGGGAGAAAGTGACACCGTGAGAGAGGTTATGCATGGCCTTTGGAGAAAGGTACACCTGGGTTTGCATCACAGTTTTACCATCCACTGGCTGGGTGCCCTTAGGCAAAATCGTTTCCCCCTTAGGATGCCAACACCATTGTAAAAATGAGGATAATGAGTCCTGAAACCCTAGCTCTCAAACCTGCCTGCACATTGGAATCACCTGGGGAGATGTGAAAATCACCAATGCCCAAGTCCCATCCTCAGAGCCCCTGACTTAGTGATTTTAGGGTGTTTTTGGATGTTGGAATTTTATAAAGCTTACAGGTGTTTTTGATATGCAACAATGTTTGACCTAAAAAAATTCTTCAAATTATTGGGAAGAATAAATGAGATAAGAATTGTGAGATACTTATGATAATGGAAGGATTGTTAAAAGTCACTTTTCTTTCCTTTCCTTTCTTAAGGTGAACCAGAATCATTTGCTTTTGCTCCTAGCGGTTTCTTTGTTTGGAGTAGTCATAGCAATGCATGGCAACCACAGTTCAACATAACCTCTCTTATTTATCCCATTGGAGGTGAAGGCCAGTTGTAAATGTAGCCAGAATTATAGAATATACAAAAATGTGATTACTTTCACATCCATGAAATAACTAGGGCAAGTTCAACGATGCTTTGTGAGAACATTCTATCTAGTAACGGCTTTAATGGATAGACAAAATTGATTTATAATTACCATGGCAACAGCAAAAAATGGAATGATGTCTTCCCAAGGGACTTGGATCAGGACCTGGGGAATTCTCTTCTAGGTCTTCCTGCAACTTACTGAATGACCTTGGCTTGAGCAGTTCATCTCTCAAGTCCTCAGTTTCCCTGGAGCCCGTTTTCCAAAGTGTGCATGCTCAACAGATTTTATTTTTGAAGCTAATATGTTGATGTGACAGTTGTTAAGACAATGATGGCAAGATGCTGTAGGAGGCAGAATGAAAGCAGGGCCTTGAGCCTTAAAGAGGAGATAATTATAGATGCTAGTTCTCCCACCTGCTGGCTTCTTGCATATTCTACAAAAGCTGTCCAAGCCTCTGTCTTCCTAAAGGCCTTTCTGTGAACCGGATGCAAGAGGAAACTTCGAGCTAACCCCAGGTTTCTCTACCTTAGTGCTGTTGACATTTTGGGTGGGATTTTTGTTTTTGTAGGGAGCTATCCTATTCACCATAATAGATTTAGCAGCCAGATTCCAATAACACCACTGTGTCGTAACAACCAAAAAATGTTTCCAGACATTGCCAAAGGTCCATTGGGGGCGAAAATCGCCTGTGGTTGGGAAACATGACTAACCCAACATCAAGGAAGTATGTTTAAATTAATAAAGCTGCATAAATGTTGTGTATGCATAGTAGTTAGTCCCTGTGGTATTCTCAGAGATTTTCACAGATGACCAGTAACTTGCCAACTAGGGAGAATTTGTTTTTAAAGATTTATTTATTTATTTGAGAGGCAGAGTTACAGACAGAGAGAGGAAGAGACAGAGAGGTCTTCCATCTGCTGGTTTACTCCCCAAATGACCACAACAGCCAGAACTGAGTTGATCCAAAGCCAGGAGTCAGGAGCTTCTTCTGGGTCTCCCACATGGGTGCAGGAGCCCAAGCACTTGGGCCATCTTCTACTGCTTTCTGAGGCCATTAGCGGGAAGCAGGATGGGAAATAGAACAGCTGGGACTCGAATTAGTGCTCATATGGGATGCAGGCACCGCAGACAGCAGCTTAACCTACTATGCCGTGGTGTTGGCCCCAGAGAAACCTTATATCTGTTGTTACAGATGGTGACTCTAAATGGCAGAAAAGATGATAGTTAAAGTGATAACAACAGCTACTATTTATTGAGTATTTATTATGTATTATGCTTGTGGCTAAGGGCATTGTATATTGCACTGCTTTAATTTAATATTTACACTGACAGAGTTTTGCAAACCAGTAGCCAGTAGGCCAAATCCAACATGTTATGCTTGGCTCACATGGTATTGGCTCACTCAAATGTTTTTTTAATGTCAATTTCTTTCCAAACTTTTAAGATTGGGTGAACACATATAAAAGCCTATTTATAGCGTTATTTTTAAAAATTGAAAAATCTAGCCATCTAGGAGGTCAGCCTGGCCCTATAGCAATTATTTAACTGAGTGTATGAGGCAGGTCTGCATTTCACCAGAGTCCCCACCACTCCCTACCATGAGTCCAACCTTGAGACCATGTGACGCCATGCTTATTCCTTTGCTCAGCCCATCTTCATTCATCGTTCGCATCTTTCTGGCCCCTCTAGACTGCTGTGTTTGTGGCTCGTGCCTTATAGGCAGTTGTGTGGTGCTGCTGTTCTCATTTCAAAGACGGGTAAAGTGAGGCAGCACAAAAGCAAAGCTGTTGCCTGCAGTCACATAGCAAATAATCAGTGAGACAGGGAGTGGAGTCGGAGCCTGGATCCCTCTCCAGCATGGTCCTGCCCTGCATTGCCACTAGCTGTTGGTAGAACCTTCTTGTACCCTGAAACATTCCAGCCAGATCTTCTACATCTTAGGGTTTCCTTGGAGAACCAAAATCCAGTGTTCCTTCTGCTCACCAGGAAGCATACATGTCACCAGGAGGAGAAGCATGCCTTCTGAGTGTGGCTCCCCAAGCTGCATGTTCCCTTGTCTGTGCCATTCTCTGGGCTGTATCCAAGGGCTGCTCACACACACCCACGTAGCTGAGGGGCCAGCTGGTGTGTGTGCTTCTGCCTGAGACGAGGCCGCTTGCCTGTGGGGAGGATGTGATTGCTTTAGGAAATTAAGTGGGAGTGATTAATTAGGAAATGTACTGAGGACTCTGGAAAGAAATAGCAGAAATGAAAAAAAAAAAAAAATGGAACCCTAAATACAGAATGCTGCTGGCCACATGGCTCGGGAGACTGTGCTCCGTGGGACTGGAAGCGTTTGATCCTGTTACTCCTGATGCTGCTGCTTTGAGACAGCCCCCTTGCATGAGGGTGCTGGAAGGAACCATCAAGTCGTCTGCCCTAGCGTCTCCTTTCCCCAGATGGCAAATGAGAGCACACGAAGACCACCGGGAGAAGCTGGGCTGCTTGCAAGGCACAGCAAGACCTGAGACTTTTAGGAAGTCTGAGTCCGAATTTCTGATGCATCCTTGCTAGTTGTGTGACCCCGGGTAAATCTCTGAGTCGCAGGCTTCTCGCTGTGAACTGAAGGTAGCCTTGACTACTGCCACGGGCTCTTGCAAGGAGTTAGTGAACAAAAGCATGTGTAATTTCTGCTAATAAGGAATGTGCCATGCGCTGTGACAGCACCTTGTTTGCGTTCTCGTAATTCTCACAACCATCCTGTGAGGTTGCTACTATTATTAGCTTGTTTTACAGATGAGTAACAAAGGCACTAAGGGGATACCTCATTTCCTCAGTGTCCCAGAGCTCGTAAGTAGCAGAGCCGAGTTTCCCATGCGGTCTGAGTCAAGAATCCATGTTTTCAAGCACTCAGCATTCTGTCTCTTTTGCATACTACATAATTTATAAATAGCATTATATAAGCAATAAATAAAATAGGACATTTATGTGTTATATAATTTATATTTAATTTATTCAATATAAAATAACTTACATAATGTGCCATGATAGGTTCAACCCTATGGAACTGACATGTTTGCTGCTAGAAGATGTTGAATACCAATCATTATCATTTCATAGAGTTCTTCCCAGTACAGGCTGAGCATCCCTCATCCAAAAGCCGGAATTCCAGAATGCTCCAAGATCTAAAACTTTCTGAGTGCCAACATTATGCCACATGTGGAAAAATCCCACATCTGACTTCGTGTGATGGGTTGCAGTTAAAATGCATGTGTGCTAAACATATTGTAGAAAATCACCTTCAGGCCATGTATATAAGGTGTCCATGAAACATAAATGAATTCCATGTTTACATTTGGATCCCCTCCCAAGATATCTGTGCAACTATTTCAAAATCTGGAATCCAAAATTTTGGGTCCTAAGGTTTTTGGATAAGCGATACTTAGCCTTTACAGAATACAGACATCACCAAAACATGGCTTTCTTTTCCTTCCCTGGCATAGATACATACAGACCCAGCAAGTTTCTTGCTCCAAACCTCAGTTTCCACGTCCATTAAATGGAGCTAACATTGCCCCACTGGTGCTGCTGCTCCACACTACTGAGGCAGTGGGGGTGGGGAAAGCACCTAATACCGTGCTCCAGAGGTAGACTTTTTTTTTTTTTTTTGACAGGCAGAGTGGACAGTGAGAGAGAGAGAGAGAGAGAGAGAGAGAAAGGTCTTCCTTTGCCGTTGGTTCACCCTCCAATGGCCACCGCGGCCGGCACGCTGCAGCCGGCACACCACACTGATCCAATGGCAGGAGCCAGGTGCTTCTCCTGGTCTCCCATGTGGGTGCAGGGCCCAAGCACTTGGGCCATCCTCCACTGCACTCCCTGGCCACATCAGAGAGCTGGCCTGGAAGAGGGGCAACCGGGACAGAATCCGGCGTCCCGACCGGGACTAGAACCTGTTGTGCCAGCGCCGCAAGGCGGAGGATTAGTCTAGTAAGCCGCGGCGCCGGCCCAGAGGTAGACTCTTGATGTTAGATGATCCCAGCTGTGGCTCCCACACACCTGCAGAATCCTGCCATGTGATACTCTTCCCTTTACCCTTTCCCCTGCTTGGATTTGGTTTGGACTTTTAAGTTATGTACAGGTGAAGAATTGGGCCCAGGAGCTACTTTCTATTTCATGAGACTTGGATATTTTCAATATGTTTTAGCTTAATACAAAGCTTCCTGTCAGGCCCAGTTGAATGCAGCTGCCTTCCGTGTACATAAGAATGACGATGCTGCCAGCATGAAATACCACCCTGTCCAGCCCCACGGCCCCTTCCTTCCATGCTCTCTCTGGAGTCCATCCAGTACAGCCCCCTGCTGTTCTGATGGAATTTTTAGCCTGTCCATCAGCCTTCTCATTAGAAACCCTATCCCACTGTAGTCCCATCTGTGGGTTTTAATGCAGTAGAAGTTCTCTGTGACTCCTTGGGGTGTGGGTTCTGGATCTTTCTGGGAGAGACTCCTGGTAATGGCCCTGTTCTCTTCCCCCAAACCCTTGCCAGAATGATCTCAGAGGGCTTGATGGTTTGAATAGAGAAGAATCAAGGCTAAGTGCCTCATCTCGAACCCTGCCTGTGCAGCTGCTCTACTGTCCCTCCAATCAGTCTGGAAGATAATTAGGAATAAAAAGTGATGAGTCTACGCTCATCCTGGAGCCCCTTCCGTCTTCCCGGGGATCTCGGGGGTCAGAGGAAGGAGCTGAAGAAGGGATTTCGTGAGTACTGGAGCCTCATAGTACTGCTAACAGCTGACTTTCACTGATACTCCGTAATGTGCCAGGTACCGCGGTGTTTTTTATTGTTTCATTGTAGTGCTTTTGAGAGTAGGATTAGGTCCAAGTTGAAGCACAGAGAGGGTGCGTAGTTTGCACTGGGATGCACATTTGGCAAAGGGTAGAACTGTCATTCTGGGCAGTGTGTGGCCTCTGTTTTGGTTTCTTAACTGTCGCTCCCCCTCTTCGCGGAGGAACGACACTAAACCCTGTGCTGTTCTTTTGTCTGCTCGGCCCTCCCCGGGTTTGCTGCTGGTTCTTCCCGGGTTGGCTACCGTCCCTTCCACCTCCGTGGAAGGGCGGTTCCCCCTGCCACTTTCCCCACTTCCGCAGGGGAGCGGCACACTGCCGGCCGGCTCTCTCGGGGGCTGCACAGGTGTTCCTTCAGATAGATGTTCCTGGTGCATGTTGTCTCTCTCCTCCTTTATAGTCCTCTTCCACCAATCCCAACTCTGCTACCCACACGCTGAGTATGCTGCTCTCCTCCAATCAGGAGCAGGATCAGCTCCTGCAGGTCATCACTCAAGTTGGCGAGAGGCAGCTGCGTAGAAGCTGTTTTCTCCTCTCCCAGCGCCATATTGTGGGAGAGCAGATGCATAGAATAAGTCTTAATTCCAGTAACAGTCTAGTCCGAGTTGCTCCCCACACTTAACCACACTCTGTAGCTCTCCTAGTCTTCTTACTTTGGAAGTGCTGCCAGCTGGGCTCCCCTTTGCTAAAGCAGCAGGGTTTGCTCAGCCCTCAGCTTGGAGACAATGCAGACAGATGGTACCAATGGTCCTTGAATGATAAGCCCCCTGCTACTTGTGATCTCAGCCACTGCCTGGGTCTCTTCTGTGGAGCTGCACTTCCTAGAGAGTTGAGGAAACGTGGGGCAGGACATCACATCCAAGGGTGTAATACAGTCTTGTAAGCTGGAGAGCCTGCTGGTTCATGCTTTCACTGCACAGAACTGTGTTCGATGCACCCGTGTGTACCTGCGATGAGTGGTGACTCAATAAGCCATTCCTTACCTCACCAGTTGACTCCTACCAAAAACATGACTGTTGCAATGGCAATAATAATAATCATGATAACTTAAAAACAAAAACAATAAAATAATAAGAGTTGGTTAGGATGTGGAAAAATTGAAACCTTCGTCCCTTGCTATGGGGAATGTAAAATGGTGCTACTACTATGGAAAATAGTAAGGTGGTTCCTTAAAAAGTTAAACATAGAATTACTGTATGATCTGACAATTTCACTTCTAAGTATTAACCAAAGGAAATGAAGGCAAGGAATAAAATGGGCATTTATACACCCATGTTCCTAGAAACATTATTCACAATAGTCAAATAGTAGAAACAACCCAAGTGCCCCTCAACAGATGAATGGATAAAAAAAAAATGAGGTTGCACATACATGGAATATTATTCAGCCTTAAAAAGGAGCGGAGTTCTGACAAAAGCCATATATGCAAGGTGAGAGGCTAGACACAAAAGGACACATATTTTGTGATTGTAGTTAGATGAAATATCCAGAATAAGCAGAAACAGACAGTAGATGAGAGGTATTTGGGAGCTGGAAGTTGGTTTTATTGGCTATAAAGTTTCTGTTTGGGATGATGGAAATTTTTGGAAATAGCTGGTGATGATTGTACCATATTGTAAATATACTTCAAAAAGTTTGTGGAAAAATGGGGTGGGCATTTAGCACAGTGGTTGAGTTGCTGCCTGGACTATCTGTATCCTGTATCACAGTGCCTGGTTTGAGTCCTGACTTCTCTGCTTCCAATACAGTTTCCTGCTGATGCTGGGAAGCTGAAATGTTGGTTCAAGTACTTAGGTCCCTGCCACACATGTAGAACACCCAGACTGAGATATGGGCTCCTAGCTTCAGCTTGAACCAACCATGGCGGTTGTAGGCATTTAGAAAGTGAGCCAGTTGATGGAATATCTTTTTCTGTCTCTCTGCCTTTTAAATAAAATGAAAATAAATAAATAAAAGCTTACAAAAGGTTTGTGGGAAAATGGGATTAGGATGAGTATTTTGATGTGAAAACTTCCCATAGTATGCATTTCCAATGGGCTTTTTGAAGACCCATCATACTTAATGTCACTTCACAGTGCACTTAAATGGTTACCAGGCAAGGCGTTTGGCCTAGTGGTTAATATGTTGATATGTCACACCTGGGTGCACTTCTGACTCTAGCTTCCTGCTAATACAGACCCTAGGGGGCAGCAGGTGATACCACAAGTGATTGGGTTCCTGCCACCCACTAGGGAAACTTGGATTAAATGTCCAGCTTCTTGCTTTGACCTTAGCCTGGCCCTGGCTGTGGCAGGCATTTGGGGAGTGAACCAGTAGATTGGGGATTCTCATTCTGTGTCTATCTGCCCCTCTCTTTCTCTCTCCCTCTACCTCTCCAATAAAAACATTAGTTAAAATGGCAAATTTCATAGTATATATACCTTATTACAATTTAAAAAACAACTTCACCACAAAGGAAGCAAACTGTCTGCTTTGTAAGGAACAAGATCTTTGAGAAATTCCTTCCACGTTTATGCTCACAGCCAGGCCTTCTACCTAGTGCAAGGCCTGGCAGGAAGTAGATGCACCTTGCTGTTTATGCCGGGCCAAACTGGAAACATGGTCGTCCTGTGTGTAGTTGGAAATGGCAGCGGGCTGTTGAATGTAAATTTTACTACCATGGCAACTGTGGAACACAAAGAGGATAAATGGGAAAAAGCAGTAATATTTTTGGCAGGTGGGGTCAGCCGGAGGTAACATGTCTTCTCACAAGCAAGTGCAAGATTGGAGGGGAGTGACTTGTTAGGACCCAGTGAGGACAGGTCTGCTTTGTTCCGGTTGAGGGCGTCCAGATGGTGCTTTGCACCAGTTGTACCAAAATGGGTAGAGGGTGAAGTGCAAGTTAGCAAACAGAGTCCAGGAGTGTTAACAGCTTTTCATTGGAGGCAGGAGGCTGGACAGGGTTTTGCCCATTCATTCACCGCACTGTTACCCCTTGGGAAGAGGCACCTATGTGGGTCTGCAGATCTCCTAGGCCCTTGGCAGAACCCGGGTGGTGTCTGTGAGGAAGAAGAAAGAAGATTAACCTTTAAGGAAATGTACCAAGAAGGAGACAGAGGGGCGCTCATCTTGCCGTGTGGCTTCATGGCCCCCCAGAGTACCTCTTTCAGAAGACAAAAGTGGTTCCTGAAAGCCGCTGGGGCTGTGTTGTTGCCTGTGGTTGTTCTTGCTCTGTGTTTGGGCTTTGATCACCATTATTGGATTGGAAAAGATTCTTCTGGATCCTCCTCCTCACCAGAGTCCATGTACAAACACAGACATGCAGACAGTGATGCCGTCGGTCAGGGGCACGTGGGGAGCGGTTTTGGAGTCCAAGAGCCTGATCTCCTGTCCTCAGCCGTCTTCCACGCTCAGGACTGAGTCTCATCCCCTTCAGGGCTCTGTGTGACACAGCAATGCTGTGGAAGTGCTGGGATTTCTGATGGCTGTGCTGGGTGAAGCCCTTTGGAAAGACTGTTAGCTTCTGGAGAAAGGCTAGGTGACTTTGTAGCAGTTTTAGAATTAGGGCTGGATTTGAATCTCACCTCAGCACTAGAATGTTGTTTGACGAATCACTCAGCCTTAGCCACCTTTTCTGTTAAATGGGTGCACTGGTACCTGTGTCCCAGGGTGTACATGAGAAGCACTTCTTACCTGCTTGCAAGTAGCTTCCCAGGATTTGGTAGCTCCTGCTATGATGAAGAAACTAAGCAACCAATGTGTTAATTGGGTCTGGCATTCGAGTTCACTGGTGCTTTCAGCTTGAAATGCCCCAGCCAGGCATCAGTTAGCACAGCTCACATTGGCCACGTGTGTGCCACGGACAAAGAGCTGCTGTATTTACAGCATCAAGCTAACCAATTTATACATATTGTTATGTTTCATTCTCCCAACAACACTATGATGTTGGCACCATTTTATACCAATTTTCCAGAAGAAAAAACTTAGTCTTATGGGGTTAGATGATTCCCCTAAGACCACCCAAGTAGATATTTGAACCCAGACAGTCTGAGTATATAGACCTGGGTACCATGGACAAGGACAGCCTTTATTGGGTCAATTTGAAGGCTGAGCAAGGAAGAGTCTAGTTTGAAAACTGGAGATGAGTTCTGACCACTGAGTCCTAGAAACCCTGGTCCAGGAGTGAACATCTCCCCTTTTGTCCTGAGGATGTTGCTTTTCCAGGCTTGCTGAATCCAGTCATCACCGCTTGTGCATTAATTTGTTCATTCACTGTGTCAGTGTTCATGAACTAAGCAGCTCCCCTGTGCCATGACTGCTGCTGTTGGAGGTCATTTACTGAGTACTGACCAGATCCCAGACACATGATCCTATGTACTCAGTATGGTGAGCCGCATCTCTGCTTACTGCTTCTTACTACTTACAGGGACAAAATGAATGCTTAGGATGGTTAAAGTCATTGCTTAGGTCCCCCCAAAATGTGAGCCTCAGAGCCTGGATTCACATCCTTCAAGTCTTTCATCAACCCTGCGCCAAAGAGATGCCATCCTTCGCCCAATTCCTATAGCATTCTTCAGTCTTCTAGTCTCATGGTTCCCAACTTGGTCAGGCAGCAGAATCAACTGGAGGGCTTGTGCACACCACTGAGGGGCCCACCACACCAAAGGTGCCCAGTCGAGGTGAGGTACAACAATGTGCACTTCTAGCAAGCTCCCAGGTGATGCTGATGGTGTTGGTCTAGGGACTGCACTTTTTGAGGGACGCAGCTCCTGTCTGAGGTCTGTGAAGATCAGGATCCTGTCTTGGTTGTTTCCCTGCTACCACACAATGCCTGGGACAAGGTGGTTCCTTGATCTGCATGAGGAAATTTGAACTGTTCATGGGAAAATGAGATTAAAAGAGCAGAGAAATCCATGCACAAAAAGGATCTTCAGAATTTTCATGGAAATGGAATGTTATAAAAAAGCATGGATTTCAAACAATTTTACACCAAAATAAATTTAGTTTTTAATCCCAGTTTTTTTCCCATGAATGTTTTGAAGTTCCCTGTATTTGTTCTTTTGAATTGTTTGCTCCTTCGTTTCTCCTTTCTCTATTATAACATGTTTTTCTATCTCAATGTGCAAATTCTTCTTGGGCTTTTCCATGGAGGCTTTAAGCTCCGAGGGGTCAGGAATTTCACACTGTACTTCTTAGCACCTTATGCAGAGCCTTGCACAAGGTGTTTGGTAAATATTAGCTGGCTGGTTGGTTGATTCAGAGACAAACCTCACTAATACTCAAATTGCAAGTCTGTTAAACTCAAGGAGCAGAGCTCTCAAGACAATCTGTACATTTCTGGAAAAGAGCCTGGTACACAGTTGGTGCTCAATAGTGTTTGTGAATGTCTACCACCAGGCTCTGTGGCTTTGTGGCCAACAGCCTGAGGGCTTCCCTGACATCTTGAGTCTAATTTTTAAGCTTGGGAGTTTAGTCTGGAAGCATCACTTGGTGGATGAAATTTTCAAGGGCTTACCACTTCCCTCCAGCCATGCTTCTTAACCCTAGCTGCACACTGAAATCACCTGGCGTTGACTTACAATACTGTGCTGACTTAGGGCCGTCCTGAGGGATCCTGACTGCATGGGGTGGAGGATGGCCTGGCTGCAAGATTTCTAATGCTCCTCCAGTGATTCTGTCATGCAGCCAAGGTTGGGAATCTTGGAATCCTCTAGGACATTTGACTTCATGGTTTTCTTCTGGGCATTTCCAGAGGGCTGTGCATGGAGGTGCATCGGTGTGGCCATGCATGCATGTACATATGTGTGCACACACGTGCGGAAAAGCAGCGAGCTCTGATTGGGACAGAGTAAACATCTCTAACTTCGAGATGGGAGTGGAGGGACGACTGGCAATGCAGCTTCAGGTAGAAACTTGACCAAGACAGAGGTTACGCCCCCGCTTCCCCCTCCTTGGCTGCCTTGGGTGACTGCTGGTTGCCACATTCCATGACAGGGCCTCTGTTTCAAGGCTTGAGGTAGGGGGTGCTGACTGAATGCAGGTGGCATGGCTGTTGCAAAGCCTTTTTGTTCTCTCTTGGTTCAGAAGGGGCCGTCCTTCCAGGGGCTGAGGTGTGGGGCTTAGCGTTTGGCACCATGTGCGTCGGTGCTGAGTTTATTCTTGGGTTTCTTGGTGGAAACACACACGGCTACTTGAGCCCCACAAGCTGGCTGAGAGCAGTGGGAAAGGTCATGCCTGGGCCCCCACCCTAGCAGGTTGCTTGACTCAGCACAATCCTGGTGTAATTAAGCGTGACAAAAAGAACAAGGGGAAGGGGCTGGTGCTTACTCATGTGCACTCAGCCCAGGCCCCAGGGGGCCGGAGCACTCAGAAGTGTCAGCTGCTCTCAATTTTATTGGAGCCAAGGCCTGGCTCACCTATGGCCACCTCCATCTCTGTCCCTGGAAGCGAGGATCTGAGTCCTCCAGGTACATGATTGGACGAACAATTCTAATTCCTTTAGTTCCTTTCTCGTCTCGTCTCTTTGCTCCTGTGGCCCTGGAAGCTGTGAGTAGGAGACATGTTTACATCAGTGCGTTCAAATCACCCACTCTTCTTTGGGCAGTAGCCCTGGGTGAGGCACTGGGGGCGGGGGAGGGGGGCACCAGAGCAAGGAATGATCCTTGAACTTGGTTTCTCTCCTAACCTTTTACACTAGGTTGGAAAAACATTCCATAATTATAAACCCTGAAGTCAAATCCTCTTACCTCCCTGGGCCGATAGGCGATAGAAATGGGTGAATTGGTTAGGGGTGACTTGGAGACCACATACTCAGCCAGGGGCTATTGCTATGGCATGGATGTATTGTGTTCCCCAGAAGTTTGTGTGTTTGGAAGATCAGTCTGTGGTGGCCATGCTGGGAATGGTGGAACCATTAAGGGGTGGGGCCTAGTGTAAGGTACTTAGGTCATGGGACATCACTCTGGCGAAAATTAAAATGGTTCTGTAGGACCATAGTTAGTTTCCATAAGAGTGGGTTGTTATAAAAAGAGCAAGCCTGAGGGCCAGTGTTGTTGCATAGTGAAGCAGCCACTTGCATCACCAGCATTCTGTGTAGGAGTGCTGGTTTGAGTCCTGGCTGCTCTGCTTCCAATCCCACTCTCTGCTAATGCACCTAGGAAAGCCGTGGAGGATGTCCCAAGTGATGTGGGCCCCTGCCATCCACATGGGAAACCTGAGTGCAGTTCCAGGCTCCTCACTTTTGGCTGGCTTAGCCCTGGCTAATGTGGCCATTTGGGAAGTAAACCAGTGGATGGAGGATCTCTTTCTCTGCCTCTCTTTGTCATTCTGCCTTTCAAATAAGTAAATCTAAAAAACAGAGCAGGCCTGGTCCAGGAATCTCTGCCTTCTCTCTGGCTATGTGATCTCTTCTGCATGTGGTCTTGCCATGGTGGTGTTAGCTACCATGAGGCTTTCCCCAGTTGGGGCCACACCATCTGAGATTTTTTGCCTCCAAAACTGTGAGCTCCATAAACCTCTTTGAAAATTCTCAAGTTGTTATTGTAGAAAAACAAAAAACAAAACCTCTCCTTGCCAACCAAATGGAAGAGTAGCTATATAGTGGGATCCCATGGTGGGCAGCCAATGTGACAACCACTCTGGTTGGAGAGGTCTCAAGCTTAGGCAGCATGAGCCCCCACATGTCTGTGCGAGGATTTTCAACACAAAACCCCAGATGGACTCATGACCTTGGAGATGCCCTTTTCTGGAGCCTGGAACTCCACTGGAACCACAATGGTGGCCTGGGGAGCCAACACTGAGCAAGAATTTCCAGAGTGGAGCTAGGGAAATTGGGAATGAACTTGGGCAGGTGGTCAGGGTGGAGGTATGTGGTCAGCTTGCAAGGGGCCAGGGAAGAAACTGCAGAGCCGCTGCCCCCGACAGATGACCCGAAAGCTCATTTGTCCCTCTCTGTCCCTTTGAGAGTAGGAAAAGTGAGGGCCAGAGAGCGGGAGCCAAGTGGGGCCCTGAGCCCCTCACCTACACGATGCTCTGGTAGCTCAGGCAGAGGATGGTGATGCTGAGAGCCTGGCAGGCAACTGCCCTGTGCCCACCCCATTTCTGTCTGGTCTCCCTCTGTCCTCACCAGTGCTCTGCTCCTCATGTAACCTTGAACCCAGGTCTCCCCAGGCAGAGGGAGGTCCTGAAGGCCTTGTCTGTGGTCTCATCCTCCTGCACTCTCTCTGTGTTCACAGAGTCACTGGCAGAGTTTCTGGAGATAAGTATGTCTGTAACAGCCTCACGGGTCCTTCCTCCAACAGGCTGATGAAAAACACTGCAGAGCTGGGCTCATGGAGCGAGAGTGCCAGGTTTTGAAGCGCTGTGTAGCTTCCAGTGCTTCCCTGCCCCTGACATGGTGCTGCCTATAGCACCCGTCTCCGGTTAGTAGGACTCTCCACTATTGTGCCCATGTGCTTCTATTTTCCACGGAGAGTGTGTTGCAGGGACATGATTCCTGCAAAAGTCCTTGCCTCCTACCTAAAACTACCTACCCGCTCCTGCAGTGCCTCTGCACCAACACCAGGGCCCTGAGCCACGTCAGAGGACACAAACCACAGACTGCAATTGCAGCCATTCAGGAGATGCAAGTCTTTAATTTGGGCTTAAAATAGCCCACAGGACCCGAGACTGAGGGAACAGGAGCAAGGTGTAATCGCGGGAATGGGTGTGGGTAACCCATCTCAGGGTGAGTGAGCAGGGGTTGTGAACTGGGAAAAAGGCAAGGGTAGAGCTTGGGCCCTAAGCTGCCCCCCCCCCCCCGCCAATATGGTTTGAAATTGTCCTTTTGCATCTCCATAAAGGCAGAGTGAATGATGTGACTAAAAAAACATAAGGGGCTTTAAAAAGGTTTGTGGGAAAATTTAATTAAGACAGGTTCATTTGGGTGAAAAAAAATTTTTTTGAAATGCATGCATCATTTTTTATAATATGCATTTTCTTTTTGAAGACCTCCTCCATACGGGGGACCCACCACTTCCATCTGGAATGCCCATCTGGTTCCCATCCTCAAACTCCTGTGCAAGCACCATTGTAATATTAGCTATAATCAGAGCTACTATGCTGCTGAGCTCCTAGGTTACCTTCCTATCCCGTGCGACAAGGACTGCATACCCACTGTCTGCTGTTGAACAATGCCCCTCCCCACCCCAGCATTGTGCAAGCAGCAATGCTGGTATAATAGGAGCAAAGAGATTGGAAACTCTTGTGGACTAGGTGTTGTCCTGGCCTGTTGACATGTATCAACTTGCTTAACTATCAAGTCAACCCAAAGAAGAGGACACCCATTTTACAGATTATCCCTGTTTTACAGATAAGAAGATGGAAGCACAGAGGGTTTAGATAACACCCCTAGAGTCAAGTTGCTCCCTCTGTCTACCAAGTGCAGAATAAGCTTCAGTCGGTCCCTGGTGCCACACTTTTAACCATTGTGTTTCACCCACCAAGGGATTTAGTTATTCTTCTTGCTGTTTTGGTGACTGCCAGTCACTTGTTTTCAAGCTAGATCAGGGGTTAGCAAACATTGGTGTGTGAAAGACTACACTGTGACTAGAGGCTGGAGACTGTACAGTTTCGGTTACAAGTACTCAACCCTGGCCAAAGGTAGCAAAAGCAGCCATAGGCAGTAGGAGGGCACCTCAAAGAGTTCATTAAGGGATTTTTTGTTTGGACTAATGGTTAGTATGATGGTTGGGATACCTGCATCTCACATTGGAGTATCTAGCTTTGCTCCCAACTCTGGCTCCTGACTCCAGCTTCTTGCTAATGCAGAACCTGGGAGGCAGCAATGAAGGCTCAAGTAATTAGGTTTCTGCCACCCATGTGGGAGACCTGAATTGAGTTCCTGTCTCTTGATGTTGGCCCTTGCCCCAGCCTACCTGTTTCAGGCATTTGGGGAGTGAACCAGCAGATGGGAACCCTCTCTGTCTCTAAAAAACAATTTAAGTTCATGGAAAAAAAAAGAATGAAAGAGAATTTAATGTTCTGCAAAAAAAATTTCAAGGCCATAAATAGTTATTTTATAATATACATTTTCCATGAACTTTCTGAAGACCCCTTTTGTATAAATGGATGAGTGTGGCAGTGTTCCAAGAGAACTGTATTTATAGATACTGAAATTTGAATTGCATGCAATTTTTATGTGTCACAAAATATTATCCTTTTTTTCTAACCATTTAGAAATAACAAAACCTGTTCTGAGACCCCAGTGTACACAAAAACAGGCGGCGGGTAGGAATTGGCCAATGGGCTGTCTCTTGTTGCCCCTACCCTAGAGCACAGGTGGTTCCGAGGGTTATGTATTTCTTTTCATCTGTGCCTTCCAAGGCTCCATCCCAATTCTGGCTCTCAGTCTCTATCCATAAGTGCTGATTCCATGAGCTACTCCATGGTGAGCTTGCTCAGGTAGGCTGGATGACTCGGAATGCTGCTGATTTTCGGAGAATGAGCGAAAACTCTCCCTCTTCCAAGCAAGGGCTGGAAATCTAATCTTTATCACCAGGACTCAGGAGAAGGCAGGAGCCTCCCTCTTGTGGGTCTGCCTGGATGTTTGTAGCAGAGCAAAGAGAGAATTGTTTTTTCCAAGCAATGTGTAGATATTTCTTCTTCCCAAATAGACCTACGAACAGAACGTGATTCATAATGGGAAACAGATTTCCCCCCTCCAAATAAATGGAATGTCCCCACCTCCCAAACTGAGAAGAGAATTGTTTCCTCTTTACAAAAGAAACAAATTGGGTTCTCCAAGGAATAATCAGAGCAGTTTTTAAAATTGTCGTAACAAGCAAGATATGGTTTCATGGATGATGAAAGGACATTTGCCTTCCTTGGGTCTGGACGTGAAGGACTGGTTGGAGAATCACATGGGCTTTTCTCTTGCCCTGCCTGATTCCTGTGCCTTGACATTTTGTCCGTGCCAGACAAAGGAGAGCAATTCTCCCCCGAGTGGGTTTGGTGGGCCTGCCCGGGTCCCGCTGTCTCCCTGACAAGACTTTTTCTTCCTTGCTGACTCCTCTTCTTCAGTTCTCTACTGAGGTAGATCCCCCTGCCCCAGCCAAACTTCTGACAGCTACAGTTCATTTTAATGCCTGAGAGAGGGCATTGCAGATGGAAGACTTGCCCGAGCGAAGGCATGGTGCCTGGTGCGTACAGAAGATCTACATGGTGGATGAGCTGTTTGGGCTGTAATTCCAGGTGGCCAGGACGTCAGGCTGAGGCTTCTCCTGTTGCTGAAGGTGGAGAGCCATAGAGGGTTGAAGACCCCAGTGCTGTGTACTTGGATGAAAGTCAGCATCAGCTGTGTGTTTGGCCAAATGCTGTTGTGCATGGATGACAAGAGTCGGTACAAGTAAGAGTGGATGGGGAAAGGGAGGAACGACGGTCATTTGATCCAGAAGCTTTAGCTCCCTAATCCTTTGCTGGGTCCCAGAAACACAGATGGGACTTTCTCACAGCCCTGGTGCTTTTGTATATAGGCTACCAGCCAGATGATGCCTTCAGCTCCCCAGGAGCTTAGGAGCAGAGAGCAGAGAGCCCAGACTGTCTAGATTTGCAGGAGCCATGCTTTATATAATGCTCAGAAGATATGTGAACAAATAACTTCACCTCTGGATCTCAGTTACCCACGAGATGGTGGTAGTGAAAATACCCACCTCATAGGATTGCTGTGAAGACTCAAAGGAGATGAATGGTGCTGGAGACATGGTGAGAACTCAACACAGGACAGAACTGCTGTTGTTATTAAGCATTGTATGTATTCTTCCCTAATACTAGTCATTTGTGCAAGTCATTTTAAATTTATAAACCCATTTCTCTTCCATTACCCTATTTTATCCTCTCAGAAGCCCTCTGAGATTCAGCAATGGCTGTTAAGCCATTTTGCAGATGAGAAAAGTGGTTTCCCAAAACCACACAATTAGTAAGCTCTGAAACTGAGACCTGAGCCCTGTGCCACAGCTCTCATCTGCTTTATCATGGACTCTGTGCCATTCTGCCATCTCGCAGGGGCATAGGGATGTGTCAACCCAGTGGGTGATGGCCAGATTTGTAGAAAGCAAGCTCTGCTCTTGAGGAGTTCTTAATCCCATTAACGTTGGAAGAGCCGTGCTCTAGAAAGTAGAGAGACCGTATTTATGCCAAGCGAGAGCCACTTTTGCAGTCTCCAGTGAAGGAAGCCAAGCTAGAAGTGGACTAGCCGGGAGTCTTGTATGGCGCCATCAGATGACACCCAGAATTTCCTTATGCTGAACCTGCAGAGACCTGTCTCTGATTTCCTGCATGTCACTCAGCAAATTCCCTCCATGTGTGAAATGAGCAGTGAAGCCAACTCTCTGGCGGATGGTGTTAGCTCCAAGTTGCATCACATCCCTCTCCCCCCAACCCGCCCTGCTCCTTCGCAACAGACCTTAACATTATTCTGTGATTACTTCGCATCATCCTTCCCAAATGTGCATCAAATTAAAGAGTTATTAGGGCATGGCAGGACATGTTTATGGAGAAGAATTTCTTTTAAAGTCACAGCTCAGCCTGAACTCACTTTATTAGTGTTTATACAAAGCATGTAGTCTGTTCCAATGCAATTCATGTTTATATTCCTGCAGCAATCATTGCATTCCTTGGGTTGCTCTTTTCTGTTTTCTTATAGGAATTACTGCACCTAAATTAAAAGGTAATAGTGTGTGTGTGCGCTCTGTGCCTGGATAGACTTGGAGGTGTGCAGCATCCAGATAATGACACTTGACCACCATGTGTCCTTCATAATCATGGACTTGGAGGGGGTCTGCAGCCCAAGTGGACAGGAAGGGTGCTGCTTCAGAACAAAAACAAGATAGATAGCCAGGCCCCAGTGCCCCAGTGTGTACGCTTTCTTTGTCAGAAGCTTCTGTCGGGAATTTGGTGGCTCAAGCTAGGATGACCATTTGTGTTCATTTGTATCCTAATGTGTTGTTGATATGATTATGAGCGCTGTCCCCTTTGGCTCACAAAAGTATTCAAGTTTAGATAATAAAGCTATGTGGTACCCCTGGTTCTAACAGATGCACAGATTTAGTGGTATAAATGAACACTGTATTTCCAACCATCATCAATGAAGGGTACAGATAACTCAGTTAAAACTATCAACAATGAGCTCAAATTCATTCAACAAATGACGCTATTTGCACTGTTTATGTGCCAGGGATTTAGCTGAGTCCTGGTGATGCAAACTCAAAGAAGATATGGCCCTGGATCCCAAGATGTTGGAGTTCATTGGTTTAGCTAATGACTACTAAAATCCTTTGACCAGATTATTTTAATTTGTCTTTCACCTTTGAGGACTTTGTGTTCATGTTTTGCAAGTTGATTGCTACATTTACAGGTAGGCTAAATGCTCATGCAGTATTTATCAGCTTGTAATCATGGACAAATGGTTTAATCTCCCCTTGCCTCCATTTATCCACTCATAAATTGGGACTAATGATAGCATCAATGTCTAGGCTGGTTGTGACGATTCAAAGAGGCCTGAATTGTGAAGCACTTAGCATTGTACTTGGTTCATGGGGAGCACTTGTAAGTGTTGGCTCTTGCATAATAATGACCGATTCATAAATTTATTTAGGTTGCATTTGAACCTCTTGACTAAAGTTTGGTGGCCTTCTTTTCAAATAAATTGATTAAAGTTATGTGTATTAGTGTAGTCTATAACCAATTAGAATTCTAGATTATGATCCTAGGGAATCAGCTGGTTTATTTTTCTCCCTTTGAAGTGGGGAAGGTAACTTTTACAGGGTCATGTTATGAGTTGAAAAGATTGCATGGAGGAAGAGGATGGATACCTAACTTCTAGGAAATTTGGTCTGACTGTGCAGTATAACCATGTGTACCACTCAGCATATACAAGACAATGCAGTAAGAATAAACACAAATTCATCAGTGGCAACACATAATGAAATTGCATTGATTCCTCTTCCGTTGGTTCTTGTCCAGCACTAGTGATCAGAATAGTGGTGGTTGGGTTACATTCCTCCAAGTCACTCAGGTACCCAGTCTCCTTCCATCTTGGGACACCAGCAGTCAAGGGGAAGAGAGCGTAACGTTTATGCAGGATGTTGTATGGCCAGGCCTGGAAATGGTGTGTAGTATACCGATCCATGTTTCTTTCATAAGATATCAGTCCCCGGTCTTACTGATATGCAAAGGGTACAGGATATTAAATCTTGGCCTGGATGAAAATGGAATAGGCTGGTGAACACATAGCACTCTCTCTACCATTCTGGGTTCTCTACATTTCTTGCCATACTTCCAAAGACTAACCGCTCTCTCTCCTGGCATTTCTGTTTCCCAACACCCAGTGAGTTGACACCTATTACACCAGGTACATTCACAGGTGCTGTGGGGAGTGGTTTGGAGAGAAGGCCTTCAGAGGAGCATCTGGAAGGGCCCGGGATTTCTGGGTATGATGAAGCAGAATATAAGGGGTGGACTCTTTGGACTGATAGTCATCACCTACTGGTGAAGAATAAATTGCCTGAAGTCATCAGAGGGAGGCAGACTTTAGGAAGGGTTATTTACTTATTTATGTTATCCTAAGAGTGAGGGCTGGCATGTCCAGGTGTGTCATGAAGGGAGCGCTCTCTGCAATGCTTTACTGGAGGATGTGTCTGGCATAGGGAAGGCAGGGAAGCACTGTGGATGAGACCAGGGGGTCCCTTCAAGGTCCTATCAATTCTTTCCACTTCTATTTATGCCCACATTTTGCCTGAATGATAACACACAGACAATAATGGTTACTCCATGAGTACATACTGTGTGATCAGCCCTAGACCAGGATCACTTTATCATCTGTTTAATCTTCACAATATCCTAGGAGTGAAGTACTGTTATTACCAGTGATAAAGACGAGGAAGCAGAGGTTTAGGCACGGGTTAAGTTACTTGCCTAAAATCACACTGCTGTCTGTGCCTGGGCTACGTGGTTTTGGGGCCTGTAGTCTTAGGCATGGCATTCAGGAGGGGGGATCTCAAAATTAAATGCCGATAAAGATCAAACAGGTAACCTAGGTGAGGAGAGCAGATCTGGTGAAGTGCAGAGCACGTGCTTTGTCCAAAATGGGCACCAGCTTTTGGTGCGATTGTCTGGTGTTTGGAGATAAGCCAGAATTCCAGATTTGTGTATGAAATGCTCCAAAATTGACAATTAATTTACACATGTGAAAATCACAATGAGAGCCAGACTAAACACGTCTTCAGGCCAAAATTCACCCATGGGCTACCAGTTTGCACATTCTTCTCTGCTGCCCCTAGCACGCAGCTAGCTGTAGCCCACATGTTAGTGTTATTGCTGGGGAATGAAGCTGAACCTAGCAAAATGCAGGCAAGAAGGGCTCCAGCTGGAAAGGGAGAAAGAGGAAAGACCCCACGCCTATGCCCTCTTCCTCACAGAACCCTCCCCACTACAGCTAGGCTTCCAGCTTGCGCCTCTGTCTGACCTGCTCTTCTTCCTGCAGGTAGCTGTCTGCACAGGACTGGCTGCAGGCTTTTGCAGGTGTAAAATTATATATGCGAGAGTGTTGCCAAGCCAAAAATTCAGCCCAGGGAGGCTTCGTTCCCAAACAACTGAGGTAGTGTGAAGCCAGTTTTTAAAATCAAATTCAGTCGCTTCTTTCCCAAATGTGTGTATGTGTTTTTAAACTTGCGTGTGGTTATATAATGGATGCGAATGAAGTGCCGAAAATCAGAGAATAATTGACTAGTGCCTCCTGTTGTGTGAGTTTGGAGCAGTCAGGCTCAGGATGAGTGCTCCAGGTGGGTGATCCGCCAGGAAACAACAGCTGCCCGTGACCTCGTGGGATGGCAATTCAACAGATCTTGGACACATGCTGTTTTCATTCTGCCATCAGGGCAGGTGGATGGATGGCATTAGAAGAAACAAAGAAAGACATCCATTTGGGAAAGCAAGGGGAGCCAGTCCTGAGAACTGTCCCTGGGCTCGTGCTGGATCACCATGGCCAGATTCTCAGAGTGTTGAGCTCTGAGTTTTGAGGTTGTCACTCTGAGCACTTCAGCTGTGTATGGGGGAAGAGTCTTAGGTCAACTAGACCACATTTTGTCAG
This sequence comes from Oryctolagus cuniculus, assembly GCF_964237555.1. Lineage (NCBI taxonomy): Eukaryota > Metazoa > Chordata > Mammalia > Lagomorpha > Leporidae > Oryctolagus > Oryctolagus cuniculus. The sequence goes on along the minus strand of NC_091437.1, from coordinate 56,172,958 downwards.
TGGTTTCCGAGGGCACAGGAAAGAGGTACAGAGTAGTACATGTTTGCTCCCAAAAACATTGACCATATTGACAAGCAAACTGTGAAAGGATTGAAAAAAAAGCCACAAACCTTTTTGCCTCACCAGCCCAAGAAAACTAGTTTGATCTCCGTTTTTTCCTGCGGGTCTCGAAGGGACCTTCCTTCAGGCCCAGGGTCCAGGAGGAAGTGTGGGGAGATACTCTTCCCAGTCCTTCGGGAGCCAAGGCAAGCACACAGGAAGCACACAGCAACCAGCAAGATGGAAGTGTGATACAAAGACCAAACGAGTTGCACAGAGGTGAAGTGATCCAGAAGCTCAGGGGAGGGGAAACCAGCGTGGGATGCTGAGGACGGCTGCAGGGGCATGCCGGGACTTGACAAAGCCTGGAAATACGGTATGTCCTATTCCAAGGCTGCCATAGCAAAGCCCCACAAAATGAGTGCAACAGGCATTGATTCTTTTTGCATGGTTAGAGTCTAAAACCTGAACTTGAGTTGGCAGCAGGGCCGTGCTGTTTCTGAAATCTGCAGGGGAGAATCCATCTTTGCATCTTTTTAGTTTCTGGTGGTGGCCAGCATCCCCGGTGTGTCTTGGTTTGCAGCTGCATCACTCCTGTCTCTGCCTCTGTAGTCTCAGGGTGCTCTGCTGTGTGCCTCCGTCTCTTCTTATCAGGACCCCAGTCCTGTTGGCTTCAGGTCCACCTAATGCTTGCATTTTAACCTCATTACATCTGTAAAGGGCCTGTTTCCAAATAAAGTCACATTCATCCATCGCAGGAGTTGAGATATCACATGGCTTTAGGGGCACACTGTTCAATCCCTACCTACTGCAGTAGGATATGGACGGAGACAGGAAGTGGAGAGCTTTGCAGGGCAGCAAATAGCAGGAACAGAGCGCCCAGTACAGTTCCTCAATCTTGGAGTTGCTCAATGTCTGTGGCTACAAAGAAGAAAGAATCTAAAGAGGACAGCCACGAGGCCCACCTGGTTGCAGAGCTATTGCGCTGTGGATTGAAGTTGGCATTTGGGGGACATTAAGCTGGTTGCAGGAGGCGGGACTGATATCAGGGGATGGAGGCCAGAGCTAGGAAATCAGTTATTTCCCTGCTTGCCCCCTTCAGTGGTTGAGGCTGCTGAAGGTGTGCCGTCAGTCCAGGGCTGCCCCATAGACTGCATGCTACATGCCTCCTTCATCCTACCTGGTGCTACTTTGCTGCTGGCTCCTGGACCTTCTATGGTTGGTTAGCCCATCCGAATGGTTTCTCCCCTTGGAGCCTTTTCATTTTATTCCTGCACCTGCAATGTCTCCTCTCAGCCTCTTCCCTCATCTGGCACTTTCTGGTTTTATTTTGGTCTCAGACCCAGTATTGCTTTGTAAGTGAAGTCCCTCCTGACTGCCCTAGAGAAGGCATTGGCTGCCTTTCCTCCCACCCAATCTGCATTCTTTTCTCCTCACTCTGAAGCTCCTTCCTAGTTATTTCCTCAGCGTCACCTGTAGTTCAAACCCACATCTTCTGGCGCTGAGTTATGGTTGCCTGTATCCCACTGTATTCATTTCTGTCCTGCCTCTAGTGTGGTGGTTTGCAACAGCACACACTCATTACTGCACAGTAGCTGGGTTTCACAAGGCTGCGGTCCAGGTGTTGGTTGAGGCTGTGCTGTCATCTTAAGGCTCTCGTGGGGAGGATCCGCCTTTAAGTGCATCAGTTCCGTGCCCTGTAAACCTTGGGCAGAGGCCTCGAGTTCTTGCTGGCGTCCTCAGCTCCCAGTTGCAGTGAATGGAGGCTGGGCTCAGTTCCTTGCCATGTAGAATTCTCCCACATGCTGATTGGTTCAACCTAGCTAGCGTGAAAAAATAATCCCCTAGCATAACTGGACTTGCATATGTAAGGAACTTGCCACAAAGGGGCCATCCCATCACGTTTGCTGACTCTACCATTTGAAAGTGAGTCCCTAGGTCCTGTCATATTCAAGGAGGGAGAGAGCAGGGGGGCAATCTTGGGGATCCCTCTTAGGATCTGTCTGCCACACTCATCAGGAGAATAAACACTTCTTAAAAGGAATTGTTTGTTGTTCGACACTCTATCCTTAGCCACAAGCCTGATGCCAGGCCCAGAGTAGGTGCTTAGGAAGGTTTGTTGATGGGAGGGAGGGAGGGAGAAAGAGAAGGAAGGAAGAAGAGAGGAGGCAAAGGGAGAGAGGGATGAATGGAGACACCTGCTTTTCCTTGCAGTGTGCTTTCACAGCCAAACAAATCCACCTACAGTTGTCCTAAGGCGATGCTTCTGGGTGTTTATCTTCACTGCGACTTTCACCTTCCTTTCTCCCTTTCTTGTATTCCCATCGCAAGCTGACAATGGCCAACTCATTCTGGAGGTCTCTGGTAAAATGTCACCTTTTCTTGGAAGCCTCTTCCGATCCCTTCGACCTCATACTCCCTCCTGTCTCTCCCACAAGCTTTTGTTTATGCCTCTGGCATGCTGCGAAGCAAGAGTCCATAGGCTGCAGCCCCTGGGCCAAGTCCAGCCTTCCATCTGTTTTTGTAAATAAAGTTTTATTGGCACAGTGCCATGCCCATATGTTTATGTACCATCCGTGCTTCCTGTCACACCACAAAGCAGAGTTGAATAATTGTGATAGAAAATACGGCCGAGGAGATCCAAACCATTTACCATCCAGCCCTTTAAGAGAAGTTTGCCAGCCCCACAATACAGAATGTTTATCACAGCCTGGAGTCTTTATTTCTTCCTTACTAACCTCTGGGGTCCTTAAGGGCATGGGATCATGTGAGTATCGTTTACAGCTGTATCTTAGATTTGATTAAAACCCCTGAAATTTAATAGTCAAGACATTTCTGTTGAGCAAATGAATGATGCATCAGTGTGAAACAGAAAGCAGGTGGAAAGCTCAAATTAGGATTTTCAAGGAGGGTTGATGCTTACGAGAACTATTTCAAAAGTGGGGGTATGGTTTAGGGAACTACTAGAGATACTGTGGGACCCCTGGCCCTCCACTTCCACCCCTAAGCTAGAAGAGGTGAGAGGAGGCAACCTCATCTGTAGTTCAGGAAATGGACAGAGTCTGCGAGAGGAGCTTAGAGCTCTGCTGGCAAAATCAGCCAGAGTGATCTCCCAGGGAGGAGAGGAGGAGGAATTCCTTGTCCTCCTCTCCCCTCCTCCCCCATCTCCTGACCAATCTGCAGGGAGAAAGGGCACAGGAGCCAGCCCTGTGATGTGGTCTGTTCAGATCAGCCCCACAGAGCAGAAGAGAGTAGAGAGAGGATGATGACAATGAGGCCAGAGCCCCTTTGCCAACTTGTTCTGGTTTGGTTGGAAACTCTTCTTTGCAGGTGGTAAATGAAGAGTCAGGTTGGGCAATGGGGGTGTTTTAATTCTTGCTTCTCTTACCCGTTTTCTAAGCAGGATCTGCCAATTGCATTATGGGTTATTGAATGTGGGAGCCTCATACGTCTGAAGCCTCGTTCAGGAGCTTCCTGTCTGTTGGCAGTCCCTTCAGTCTAATTCCCACACTAACCCTGCTGTCACCATTACCATCACCATGTACTTGCTCCACATCTCTTCCAGGAGGTCTTCTCCCTGAGTTCCTGCTCTTAATGCTCCTGTGTCTCTGCCCACTCCCCATGGGATTTAGACCTCATCTCTTAATGTTTAACTTGTACATTCTTACATTTTCCTCTCAGCATCTCATGGGTCTTAGTCCATCTCCTTGGCCAGACCCCAAGCTCTTTTAGGCAGGACCCATGCCATGTCCTTTTATTTTTTAATCCACTTGGTTATAGGCTCCTAACATATGAGAATCATGGACCTCAAAGTTGACAGGAGTTTGTTGGTCAGGTCATCCAGCCTCCCACCCATCACAAGTACCCTGTAGACATCAGGTACAACACAAGTTAACTGCTCATGTCTGTGTTCCTAAATTTGAATATATGAAATACATGAAGTTTGTATTCCTTAAATAAGATTTTTTAAAAGTTGCTAACCTCTACTTGCATTCCTCTGTGGTGGAGCAGTGCTACATTTCATGGCAGCCCCTACAAGTTCATGTTATGTGAGGACCCTATCTTTTTTCCTAAAACCCAGAAGCTGGAACTCTGTATGTACTTGTTGTATAAAGGCAGGTGGTCCTAATGCTGTTCTCTAACTATGTGAAGATGCTCTTCAACTTATGATAAGGATATATCCACATCAACCCATCATTAAGATGAAAATGCTGAGTATGCCTTTAATACTCCTAACCTACTGAATGTCATAGCTTAGCCTGGCCTATTTAAATGTGCTTAGAGCACTTACATTAGCCTGCATTGGGTAAAATCACCTACCGCAAAGCATATTTTATACCAAGGTGTTGATTGTCTCATGTAACTCATTGAATGCTGTACTGAAAGTGAAACACAGAATGGTAGTGTGGCTAAGCTTTTGTGCAGTCATAGAATCAGACTCTAGTCAAGCTACTGTAAATTGAGGCCAAACCATCTGTATGTTTTACTAATGCAGCTTTCCTTGTTTTAAAAAAGACATTTATTTATTTGAAAGACAGAGTTACGGAGAGGCAGAGAGAGAGAGAGAGAGAGAGAGAGAGAATCTCCCATTCGCTGGTTCTCTCCCCAAATAGCGGCAATGGCCAGAGCTGGACCAATCTGAAGCTAGGAGCCAGGAGCTTCTTCCAGGTCTCCCACATGGGTGCAGGGGCCCAAGGACTTGGACCATCTTCTACTGCTTTCCCAGGCCATAGCAGAGAGCTGGATTGGAAGTGGAGCAGCTGGGACTTGAGCTGGTGCCCTTATGGGATGCCGGCACTGCAGGCAGTGACTCTACTGGCTACGCTACAGCGCTGCCCCAGCCATCCTAATCCATACTATTGCATACTCTTCTTACCAATTGTTGGATGTGGGAGGAAAGCTGACCCTTCTGAATGCTGTTTAGAAAGTCCTTCCTCATACACTTTATCTATTGAGCTTCGTGATAACCTTATAGAGCAGGTATGTTAGGTTATGTTTTATAAAAGCTGTAACAACAACATCTGGAGCTCAGTAAAGTATCTTTCCCAAGGCCACACAGTTGAGAAATAAGGAAGCAGAGATTCAAATCCACATCTTCTGCATGTACAATGGAAGCGTTTTCTCTTCACCCTGCTGTTTCACTGCAGATTGGTTTTATTCCTTCTTCCCAGCTGTACCAGTGCGCAAAGGAATTTTTGCAGGAATGCCTCAGAATGAATTACAAGAAGGATATGAATATATATGTGCCAAGATAGGGACAGTGGCTTGACCTAGAAAATGTCTTTTTAAAATATTTTTTCTTTTTTCCCCCTATGTTGTTCTGAGTTTCTTTTCCTCCCTGCCCCACCCAAGGTGTCAAACAGATGTGAAAATACCACAAAGCTGCAAGACTCAGCACTGGCTTATGACTCACTGATTGGGATGGGGAAAATAACGCTGGAGATTACCATGGTGATGCCTGTTTATGGAGGCAACGTGGGAGATGATGAACAACATGGTGGAAACCAGACGTGGACAAAACAGCAAGACAGCACTTCCTCCTTGACTTTGCAGTGGGGCTCAGCACTCCCACTGCTTTGGACCCACTGAGAGACAATGAGGGAAATGTGCCATCTTGGCTGGAGTCAAGAGCAGCAGAGCCATGAGGAATTTGCTTTTGTTCTTTTCCCAAGGCATGGGGATAGGGAATGCTGAACTGTTCTGATTATTTATTTGTCAATTCATTTATGTATTCATTTTTTCCATTCAATGGATAACCTGATGCAGTAATAAATGCTTAGACTTAAGTAGTAGATGGATAGCAGGATGTGATGGTACAAAACATGACCTTGTGGAGTAGGTATTTGCCCATATTGGACTGCCTGAGTTTCATACCTGCTTCTGGCTCCTGACTCCAACTTCCTGCTAATGCAGACCCTGGAGGGAGTAGAGGTGCCTCAACTGATTAGATTCCTGCCATCCCTGTGGGAGACCTGCATGGAGTTCCTTTTGACCCCTGTCTAGTCCCATCTGTTGTGGGCATCTGGGGAGCAAACTAGTACATGGTAGCTCTCTGTCTCTGTCTTCCAAAAAAAAAAAAAAAAAAAAAAAAAAAAGCAAAACAAGATCAAAACTACATGTGGTCCCTGAATTCAGAAAGACTGAGTTCAAATCCCAACCTTGCCACTTCTGGTATGTAACCACATGACAAATGCTTTTATTGGTAAAAATCTTCTTAACTGGGATGTAGGTCAAGCCTAGCCAAGATATTAATATTTCCTACCACTCTGGAGTGGAGGAAATGAAGACAAAGGCCTTTGGGCAGTGCCTGGCATAGTGTGGTCCTGGCAGATGTCAGATCTTATGAACGCTGAACTGTACTATATTTTATCTACTCAAGTAAGAGAACAGTGAATACCTTTTAGAACTGTTGCAAAGAAGATGATGAAAAGCTTCTGAAGCAAAAATGCCACATTGGTGCATATATGAGGGGATTATAAAAAGTTCGAGGAAAAATGGAATAAAAAGATCAGGTAATTTTGATGCAAAAAAAATTGAAAGCCATGTATAGTTTTTTTCATAACATGTATCACTCATGAATTTTATGAAGACCTCTTATAAACTGCTATAACAAATAGTTCCACAATTTTAGTGCCTGAGGAGTTCTTTCTTAAACGCATCTGAGATAAGATAACCTGCATTCCACATAAGAGTGCCTGGGTTCAATTCCTAGCTCTGGCTCCTGACTCCAGCTTCCTATTAGTACCAACCCTGAGAGACAGCAGTGATGGCTCAGGTAAATGGGTTCCTGCCACCCATGTGGAAGACCTGGATTAAGTTCCCAGTTTCTGACTTTGGCCTGCCCCAGTCCTGTCTGTTGTGGGCATTTGAAAAGTAAGCTATTAGAGTTTCTCTCTCTCTCTGCCTCTTGAATAAAAAAATCATTCTTTCACTTCATGCACACATACACACACACTCAGGCACAGACGTGCACATGTACACGTGAACACACATTCATAGAGGGAAAAAAATGAGGTTTCTTTTCCATGCATTCTTTCCGACTCATACTCAGGCTGTCTTCATTTGTCATCTTTGGAGGATGCCACCATGTCTCCCAAATCCTGTGCAGGATGAAGGAAGAGAAAGAGTGTGGGGGTATTGGGCAGGAACTGTTACGGCTCATGCTGAAGGCAGCACATATTATTTCTGCCCATGTAACAGGGATAAGAACTCAATCACAAGGTTGTACCCACATGCAAGGGAAGCTGGGAAATGTAGTCTATCCATGTACCCAAGGCAGAAGAACAATGATTTGGTGGATGACTCACCAGTCTGCACAAGATCCAGTGATTAATCCTTATTATTATGTTAATTATGCAATATCACAGCAATCCCAAGGGTATTTAAAACCCCAGTTGAGTGGATGGGCATTCTTAATTATGAAGTCTGTCCTCCTCCAAGCCAGAGGCAAGGGAGTTTCACCTCTTGCCCACAGTGACCCAGTTGCCTTCATCCCCTATGAACCATCCTTGGCCATGAAGACAGGACTGTGGGTCTCAAAGGCAGCAGGCAAGTCTCGGAAAGGATTTGCCATTGAGAGCCATGTGAATAAGGTTCCATTGCTGATGGTAAATATTTGGGAAGTAGCTTTCTGTTCATTGCTGTTCTACCTCCCTACTGTTGCAGAACGAATTACCCTGAACCTTCACAGTGTAAAACAAAAGCGCTCCATTAGGATTAACTATCCTGGTTTCCATGGGGCAGGAATTCAGGAGTGGTTAGCTGAGTGAATCCAGCTCAGCATCTCTCCCCAGTCAGAGCCTGATGGTGGCTGGGGCTGCATCCTCAAAGCGTCTGCACTTACTATGCTCGACCTATGAAAGACGCAGGAGCCAGGACTGGGGCTCATCAAGCAACTCCCTCTCACTCCTTCCCTCTCTGCCCCATTCCATTTGTCATTCGTCCTCTCTCCCTCTCATTCCCCTGCCAGTGTGGAGGTTTCCATTCTGTTTTTCTCATGTGGCAGCTTAAGGCTCCAATGCTAGTGCTCTGAGAAACAGAATGATGGGGGCTTCTCTGATTATTTCTTCCGACTTAGCCTCAGCTTCCCTTCTGCCACAATTCTGTTTGTTCAAGTAGTCTCAATGGGCACAGACTGCACCCCTTAAGAGCGAGTATGTCCAAGAAAGCCATTGCAGACCCATTTTAAAGCCACCACACTCCCTTTCCCCCTGTCTAGATGGTGCCACTGCTCCCCTGTCTAGGTCTACCCCACACGGGATCACACAACCTGCTGATGGTTCTAGATGCATCATAGGTTGATGTATGCCAAATCCCTCAGATGTCAAAGCTGAAAGATGAGAAATCTCACTAGAAGTCTAGAGGAGTAGGGGCTGCTTTAGTGGAGCCTGCACAGAGGCTGGGCACCACCAATGAAGTTCATTCCCTTTTTCAGCTAGGCATGTTTGAGACCCAGGTGTGGTGTTCCTTGCCATTCCCGAGCCTGTAAGGGAGGGTTACGAATCATGGTGGCTCAGAGAAGTCAAGTAGGTTATTCAAACACACACAGCTGGGGCTAGGGATGGGTGTTGGACCTGTCTCACTGTGATGCCCACATGCTCCTTGGCCTTCTCCCTGGTAGTGTGTGTGAGTTGTGGGGGGGCAGGCAGAGAACAGAGCTCAGTAGGTGGGAAGAGTCCTCTCCCCCTCTCCCATCCCCTGTGTCACTACACCCAGATACCATGGAAATGGGTATCATAGAAATGCTGTGAGGCAGCCACTCTTGGCACTGTTGTTGTATTTGTCAGCTATAAGACTTGCACTCCACCTATAGGAAGAGAGCATGCTGACTGAGACTCTCCTGGGAACCCCAGGATTCATTTGTAGGCACAAGGTTGGCAGGACTCGACATTTTCTCTTGGTGAAGTGGTGTTGCAGTGTAGAGCAGGGAGATGCTCGTCAATAGTTAAGGTCACTTCGACTGCCAAGATCGGATGTTAACACACACTGCAGAGGTGCTGTATCTGCATTGGGTCCTTGAACCTCATACATACCCTTGAGGGCCAGATGGTCATCCTCATTTGGTAGATGGAGAAAGAGACACTCAGAGATGAAGTGATGGCCCTTTGGTTACTCACAGGTGGCAGAGCAGGGATCCTAACCCAGGATTGCTCCCTATGGCAGCTCTGCCTGGAGCAACCCCACACATACCTGACATCTTCCTGCATCACACCGCATACCCCTCTACATGATAAGTGTTGATTGAAGATATTGGTGCCACCGCCTTGAGCACAAGCCATTGAGATCCCATACTGTGTCCTGGTAATGAAACTGTTAATTGCCCTGTCATATTCCATAACATCCAACCCAATTCACATGGGAGGTGAGAAGAACACTGGTAGTGATGAGGACATGGCACAGATACCTGTCTGCTGCCTTCTAATTCTTGCCTGGGCCACCCTTCCTTATCCCTCAGTGTAACTCTTGTTTTTCCTGGGCCAACTCAGCCTAAGTGCTGCATTTCTCCATCATGGGTCAGGGCAGGAACAGCTTGGATGGCTGTCTTGGGTAGTAGACAACTAGATGAGGAAGGGGGCTGGGACCCAGTGAGTTCATTCAAGATCTCACTTGATTTTTGTTCCAGTATTATTTATGATATCAGGAGCGTAATCAGTCCTTAAACTTGGTATTTGCTCATGCCCAAGGCTAGACTCTGAGAATTGCATGCCTAATCCCTTTGTGTAGTGCTGTAACTTGCAAGTCAGAAATGCAGGGTGGCAACGTTAGCCCCTGACTAGGGAAACCAAAGAAGTGGGAGACATTTGGACGGTGATCATTGTTGGAAAAGTGGCCTCTTGGAATATAAATGTTTGGAATGAAAGCAAAGTTGATTGATGCAGATCTTCTGGACATCCCAAGGGTCAAAACCCTGAAAGGTTTATCGGAAGGCATCCTAGGAAGGTTAATTGTTTGGCAGCCATTATTAAGTATGTAGGATACTATTTGGGTTCCTGATTTTTTAGTCCATAGTCATAGATGATTTTCGTGAACATGAAATACTTACACAGTTGTTCTTAGTTTCATTCCTGACTTCCATATTCTCTAACCCTGACTTTGCACCACCCACAGTGTCCCTTCCATCCTGACCTTGATACACCACCAAAAGGCTTTCATCCATGGCAAATTCTGCTTATTGAGGCTGTGTTCAGGAGCTTAAGCTTACAGGCTGAGGCAAGAGTGGGCTGTGCAGCTGTCTTTACCTAGTAGTGTCTGAGATGAGCAAACGTATGTCTTCTGTGTGCCAGGCGCATACTCTACCATGTTGGACTGAAGAGTTAAATGAGATATAAATTTTTGTCCTCTGGGACTTTGCAAATTGGCTGAAAAATAGACACATTTTGCCTTCTTTGTTGGTGTGCAGCTATGCAACAAATTCACTCAAAAGCATTTTGGTTTCAAGGCATAGAAAATTCAGCTCAAATAGCTTTAAATCAAATTAGAAGGGTCATGGAATAGATTGAATCATATGATCTCAAAATGCAGAGGTATCCAGCTTTAAGCACCAGTGGGTCATGACACTCATATGATAGCACCATGACTCAATCTCTGTTCATCTTTTGGTTCATTCTGTGGTGAAAAGATGGTGTTTGCCCACCTTGAGCAGCTTAGCAGTGCCAATGGATAGAACATACTTGGGGATTTGGGTTCTTTATGCATTCCTGAAACAATTGTTGTGGTCCAAGGGATTGAAGTTGTTTATAAGCCTGGCCTGGAATGGGTGCCCGTCGTTAGGATCCCTGGAATTGGGAACAGTGGTCAGTACCATTTTATGACATGATCTGAGAGCTGAGGAAGGAGAAACTTCCGAAGACAATTTTTTTTTTTTAATATGAAGAAGGGGCCACAGAAGCCAGGGAGTTAAATATAACAGAGCTCTTCTACATGCATAATGAATGGCTTATTCCATACAGTATCCTCACCATGAGTTGGGCATGCTCCAGGGATATCATTAATCATTGGAATTGCCTTCTCCTTGACAAGAAACGTCCCTCTAGACCAAGCCAGTCTGGGTTGAATAAACCGTACATTTAACCTGAAAAAAAATCTGACCTGAATTTGCTCTCCATTGCAGTGACCTGGACCGAAATAATATCACCAGAATCACCAAGATGGACTTTGCTGGACTGAAGAACCTCCGCGTCTTGTAAGTAGCAGATGGCTCTCTGGTGCGTTTCCATGGTCAGCTCTTCCATGGTGCAGAAATGCTCCCCTGCCCTGCACCACACTCCCAAGCTCTGGGCAATGCAATTGACCATTCTGCAACAGAAAGCCTGCTGTTAGTGTACCCAGTGTTCACAGGTATCCCGTTCTGTGTCCGGATGCTACTGGCTGGGCTAGATGGATGGAAGAACTCCGGTCCAGTGACAGGGAAAACAGAAGGCTATAAATGAATAAATCAACGTGCCCAGCTTCTAGGATGACAGCCAGGTCAGGTTGACTAACCATGCTTCCCTTCCTTAGAGATTATAATTTCTTCTCCAGCCTGTGCATTAGATGAACAATTGGGACAAAAGTTATTTATCTTGTTGCTTAATGGAGAGGAGTGGGAGAAGGAGGGAGAGAGTCAGACAGGGTCAGAGCCCGTGCCGAATACTGACAGCGGTGCAGACAGGTAGCAAGATTTGAGATGGGCATTGATGGAATAGAGGACTAATGGATATCAGATTTCATTGTTAAATTGTGAACACTTGTACCCGTCCCTAAGCCTGTGAGTGGTAAGAAGCTTCCCAAGTGCTTGTCCATTGAAAAGTCCACGACATTCAGAGGAAGAGAGGAGGAGTTGGATCCTCTTCTTGTCTTCTTTTTGACCCAGAAATGTGACTGCAGACCTGGAAGGCAACCTGGACAGTGTAGCCACTGCCTTGGGATTATTGTGTCATCGAATCTTGGCCAGAAGATTGTTACTGGAGGAAGCAACGAAAGCCTTAGTACCTGAAGCCGCCTCCTTCTTTTTATTAACAGCCCTGTACAGTGGAAGACGTTCTGTGCTCAGGTCAGGGTGTACAGAGTCTGGTCCTGACTCAGAATTAACTGCTGTGTAACCAAGGGGCAAATCCCTGTATCTCTTTGGGTCTCCGTTTTCTTATCTGTAATATGGACGATGAATAGTGAAAAGCCTTGTTAACCATCACTGTTACATACAGAGTGCTTTATGGCTTTCACATTTCCATAAGCAGTCTTCAATTATTCCCATTACTTTCATTGAAGCACTACTTCTATAACATTGTTTGAGGAGTATTAGTAGTAACAGTGCTATGACAACCAATGTGAAGGTGCTGCTTTCTACACCGTGCTACCGAGTGATAGCATAGGCGACAGGCCTTGTTATGGGCCGCTGCTTGCAGCGGAAGAAACAGACCAAAGATTGGTTTAGTGATCCCAGCGTCACATAGCAGGTAGCTGAAGGGGCTGGAGTTGGAACCGAGACTGAGTGTTCTCTAACCCCTGGAGGTGCAGCTCTGCCTTTGCATTGCAGAAAGCTTAGAACATCAGGATGGCAGCCATCTGCTCGCCTTGTAAATGCAGCCTTGATGTGCTGGGCTTCACTGAGCCCCAGTGTGTGGGGACATGGGCATCTGAACGCTGAGTCTCCAGGCAGCAGTGCCCCCTCCACCTCTGGGGTCTCAAACACTCTCACTTCATCATGATTAGAAGGGAAGCCCACCTGGTGCCAAGTCTTTCTTTGGCCTCGAGCAGCTCTGAGAAGGAGGGTGTGGGTCGGAATCAAGATTGGGACAAGAATGAGGGAACTCTGTGGTTGTGTTTTAGGGTGATGCTTATTAAAGGGAGGAGAGCAGCAACTCATGATGGCAGGCCATTTGCCAGGTTAAAAACCGGAAATTTGCTTAGCTTTAGTTTTCTCCATGTCTTTGCCCTGCATCTGTGAGAGATTTCTTTTCCCACAAGTCAGAAATCTCACCGAATGCTTCATTTTCTTTTTCTTATTGTTACAGCAGAAAAACTAATAAAAATTCCACTTTCCATATCTGCTCTCTGCAAATAGAAAGTTTAAAATAATCACAAAAGATCATATTAATATCCTCTGGATGGTCCACAGCATTCCTTTGACTTCAGTTTATCTTTTCAGTTAATTGGTACATTCTTCTTATTTTGATAAGTGATGCCAAAAGGACTCCTACCCCCACCATGTATAGACTCTGTTTCATTATCTTCCTTATCAACTCAAAGACAATCCCATTCAAGTGGCCTTTTATTACTGTGAAAGCATCTGCTAGGTAGAACACTGAACTGCTTCCTAACTAACATCAATAAAATACCTGGACATTTTAAACTATATTTTCCCTTAGTCTATTCTTTTTAGCTGAGTAACCTAGACGACTATCTTTTCTCAAAAGCTTTCATCACACCTTGGCACATTCCCATATCTGTTTCTTATTTACAATTTAGAGTGAAGCGAAGAAAGACGCAATCGCCTTGAATAACTTGAGCTTGCCATCCCTTTCCATGCAGATCTGTTAATGTGGTGCAGGTAAATGGGTGACAACAGGTAAAATGGAGAGTGAGGAGCTTCAGTCTCATCCCAGGGCAGTTTTTTCCAAATGAGATGCATTCAAGGAGAAGATGTAAGAGTTGCCTCCAATAGTTCGTTTCTCCCATGGGGTGGGAGTAGGAAAAAAAATTCTGCTGGTGGTATCAATTATATTCCCTTTCATAGTCATCTATTTAAGAACTCTGCTATGCTTACAAATGTGGGAGCCAGCTTTATCCCAAGTGGGGTTAATAAAAAGGAGTTAAACTTCGCCCAAGTCATCATCACATGGGGGCAATTTCCGATTGTGATCCAGTGCTAAAACTAAGAAAATAACAATGCCAGAAGAGCTGAAAATGAACACAGGCTGTGTCCCTTTAACTCCAAACAGATGCCAGCCATGGGCAGTCCTTCAGGGTGTCCAGCCCCGGCACGATCCCCTGTCCTGCTGCGTCTGGTAGTATCAGTGGCTTTCACCCATACTCTTGACTTGATCATAACCTAGACATTTGGATGTGAAGTCCATGGCTTGTTCATTCATCAGTTATTTTATTTATTAAATGGTGATGATTTATGAGCCTTTAAGTGCCAGTTACTAGGTTGGACTCTGATATATTTAGGAAGTAGATCTCAAAGGAGTCCTAGATACCTTGTCCGTGAGGGTCCCAACAAATGATGACAGATAAAGAAAGAGTTGTTTACAAAAAAGGTGTGGACAGGGGTAAGATCAAACAAGGCTGGTAACAATAGAGAGCCACTACTGCCCCTTGGGCTCCAAGGAGCAGTGAGAGGAAGTCCTTCCCTGCCCTATAGCACCTGTGGTCTTAGTTAGGGGACACAGTCAACCTGAAGGGACTTGGCAGGGAGGGGCATACATTGCGCCACTGCACTGTCCTCTCATCCCCTGTCTACAGGGGACACCCATTGGCTGAACCTAATAGGAAGCCAGTGGTCAAAGAAGTTTCCTGATAAAACCAGTGAAAGTCAGCCTTCCAGGGCCTGAGCAAGGGCAGATATCTCTGACAGATCTATTGCATTTCCTCTCCCCTTTCTGAAAGAAGCTAGTACATTAGATTAGTACTGAAACAAAAGATTCATTGTAAGAGGTTGTAGTTAGGCTCTTCAGAAACCCAGAAGGAATGTGACACACAGCTGCCTAGAGTTCGTCCTTGTTATAATTAGGAAATTATGTCTGGGAACTCAGGAATGATTGATTGACTGACTGACAGTAAAACACCTAGCCGAACAACCTCCCAGTCACTAGTATTGAGCTGGTTCCCTGTTTAGCAAGATGTACTCATTGAGCCTATTAGCATTGCAAGGCCCTCCTTGCCACATGGCAGGATGAGAAAGGAAAATTTATTAAGCATCTAATTGTACTGCAGATCCTGGACTTGATCATATACTTACTCTTTTCCACTTGTTGTCTCATGCAAACTTATTCCATACTGCATTTTCTGTCTTAGAAAAGAAGAAACCGAGTGTCAGGGAGGTTGACTGCTAGCCCAATGTCACCCCATGAGCCAGGGAGAAAGCAGGTCATGAATTCTAAACTAAATTTAACAAGCACACTAGACTGGGAGTTAGGGATCCACCCTTGCTTAGCTGTGCAGCCATAGACAAATTATTTTCCCTTAAGCAAGTCTCAACCTCTTGGCTCAATCATTTCTGTATTGGTTAAGTGAGGAACCTGTAGCAGGCCAGTGTAGGGGACCAGAGGAACATCAAGGTTGAGGACTGAAGTCTACTGGCCGGTGGCCTGCCTGACCCTTACTCTGTTCTATCCAGTTCACATTTGGAAACACAAGAATTGATTTTTTAAAAAATTTATTTGACAGATAGAGTTAGACAGTGAGAGAGAGAGACAGAGAGAAAGGTCTTCCTTCTGTTGGTTCACCCCCAAATGGCCGCTACGGCCGGAGCCACGCCGATCCAAAGCCAGGAAGCCAGATGCTTCCTCCTGGTCTCCCATGCAGATGCAGGGGCCCAAGCACTTGGGCCATGCTCCACTGCCTTCCCAGGGCAACAGCAGAGAGCTGGACTGGAAGTGGAGCAACCGGGACTAGAACCCGGTGCCCATATGGGATACCGGCGCCGCAGGCAGAGGATTAACCAAGTGAGCCACAGTGCCAGCCAAGAATTATTTTTTTAAAAAATAGCATTGTGTGTGTGTGTGTGTGTGTGTGAGAGAGAGAGAGAGAGAGAGAGAGAGAGAGAGAGAGAGAACTTGATTTTTAATTGTTTGCAACAAATTTACAAAAATTATTGTGCCCACACCAAACACTCCTACCCTCTCTGATGGAAACTTCAGTATTCCTAGTGTGGCCTTTTCCTTGATATAAAATCAGCATTTGCTGTGGCCAAAGGCTTCTGTCATTTTTCCTTCATTCAGTAAGCAATTTATTACATGGCTGCCATGCATAGCCACTGTATTAGGGCAGAGGGGATGCTGATGAGTGGAGTTCTGCTTTGTTGCTCCTTAGGCATAGTGGGGGAAATGGAGTTGAAAATTGAACCCAAGGGCCCACATGTTGAGCCTGAGTGCAGGAGGTTATGAGATGTCTCAGAAGGAGAGGACTTTTGGGCAAGGGTTCATTTGGGATGGAGGCACACATTCCTCTCCTTGTGCCTTCCTCCAGGTGCCCGAGGGCGCCTCTGCTCCCCCCTAATCCAGAGGAATCCACGCCCTCCCAAAACTTTACCCCGCAAAGAAACACCCTTTGAATACCACTGTCTCCCGCTCAGATCCCATTCAGCCATACAGGTGATCTGTGTCATTTCACAGCTCAATGTCAACCCCGGATGGAAGTCCTCCCAGCGTCATTGCCTCGCCATCCCTACTGTTCTGTTGGTCCATTTTCAGTTGCCATTTTTTTTTCAAATTTATGGAAAACAAATACTTCATTGTATGTTCCGTTCTTTGAATATGCCACATACATGAATCAAACTCACTTAAACAGAGTGCTTAGGATTTTAAATCACTTGCCTATAGCACTCAGAGGGTGAACAAAGCTGTGGCTGGGGGTAGGGAGCCCGAGCTTGTGTAACCATCATCATGAGGTTGGGATTGGCCAGGCCCCGAGTGAGAGGAGTTCCTGGGCCCAGGCTGGTCTCCTGAGCCGCAGCCCGTTGTTTCACGGTAGCTGCCCTCCTTCCACTGGAGTGACTGGGGAAGGCCCTTTTCCCTGGGATATTTTTGAATCCTTGGAGGAGGAAGCCCTGAGGAAGAGATGCGCAATGTGTGTGGGGCTTTTATAAGGAGCAGATTTACCTCTTTCTTTTCTCTGCAACACCCTGCAGTGCTCAGGGGGACATTTGCTGAGAACATTCTTAAAATAGAGGCATGGAAACCAATCTGTCAGGTAGAAGT
This sequence comes from Oryctolagus cuniculus, assembly GCF_964237555.1. Taxonomy (NCBI): domain Eukaryota; kingdom Metazoa; phylum Chordata; class Mammalia; order Lagomorpha; family Leporidae; genus Oryctolagus; species Oryctolagus cuniculus. The sequence goes on along the minus strand of NC_091437.1, from coordinate 56,156,021 downwards.
GTGCAGGCGGAGAAACCCTCGTTACCGTGGCACCAAGCTGGCATGGCAGCTATCTTGTCCCGCCAGACTAGTCCCAGTTGGAGGGGCCCGAGGGTCGCAGGGAGGGCCTGAATGCCTGTGTGCCTACATGAGGCTTTGCAGGATGCTGCCTGAGCCCGGCATTGTCCTTGACCATTGCTGCCTCTTTGGTTCTAGGCATCTGGAAGACAACCAGGTCAGCGTCATTGAGAGAGGTGCCTTCCAGGATCTGAAGCAGCTGGAGCGACTGTGAGTACAGCATACCCTCCTTTCTTTAAAAAAAAAAGTGGCTTGCATTTTTCTTTCTTCATTTTTTGGTAAATTGGTCTTCTGACCTTGTTTTGTAAAGCATCCCCAGTGTTTAAAACAATGAATGCTGTTGTGTTTAGAACATATTAGATGCAAGGAAAAGAGAAGCTGGGGTCCACTTCAACTCCTTTTCTTACAGAGATGCTTGTATCTGCATCTGGAGCTTGTTTTCCTACTTTCCGGGCTTCAGCTTTGTCCTGGTGTCTATCCACAGGGCTGGTTTTCACCCAAGCCTCCGTAGTTCGCTCTCACAGAAGGGGGCAGCCTGCACTTAGCGCTGTCATGGAAGCCAGCATCAGATCCTCCCCTCTCTGCTGCACAGGGAGCATGCCCCCTCCTCAGACCTTCTCTTCCCCAGGACTCCTCTGGCCCACTCTTGTGGGTGAGTAGGCACAGCCCTTGGCATGCTTGTGTCTCCTCTCAGCTGCATCAGCCTGTGTCAGGAAGCCCACGTGTTTCCACGAGAGAATATATTGCCGGTGGTTTAAAATTAGCTCGCTGTTCTGACTCAATCAGAGAGGGAATGGGGTGGGGCTAGGAGGTAGAAAGAGCCTCTGTTTGTTTTGTTGATGAATGCTTTTGTAGAAAGCTCCTGGGCCACTTTGATGGGGGCTGCTCAGATGGTTAGGTGGGTAGCTTCACCTTTGCTCAGTTAATCACATCTGGTGGCTCACAACATCTGGATATTTGCTTTCTGCCCTCCGAGTGGGGATTGTCCCCAAGAGCACTTAGTCATGCTGGTGGGAGGTTCTCTTCAATGCTTCCCTCTGCATTCTGCCTGCCCTGACATTTCAGCCTCCCTCCTGTGGAGCTGGGGGACGTGGCTCCCACAGCGCACCACTCTGACAGCTAACATAGGAGCATCATGCTCTGTAGACCTGTGGCCAGATCTCCTCTGCACAGACTGGCTCTGGTAAGGTGGAGTGCCTGCCAGCAACTTGTTAGATGCACCATCTCTTCCTGTGGAGTCTTCCCTCTGGGCCACCCAGGAATGGGGAAGGACCTCCATTCATGTTCATTAGCGTCACCCAGCAAAATGCCTTGTCCCTTTTTGCCATGCAAGCTGTCTCCTCTTTCATCATTCTCCTTCTGGGTCAAATCCAAGTAAATGCTCTGTTGTCATTGGTTTGAAAATATAACATTTATTTTTTTGTAAGGGGAAAAATTCATAAAAAAATAACAAATGCTGCCTCTGTTGACACTTTATTTTTAAGCTTATTAAAACTTAAATTCCCCTTCTTATTTAGACCAAAGGAAACATCAACTTAAAAAGAAGCCAGTCCTTTTTTAAAAAATATTTATTTATTTATTTATTTCAAAGGTAGAGTTAAAGAGAGGCAGAGGCCAAGAGAGAGAGAGAAATCTTCCATCCGCTGGTTCACTCCCCAGTTGGCCACAATGGCCAGAGCTCCGCCGATCCAAAGCCAGGAGCCAGGAGCTTCTTCCAGGTCTCTCATATGGGTGCAAGGGCCCAAAGACCTGTGTGGGGAGCAACTCGGACTATACTGTTACTGGAATTAAGACTTATTCTATGCATCTGCTCTCCCACAATATGGCGCTGGGAGAGGAGCAAACAGCTTCTACCCAGCTGCCTCTCACCAACTTGACAAGCTGTAGGAGCTGCTCCTGATTGGAGGAGAGCAGCGTACTCGGCATGTGGGTAGCAGAGTTGGGATTGGTGGAAGAGGACTATAAAGGAGGAGAGAGACAACATGCACCAGGAACATCTAAGGGGAACATCTATCTGAAGGAACACCTGTGCAGCCCCCGAGAGAGCCGGCCGGCGGTGTGCCGCTCCCCCGCGGAAGTGGGGAAGGTGGCAGGGGGAACCGCCCTTCCACAGAGGTGGAAGGGACGGTAGCCAACCCGGGAAGAACCAGCAGCAAACCCGGGGAGGGCCGAGCAGACAAAAGAACAGCGCAGGGTCCTGTGTCGTTCCTCCACGAAGACGGGGAGCGACAGACCTGGGCCATCTACTACTGCTTTCCCAGGCCATAGCAGAGAGCTGGATCAGAAGTGGAGCAGCCTAGACTCAAACCAGCACCCATATGGGATGCTGGCACTGCAAGCAGTGACTTTTAACCGCTGTGCCCATCCTCAGTTCCATGGAAAGATAAACATGCAGTCTGGGTGCAAAGGCCACCTCTCGCTTCGTCTTCTGATGAGAAGGGCAAATAAATCCCCTGTCTGTTCATTTCATGGCTGTTGGGGAGGAATTAATTGAGCACCTCGCGCATGCCAGGAACGATGCCAGTGTTTTACAAGCTATCTGTTCTTGGCCGCCCACAAAATTCCTCTGAGGTGTTGTTGCTCTCATTTTGCAGATGAAGAAACAGAGGTCCAGGGAGACTAAGCCAAAGAAGTGTCCAGAGGGAGCCAGAATTCAAAGCCACATCTGTCTGACATCAAAGCCCACGTCCTCCCCTACTCCCGTGCTGCAGACAGTAGATGAAGTGTGATCTTTAGCAATGGCCCTGCAAATAGCCTCTCACATACCCATTTAACTCCAGGGAATATCAGGCAAATATTCTGGCAAAAGGCTCTTTTCTTTGGCGTGGTGAGCCAGACTGAAATACCATGCATGTCTGGGGAGCTGAAAGGATTACAATTGCAGAATAAACCTGGTTATTTCTCTACTTTGGTGTATTAGGCAGGTAATGCTCATTGCTGTACCAGATAAACCCTCAAATCTCACTGACTTAGCACGGTGGAAATTTACCTCTTATTCAAGTAAAACCCACAGTGGGTGTTCCTGATAGGGCCTCTCCTTCAAGCAGAGATTGGGTTAGGTATGGGTTCCTTCTATTTCTCAACCTTGCTGTTTTTACATCTTGACTTCCAGTATAGGAATGCTTGTCGGCATCATGCCAGGGGAACGGAAGGCAACATGAAAGACTGCACATGGGAGGCTTCCATGGTTAAATTTTGCAAGAACTATATGTCATTTGGGCTTAAACTGAGTCCTGTGGCTGCAGTGCATTGCAGGGGAAGCTGGGAAAGGTACTGGAGTTGTGTGCCCAGGAAGTAGAGGAGCTGGCTTAGTAAATAGCTGGCCAGTCTTTGAGCTTGGTGTCCAATGAGCTAAAGAAGTAGTTGGCCAGGAAGAAAAATGGAAGTATAGGCAACTGGACTAGCACGTATAGCTGGACAGGCACTCCCACTCAAGGCCTTCTAGTGTCAGCATGATGGCTGGATGTGTGTGTGAGAGAAAGACATCAATCTGACTGCTGTTACTCTGGTTTTGATAATATGGTTTGTCCCTAGTCAGACTGAGCAATATTAAATGGGGAAATACAGCATATTTTCTTAAGAACTGAAGAAGTAAGCAGATTGTACCATCTCTAGCTCTGACTCCTGGCTTACCATACTGCATCTTTATATTTGGTGGTAGATTAATCTTTATGGATCATATTCTGAAATACATCCTGGAAAATCATATGCATTCTGAACAATCCATTTCTGGAGGATTGATTTCCAGAAATGGTCATTGCTGGTTTGTTCTCTTGGAGTTTACTGGGAAATGGGAGGGAAGTCTGTCTTCCGGGTCTCCAATCAGAAATCTCTATTCCTCCATGAAAGTACTTCCTGTCCTGGACTGAGTTAGGTGCCCGTCTGTTTTGTCAGTTTGCCATTGCTTTAATAAAATACCTTATGCTGGGCACTTTAAAAAGAAAAGAAGTTTCTTTAACTCACAATTTTGGAGATGGGAAATCCAAGATCAGGTGGTCTCTATCAGTATGGGGTCTGTCGAAGGTCCTATCAGCCATGTCACATCCTGGTAGATTGGTAGATGGCGTTATGGCAGGAGCATGAGGGAGTGGTGGGAGAGAGGGAGATCACATGGCGAGACAGGAAGCCAGAGGGATGGGGGGCTAGAGCAGGCACATGGACAGGAAGCCAGAGAGTAGGGAGGAGCTAGAGAGGTCATGTGGCATGACAAGAAGCCAAAGAGTAGGGGGGAGCCAGGCTTGTTCCTCTATACCTGTTTCTTGAGAGAGCAGCTGACTCATTCCACAAGACCACTGTTAATCCCTTCCCAGGGCAATGCCCCTGTAACTCAATCACCTTACACTAGGCCTCACCTCTTAGAGATCCTGCCACCCCCTAACATGACCATAGTGGGGACCAAGCTTCCAACACACAAACACACTCAAACCAGAACGAAACCATAGTGCCCTCCTCTCATACCAATATGCACTTACCCCTAACACAGCAGCCATTATACCAGATTTTAACTCCTTGTTTGCCAGATCGTCTCTTCCCAAAACATTGAATATGTTGAGATGAGAAATCATGTCCCATTTAGCTCTTAATCTCAAAGCCTTGAGCAAGGTGTGATAGTAAGCACTTGGAAAGTATTTATTGAGAAATATTCTAGTTTTTGCTCTACACCAGTGGTTATGAGCTGGTATTTAGTCCCCACCCTCAATCCCTGCCGCCAGAGGCCACCTGGTGATGTCTGGAGTCATTTTTGATTTTCACAACCATGGGATGCTACCTAGTAGGTAGTGGCCAGAGTATATCTAAGCATCCTAAACTGCACAAGACAGCCTCACACAAAAGAATTTTCCTTCCCAAAATGCTGCGAGTGCCGAAGTTATAAAACTGCCTTTTTCTGTGATGCAGCAGATATCATGGTAGGCACTTTGAGCACGTTAGCATTTATTACACACAAGAGTGTTACGATGTTTGGATGATCATGTCCCTCATGTGACAAATGATAAGATTCAAAGCATTGCCTATTAGGCATCATTGCTAAATGTTCACTCTAAGTCTAATTTAGCTAGATCTCACTGCTTGTGTCCAGAAAGTAGATGAGGTACAGTAAGAAGTCAAAGGAAACCAAGAAAAAAGCAACAGATCCTGTAGGTGGACTAATCTATGTGACAACTTCCCTGGTGTCTTCAAAAAATCAATGTCATGAAAGGAGTGGGAGTTTCCCAATTTAGATTAATGGAAGTTTAGGATAGGAACAGTAGCACAAAAATTGGAAGACTCATTGGAGTTAAAGTGACCTAAGATCCTTGAATTATCTAGAAAGTGATAAGTGCTAATGCTTATTGCCTTATTAAATTGAGTGCACATTGTAATCTTTAGAATAATTTCTAAAAAGAATAACTATTGTGTGTGTGTGTTTATGAGTGTGTATAGTAACTTAATAGAAGAGGGTCATGGTATGATACAAAAATATGTGGTTAATTCAAATGATGGATAAAAGGAAAGGGAACATACAACAAATGGGACAAACAGAAAGCAAATAGTAAGATAATGCATTTAAAGTCATTATGTCATAATTACTTAATTTGTAAATGAGCTAATTCTCCAACTAAAAACCATAGATTGTCTGAGTGGATGTTTTTCAAGAAAGCAACAAGTATATACCTTTTACAAAAGACAAACATTAGACATAGGGAAAAGTTGAAAGTCATAGAATAGAAAATGATACCATGAATACACTAACCAAAGGAAGGTTGGTGTAGCTCTATCAATAATAGGTAGATTTTAAAAATGAAACATTATTTGTATTTTATATTTTGAAAAAATGCCTGTTCATATCCTTAGCCCATCTCTTAACTGGATTGTTTGTTTTGTTGTTGTTGATTTTCTTGAGCTCCTTATATATTCCGGATGTATAGTTTGCAAAATTTCTCTCCCATTCTTTCAGTTACTCTTTATTTTGTTGAGTGTTTCCTGTGTAGTTAAAAAGCTGTATAGAAGATTTTTTTTTTTTTTGACAGGGAGAGTTAGACAGTGAGAGAGAGAGAGAGAGAGAGAAAGAGAGAGAGAGAGAGAGAGAGAGAAAGGTATTCCTTTTTCTGTTGGTTCACCCCCCAAGTGGCCGCTACAGCTGGCACGCTGTGCCGATCTGAAGCCAGGAGCCAGGTGCTTCCTCCTGGTCTCCCATGCAGGTGCAGGGCCCAAGGACCTGGGCCATCCTCCACTGCAGTGCCGGGCCACAGCAGAGAGCTGGACTGGAAGAGGAGCAACCGGGACAGAATCCATCGCCCCGACCGGGACTAGAACCCTGGGGTGCCAGCGCCGCAGGCGGAGGATTAGCCTAGTGAGCTGTGGCGCCGGCCGTATAGAAGCTTTTTAACTTGATATACTCCCATTTGTCTGTTTTTGCCTTTATTGCCTGTGCTGAAATCTATCCATTTCTTCTGAATTTTCTAACTTGTGGGCATATAGCTATTTGCTGTAATTCCTGATGATTTTCGTTTCTGTGTAATTCCCTTGTAATATCTCCTTTTTCATCTCTGATTTTATTAAGTTGGGTTTTCTCTCTCTCTTTCTCTCTCCTTCCCTCCTTTATCGCCTTCCTTCCTCCCTCCCTTACTCCCTCCCTCAGTTACTTAGGCCAATGGTTTATCAATTTTGTTTATTTTTTCAAAAAACAGCTCTTCTTTTCACTGATCTTTTGTATGTTTTTTTGTTTTAATTTTATTTATTTCTTAACAAATTTTTATTATATCTTTTGTCCTACTAATTTGGGGTTTGATTTGTTCTTTTCTGGATTCTTGAGATGCACTGTTAGATCATTTGATGCCTCTCTAATTTCTTGGTATAGGCGCTAACTGCTGTGAACTTTTTAGCTGTATTCCGTAAGTTTTAGTTGTATCCCATAAGTTTTGATAAATTGTGTTGTCATCTTAATTTGTTTCTAGAAATTTTTTGATTTTCCTTTTGATTTCTTCTATGATCCACTGTTCATTCAGGAGCATGTTGTTCAGTTTCCATGTGTTTGCATATTTTCTAAAATTTCTTAACTTGCTAATTTTCAGTTTCATTCCACTGTGGTCAGAAAGGATACCTGGTATGATTTTTATTTTTTTTAATTTGTTGAATCTAGTTTTATGGCCTAGCATATGGTCTATCCTATAGAAAATTCCATGCATTGAAGAAAAGATTGTAGAATCACTAGCCGTCAGGGAAATGCAAGTGAAAACTATCGTGAAGTTTCCCCTCACACCAGTTAGATGGCTGTCATTGAAAAATCAAAAAATAGCAAATGCTGGCAAGGATATGGGAAAAACAGCACCCTGATGCATTGCTTATGGGAATATATGCTAGTGCAACCACTGTGGAAGATGGTGTAGAGATTCCTTAGAAATCTGAAAATAGATCTAGTGTATGACCCACCCATTCCACTTCTGGGAATTTACCCAAAGGAAATGAAATCAGCATCTGAAAGAGTTATTTGTACCCCAGGTTTATTTCAGCTTAGTTCACAATAGCTAAGACGTGGAATAAACCCAGATGCCCATCAGCTGATGAGTAGATAAAGAAATTGTGGTATATATACATGATGGAATACTACTCAGACATAAAAAAGAGTGAAAGTCTGCCTTTTGCAACCAAATGGATGGAATTGGAAATCATTAAGTTTAGTCCCCAAAAGATAAATATCATACTTGATTTGTGGTAACTGTTATACAGAGTACAAAAAAGTCATGTATATATGAGTAAAATTGACATTTTGATATTTGATTATAGTTTTAGAACTCTTATCTATACTCCTGAGGAACAGTGATTTTTCTATATTAAAAAACCCACAATTATATATAAAGAGATATATTTAATAGTGTTATTAGTAAACATACCAAAAAGATACATTAAATTTCTATTTTTATGTGTCAAAAACATAACCTGAATATATTGAAAGCAAATTCTGACAGGAAAGTTCATAATCATAATGAAGATTCATTTCTTGGTAGTTGATAGAACAAGCAGATATTAGTAGTAACCATGTAGAATATTAAATTATAATATTTGGAAACCTAACCTAATTTATATGTAGAGAACATTGCTAACAACAACTGTAAAATAAACACTATTTTCAAGTGATGAAATTTTATCATATAATGATCCAGCAAGCAAGTCTCAGCAAACATCAAAGGATTGAAATTATATAGAATATGTTCTTTGGTAGCAGAAATAATCAAAAATTCAATAACTGTAAGCAAAACATTCCAATGTATTTGGAAATTGAGTAATATACTTATAAATAACCTCTGAGTCAAAGCTATATACCCATGGAAAATGGAACATATATTTTCCTGAATGTCAATAAATATCCACTATATCACAATGTATGAATTGCAGCTAAAGTCATACTCAGAGGAAAATGTGTAGCCTTTTTCTCATATGTATGGTTTAAAATTGTTTTATACAAAATAAACACATTTTTTAAATTCTAGTTTCCTTGAACTTTTTGGAGTACTCTCATATTATTCAATGTGTAGTATATATTTTATAGTACTTTTTAAAAAAGATTTATTTATTTGGAAGTCAAAGTTACACAGAGAGAGGAGAGGCAGAGAGAGAGAGAGAGAGAGAGAGAGAGAGAGGTGTTCTATCCAATGGTTCACTCCCCAGATGGCCACAATGGCCAGAGCTGTGCCGATCCGAAGCCAGGATCCAGGAGCTTCTTCCCAGTCTGCCATGTGCGTGCAGGGCCCCAAGGACTTGGGCCATCTTCTGCTGCTTCCCAGGCCATAGCAGAGCGTTGGATCAGAAGTGGAGTAGTCAGGTCTCGAACTGGTGCCCATATGGGATGCTGGCACTTCAGGCCAGGACATTAACCCACTGTGCCACAGTGCTGGCCCCTATAGTACATTTTTAAAGAAGTAAAATCTTGATTATAGTACACATCATAATAAATTAAGACAAGAACAAAGTAGAAGAAAGGAAATCATTAAGTGCAAAAGTATAAGAAACAGAAATGAGAATAATAGAAGAATATTGAAAAGCCAAACTTTCAATCTTTAAACAATTAATAAAATTATATATGTGGCAAGGCAATATAAAACAAACAAAAGACCAAATCTCCAATTTAGATGCTCAAAAAGAGGGTCCAAACTGTGAATATTAAAAACATTCAAATGATAAGAGTATATTCTAAATGACTTCATCCCAATGATTTTAAAGCTTAAATGACATTGAGGCAATCTCCCAAATGAAAACCATGCTGAGTAATTAGAGTTGCAAAGCCAATGGCGCACAAACAACAACTGTAATATAACTAGATGATAGTATCCCCAGTAGCCCTCCAATGTACTAAGCAGGTGGTTTTGAGACTGCTGTGTTGTCTCATCTGCGTGGAGAAAGCAGAGGGAAAGCAACTGAGCTCCTATGGCCCTGAGAATAGGAGATTCCTTAAATTACCGATCTTTATGCAGTGGAAAACACAGTGGACAACGTGAGAAAAGCTACCAAACATGGGATTTTTGTTCAGTCCAATTCATGACAATTTCAAAGGAACTATATTGTGACAATGACTGATGGTCCAAGTATTTGGACCATTCTGGGCCCTATAAACTCTTTTTATTTATTTATTTTTTGACAGGCAGAGCGGACAGTGAGAGAGAGAGACAGAGAGAAAGGTCTTCCTTTGCCGTTGGTTCACCCTCCAATGGCCACCGCGGCCGGCGCGCTGCGCAGGCGCACCACGCTGATCCGAAGCCAGGAGCCAGGTGCTTCTCCTGGTCTCCCATAGGGTGCAGGGCTCAAGCACTTGGGCCATCCTCCACTGCACTGCCGGGCCACAGCAGAGAGCTGGCCTGGAAGAGGGGCAACCGGGACAGAATCCAGCGCCCCAACCAGGACTAGAACCCCGGGGTGCTGGCGTCGCAAGGCGGAGGATTAGCCAAGTGAGCCGTGGCGCCGGCCATATAAACTCTTCAAACTATCAAAAACAGGACTTCCCTGACCTTCCCAAAGAAAGGTATACCACTGATAAAAAACTTCTGGAAGTAGTAGTTCAGAACAGGAACAACAGTGGAAATGCAAAAAGAATTTCTGATAAAGTTTTATAAATTACTGGAAGAGTCAGATCTTATAAAATATGAAGACTTTTTTTTTAAAAGATTTATTTTATTCATTTGAAAGACAGAGTTACAGAGAGAGGTAGACACAGAGACAGGTTTTCCATCCATTAGTTCACTCCCCAAATGGCCACAATGGCTGGAACTGAGCTGATTTGAAGCCAGGAGCTGGGAGATTCTTCTAGGTCTCTCACATGGGTACAGGGGCCCAAGGACTTGGGCCATCTCCTGCTGCTTTCCAAGGCACATTAACAGGGAGCTGAATCAGAAGTGGAAAAGCCCGGACTTGAAACTGCACCCATTTGGGATGCTGGCACTGCAGACTGTGGCTTTAACCCGCTGTGCCACGGCACTGGCCCCAAAGACATAATTTTCTTTCTTTTTTTTTTTTTTTTTTTTTGATAGGCAGAGTTAGACAGTGAGAGAGAGAGACAGAGAGAAGGGATTCCTTCCATTGGTTCACCCCTCAAATGACTACTACGGCTGGCGAGCTGTGCAGATCCGAAGCCAGGGGGCAGGTGCTTCCTCCTGGTATTCCATGTGGGTGCAGGGCCCAAGGACTTGGGCCATCCTCCACTGCACTCCCTGGCCACAGCAGAGATCTGGCCTGGAAGAGGAGCAACCGGGACAGAATCTGGCGCCCCAACTGGGACTAAAACCTGGGGTGCTGGTGCCGCAGGCGGAGGATTAGACTAGTGAGCCGTGGCGCCGGCCATAATTTTCCATTATTTTACAAAAGCAAGTAAGAATCAGTTCTAGAGTCTTAAAAGTCTCCTCTCCCTCCTGAATCTATAAGGGAATTTACATCACTGAAGAAATAAGCAGGGGCCAGCACTGTGGCATAGCAGGTAAACCGCTTACTGTGCTGACGTCCCTTATGGACACTGGTTTGAATCCCAGCTACTCCATTTCGAATCCTGCTCTCTGCTATGGCCTGGGAAAGCAGTAGAAAATGGCCGAAGTCCTTGGGCTCCTGAACCTGCACGGGGGACCCAGAAGAAGCTACAGGTTCCTGGCTTCAGATTGGCCCAGCTCTGACTGTTGCTGCTATTTGGGGAGTGAACCAGCAGATGGAAGACTCCCTGTCTCCCTCTTTCCCTCTCTCCCTCTCTTCCTCTCCTCCTCTCTCCCTCCCTTCCTCACTCTCTCTAACTCTGCCTTTCAAATAAATAAAAAAATCTTAAAAAAATAAGGAACCAGAAGATTTATGACTGAATGACATGTAAAGATTGTTGCAAGAAAAAAATAACCTCTCTGTTAAATAATGAAAACATACACAAAGAGATGTCTCTAAAACAAATGAAAATTGTAATGGAATAGGTTGAAACCAGCTGTGAGAATTGAAGATCTAATAAATCATAGAATAACAATGTAAATATGAATTTTTAAAACTCAGAAATTAGATGTTAGAGAAAATTGGGATTTGAAAGGAGAGTTGAAGAATTCAAAAAAGAATTTAGTAATATAAGAAATCATTTTGAAATAAAAACTGCCAACACTATACTGTAGAAGAATAGAAGAAGAATAGGAATTACATGATCCAATTTTGAGACTTACTATAAAGCTATCGTAATCAAGACAAGATGGTATTGGTGAAATAATATACATATAAACCATTGGAACAGAGTCCACAAATAGATCTATGTAAATATAATCAACTGATTATTGATGAAGATGCACAGACAATACAATGGCGAAAGAAGTCTTTTCATCACATGGTACTGGAAAATTTAATATCCCTACACAGAAAAATGAACCAAAATTAAGACAAAATGAACCAAAATTAAGACAAAATGAACCACAGACCTAAATATAAATCTGTAAAACTTACAAGAAAACACAGGGGAACGTCTACATGACTTCAAATTTGGGGATTAGTTTTTTCATATAACCACCAAATTCATCAATGAGAGGAAAAAATGGATAAACTAGACTTTGTTAAAATTAAAAAATTCTGCTCTCTGATGGGTACTGTTATGAGAATGAAAAATAAGTCAGAACTAATTGCAAAACTCATATTTGACAAAAGCTCATATAGAAAATATGGAAAGAACTTAAAACTCAATAGTAAGAAAACAAACCTCCTCTCTCCTATAGAAGGGAAGAGAAGGGCAGAAGGTTTGAATAGATACTTCCCCAAAGAAGGTACACACATGGAAAATGGAACATAAAAATATACCCAGCATAATTTTTCCTTGGGATAATGCAAATTAAAACAGCAATCAAACATCACCTTTTAGAATGGTCAAAATACAGAAAGTGGACAATGCTAATTGATGAGGAGGAGCAGTAGTAGAAACTCTCATTCATTGCTTGTAGTAATAGAAAATGGTACAGCCACTTTAGAAGACAATTTAACAATTTCTTTTTTTAAAATAAAGATTTTTTTTTTATCCACATGAAAGAGTCCAGAGAAAGGCCGAGGGAGGAATGGAGGGAGGCAGCAGAGAGCGAGATAGAGCGAGATCCTCTGGCTCATTCCCAGATGGCCACAAGAGCCAGGGATGGTCCAGGCCAAAGCCAGGACCCAGGAGCTTCATTCAGGTCTCATACATGGGTGCAGCGGCCCAAGGGCCTTAACACTTGGACCATCTTCTGCTTTTTTCCCCACACCATTAGCAGGGAGCTAGACTGGAAGTGGAGCAGCTGAGACACAAACCATTGCCCGTATGGGTTGCTGGCACTGCAGGTGGCGGCTTTACTTGCTATGCACAATGCCAGCCCTTTCACAGTGTCCTACAAAGCTGAACAGCATCGCAAACCATCCAGGTGAGTGGTTGCCAGGGGTTCAGGAAAGAAGAAGTAGAAGGTTGAAAATGAAGCACAGCAGGGTGAGGACAGTACAACTATGGCATATGATACTGAAATGGTCGCTGCATGACGTCATGGATTTATTATTTATCAAAACCCATAGAATTTTGCAGCACAAAGAATGAACCTTAGTTGATGTAAATCAAAACAAAAATGGAGCCAGCGCTGTGGTGTAGAGGGTGAAGCCACCGCCTGCATGCTGGCATCCCATATGATATGTGTGCCAGTTCTCTCTCTTTCTGCCTATCCTTCTCTCTCTCTGTAATTCTTACAAATAAATAAATAAATAAATAAATAACTCTTTAAAAGAAATAAAACAATAATGACTGAGGATATCAGGGGATTCCCGAATGGAATGCAGATGGATGAATGTGCATCAACTTCGTTGACTCGGAGTGATGAGGACTAGATGCTGACCTATGCGGCGTTGCAAAAGGAACAGCATAAAGAGCTGTACTCTAGTTGATAAATTAGTTTCCCACAGCAGGCGTGAATTAACAACTCAGAAATCTTTGTATGTGAATACTGGAATTGAACAGTGGGTGGTGGACTGTGGGAATAGTTTTCTCACTGTTGAAATGTGTGGTTAGAGAAAAGCAATGGAGAAGGCTAGAATGATCGTTGTGATAATGGTTTAGAGTTGGAGATGTCCATATGAACTTATGTTTAACCTAAAATAGATACTTGACATAGTTGCATATACACAATGGGTCTTCAAGAATTTTTGGAAAAGCTGAATTAAAAGACAAGTGCATTTTCCTTGAACTTTTTGAAGCCCTCTTGTGTATCAAAATATTTCCCAATACATGTGTGTATGTGAGTTAGTATACAAATATTTCCTAGCTGTATCAGCAAGAGGTCCCAGAAACAGCATCACTGTGGTAGAATAAGTACAACTAGCACCTGGATCTTGGCTTTTAATGCCATTCTCCAGTAAAAAGGATTTAAAGCATCTTGGAAAAGTGGTTGATTCTAGGAGTGAAGCATGAAATGTGTTGTATACCAAGTGCACAGAGCAAAACAAAGTTGTGGAGGACAACAGCTAATTGTGTATTTCAAAGTAGTTAAGAGAGGGATTTTGAATGTTTCAAACCTAAAGGAATGATAAATGAGGTGATACCAATTACCCTGATCTAATCACTGTGCACTGTGTACATGTATTGAAATGTGTACATTTCCCATAAATATGTGTGGCCACAAAACAAAAATATATTTAAAACATTCACAAGCACCCACAATTTGGAATGTATGTCAAAGGGACATAGGAACAAATTAAAAGAACTCTTACTGAGCATAGCTAGAATTAGAAGAATAAAATAAGTAAATTAATATTGAATTATAATCAGCACCTAAAATCAATATCCATGTCTAGATTGACATAAATACATGATTAAATCAAGAAGTAAATGGGAGGCCGGTGCCACGGCTCACTTGGCTAATCCTCCGCCTTGCGGCGCCGGCACCCTGGGTTCTAGTCCCGGTTGGGGCGCCGGATTCTGTCCTGGTTGCTCCTCTTCCAGTCCAGCTCTCTGCTGTGGCCAGGGAGTGCAGTGGAGGATGGCCCAAGTGCTTGGGCCCTGCACCTGCATGGGGGACCAGGAGAAGCACCTGGCTCCTGGCTTCAGATTGGCGCAGCACGCAGGCTGTGGCGGCCATTGGAGGGTGAACCAACGGCAAAGGAAGACCTTTCTGTCTGTCTCTCTCTCTCACTGTCTAACTCTGCCTGTCCAAAAAAAAAAAAAAAAAAGTAAATGGGGAGACTGGAAATATCCATAAGAGGGACTCTAAATAATGTGTTGTGTAGGTTCTCTGCCCCCTAGGAGTCGGAGCATCATCCCCCGTTCCCTAAAGAGGGGCTTCCGTGTAGTGACTTCCTTCAGAGGGGCTGGAGAGGGGGAAGTGGCAGCAGTAACTCTACAGCGGAGAAATCTCAAGCACACTACCTCAGTTAGGGGATCAAGGTCACTATCAAAAGTGATGAATCATCTCCACAGTGTGGCTTTGCGGTGATATACTGAAAACAGCACTTGATATCTGCAGTCATCTGCCCCAACATAATCCCAGTCTGCTCACGAGCAAAAGACCAAACAAATCCCAACTGAGGGACCTTCCAAGAAACGCCTGACCAGCCCTCCTCCAAACTGGTGAGACTGTCAGAAACGAGGAAGGTCAGAGAAACTGTCCCAGCCTAAAGGAACCTGAGAGGACAGCAAGACTGACTGGTGTGTGGCATCCTGCATGGGATCCTGAAACCAAAAACGGTCATGGATAAAATCCAAAAAATCTGATAAAATATCCACATTACTTAATACTAATGATCAATATTCATCATCAGTTGTAACAAATGTACTATATTTGTATAAGATGTTCTTAATATGTAAATTAGGTGTGGGGTTTGTGAGAACCCTCTGTACTGTCTTCCCAACTTTTATGTGTAACTAAATCTATTCTGATATAAACAGTTTATTTTAAATATTTTGAGTTTGCTGAACCTTGCTTGAATTACAGATTCATGAGCAAAATAAATATTTTAAATAGAAAATGCATACACATATACTAATTTCGATGGAATTCAGGAACAAGTAAATGTTATGAATAATGTTTAAGAGAAATTGATGATGAAATCAGAACTTTTTTAAAAAAGAAATTAGTACAAAGATAAAGAATGAACGAGAAAGTAATAGATGTATAAGTTGAGCGAATAATTTATAACACCATTATGAGAACTTCTGAGGAAGAAAACTTCAGCAATGGAATAAAACAAAACTAATAGTACTGATAATTACTGTTATACAAGAAAATCTCTGTAAAAGGCAATTTGAGGGGCCGGTACTGTGGCATAGCAGGTAAAACCGCTGCCTGCAGTGCTGGTATCCCATATGGGCACTGGTTAAAATTCCAGCTGCTCTACTTTCGATCCAGCTTTCTGTTATGGCCTGGAAAAGCGGTAGAAGATGGCCCAAGTCCTTGGGCCCCTGCACCCACGTGGGAGACCCAGAGGAAGCTCCTGGTTCCTGGCTTCGGTTCAACTCAGCTCCAGCCGTTGCTGCCATCTGGGGAGTGAACTGTGGATGGAAGATTCTCTCTCTCTCTTCCTCTCCTCTCCTTCTCTCTTTCTCTCTCTCTTTCTTTATCTCTCTCTCTCTTCTCTGCCTCCCTGTAGCTCTGCCTTTCAAATAAATAAATTTTTTTTTTAAAAAAGACAATTTGAAAGTATATCTTGAGAAGTCACTGAATGTCTGGAGAAATAGACTCTAAAGGGTCAGAACTAAATGTATTCTAAAAATAGCCTTTAATCATAAAAAAAAATCTTTAAGCATCCAATCAGAGACTTAGAGTTGAAAGAAAATCAGATTTGCAGTGCACTTTTTGATGCCAAAACTTTATACCAGAATCCAACTGAATAACATATTAAGGGAATAAAACATAAACCACGAATTTTATATTTAGTCAGAGATTGACATTCAAGTGTGATGACTGCAGACTTTTTTTTTTTTTGAGGAAAGGTTTATTGTTGGGTAGGGGAGGCCCAATGAACTGGGGCGAGAGGGTGAAACAGTAAGAGAGAGGAGTAGAGAGAGAGAGAGAGCACATGTGCTGGAAGCAGGTCCTGTTGTATCTTTGCTGGCGGGCAGGGAAGTAGGAATAGCAGACCCCATTAAGGTGGGGGTTGGAGCTGACCCCTGTGGTTGGGCCATCTGGTCAACTGACTTCCAGCAATGGTGGCAGAGGCTAGAGCCAAGGATGGTGTCCAGAGCCTAGATCATGCCACAGATGAGACTGCCATTTTACTAACATCCCCCCTTTTGTTTTTGATAAAGCAAGTGTTGTATGGGATTACATCAGCCCCAAAAGTCCAGGAGGGGTGGAGGGACAATGACATGGGGTGATGAGTTACCCTCCACTGGCGTGGGGCAATGTCTCAAGCCACAGTCTCCTGGGTGGGGAGCCGAGTTTATTCCTGTAGCAGCATTTCATTGACTGCCTGGTTGGTGGAGGCTTTGGTTCATTCCGTTATCACCTCCTGTGAACACTTAGACAAGATAGTATAAAAGGGTGAGAATAGCAGCCAATGGTCCTAGGAGAGGCATTAACCAAGTAATGAGAGGGTTTTATAGAGGAGAGGAAATGAGGGGGTCTCTGGACCCTAGTGAAGACTGTCTGATGGATGTGGTTTTATATGGTCTGATTGCTTAACATAATAACAACACTGTTAAGGTCAGTCTATTCTGTAGTACCAGGCCTATTAGTGAGGTGATATGGCTTTGGAGACCTCAAATGGCATCAGCTGAGGTCTCAATGGACTCAGTGAACTCCTCTAGTAACTGTTGGAGTTGTTTTGGAGTTGGTTGGTCAAGATAACGTTGTGGTCCAAAGCTGTTTCTGAGGTCACTACTGAGTAGAGGGAGTCTGTGAAGCTGTGGGTAGAGAGGTTTGTCTGTAGAAAAATTCTGAACAATCATACAATGTTAAGTGGGGTAGAGGACTATCAATACACACGTGTTGGGTGTAGAGCCATTTGATGTAAGAGTAGAGGCTATGATTACCAAGGAATGAGGCCCCAGGTGGGCCAGACAGGGTTTAGAAAAAAGGACAGATTTATTATTGGAGGACCTAAGAAAGCTGCTGTCTAAACCACGAATAAGTTTTCCCAATTGAGAGGCAAATAGAAACTGACAGAAGGGGCCTGATAATAATCAGGTGGGTTTTAAGGCCTTGTCAGTTTTGAAGCCCAGACATATCTATCTCTCCACATAGGGCACATCCTAAGGGAGATGTGAACATCCCTGGGGAAGGCACCTTGTTGACTCCCATTACCTACCTGGCCTGGGAGGAGAGCTGACCAGGTAAAGGCAGCTGGCATCTCTAATAGGAAATGTATAGTTCTGCCTGCAATGTTACTGACTCAACTTGGCCGTCCCCTCAGCAGCAGTGGTTACTTTGGAAGCTGGGCCAAGTGAAGGACTTTTCAGCTTAGAGCCAACAAGATCTGTGGCTCTAACTTAAAGTCCTTTGACTCCAGGGCAGGTCCCTTTCCAGTGACCCAACTCTTGGCTGGCAGAGCTGCCAGGGCTCTTCATAAGCTGACTTCTGCTGAAGCCCTGGCTTCCCACATTGAAAGCCACTGCAGTGGACTGGCTTGTTGGGTCTCCTTGATGGTAGATCGCTGTGCAAAGGGCCAGGCATTGGGAGACAAAGTGTTGTGATACAGTGGGTTAGGCCACCACTTGAGACACCTGCATCAGAAATTAGAGTGCCTGTTTAATTCTTGGTTACTCTACATTTCCAATCCAGTTCCTGTTTATGTGCTTGAGAATCAGTGCCACTCATGAGAGACAAGGATGGAGTTCCTGGCTCATGGCTTCAGCTTGGCCCAGCTCTGGCCACAGCATCCATTTGGGGAATGAGCCAACAGATGAAGCATTCTCTCTCTTTCTATCTCGCTCCCTTCCTCCCTCCTTCCTTCCCTCTATCACTCTCTCTTTCCTCTCTTTCTCTGCCATTCAAATAAATAAGTAAATACATCTTTAAAATATAAAAAAAAAACTAATCTAGACATCATGGTTCCCATGAATTCTCCCTTAAGGAGTCTGGCAGAACCTGACCTTCTTACAACCAGAAGTCATTGCCATAAGAATTGTTTCAGGTCACTTTCTCCAGCCTGCCTGAAAGTGTGTGGGTGCTTGTGACTGGCTTCTGGAATTCCATAGGATGAGAGTGAAAGTGATGGGTGGTCCCTTCCAACATGCATTTGGCCATGACACGAACAAGAAGTGAACTTTTCTTGTTTCAAAATAACAATGTAATTCATCAAATTAATAGAATAAGTAAAAAAAGACATTTGAACCCCTTATATGCAGACAAAAAGTATTTAATAAAATTCAACACTAATTCATGATTTAAAAGCATTTGACATGGTAAGATTAAAATGTAAGCCTATTTTACAAAAAAAAAAAAAAACCCTACAACAAACATAGTTAATGGTGAAATATTGAAAAATTCTTTCTAACAGAACTCAACACCTGCCATAATGACTTTTATTTCAAAAATATACTAAAAATCCTCATCCTGGTGATGCTACAAAGGAGGGGCAGGGGAGAGGCAGGGAAGGAAGCAACCACCTAAGGAACCAAGGGAAAGAATTTATATAAAAATTGGAATAGAGGCAGGTGTTTGACCTAATAGTTAAGATACCAGTCGGGATGCCCACATCCCATATCAGAGTCCTTGGGTTTGAGTTTTGGTTCAACTCCTGAATCCAGTTTCCTGGTATTGAATACCTTGGAAGGTAACAGGTGATAGGCCAAGAAGAGCTAAGATACTAAGACGAGCTGACATAGAAGGACACCCACAGTAGTTCAGTTCCTGACACCCATTTGGGAGACCTGGATTGAATTCCCTGCTCCTGGCCTCAGTTTGGCCTAGTTCTGGCCATTGTGAGCATTTGGGCAATGTCTGTCTGTTTCTCTCTCCCCTCTCTCCTTGCCCTGAAGTAAATCTTTTTTTTTTTTTTTTTTTTTGACAGGCAGAGTTAGACAGAGAGAGAGAGAGACAGAGAGAAAGGTCTTCCTTTTTCTGTTCTGTTGGTTCACCCCCCAGGTGGCCACTACAGCCAGTGTATTGCGGCCGGCGCACTGCGCCGATCTGAAGCCAGGAGCCAGGTGCATCCTCCTGGTCTCCCATGCGGGTGCAGGGCCCAAGGACCTGGGCCATCCTCCACTGCCTTCCCAGGCCACAGCAGAGAGCTGGACTGGAAGAGGAGCAACCAGGACAGAACCAGTGCCCCAACTGGGACTAGAACCCGGGGTGCCGCCACCACAGGTGGAGGATTAACCAAGTGAGTCGCAGTGCCGGCCGAAGTAAATCTTTTAAAAAAAAATGTGACAGAAGCAATATAAATGTCATTGTTTGCAGATAACATGATTGCGTACATTAAAAATACAAAATAATCTACAAATAAGCTATGAGAATTTTGAAATCCCTACCCAGGCTCACTAAACACTAGGTCAATGTACCAAAAAAAGATCAATGTAATTTCTATATATCAACAACAATTAAGAATATTTTTTAAATGGTGTTAAGCATAGCACCGAAAACTATCAACTGTCCAGCAATACGTCTAATGAAACATGTGCATGACCTTAACACAGAGAAATTAAAGATGACTTTGATATATGAGAGATACAATATGTTCATGGATTGGAAATAATATAGCAAAGATGGCCATTCTCCCCATCGGTGGATTCGGTACAATCCAACAAAAATGCCAGCCGGCATGTTGCTTTAGACATTTTGAGATGATTTTAACATTTATATAGAAATGCAGACACTCAAGAAGAGCTAAGATGGGCTGACATAGAAGGACTCTTGGTTTGCAGCAAAGGTGGCTGCCTGGAATAGATGGATTGTCTAGTCAATTGTGCTAGAGAAATGGGAAACCCATAAATAAACCACATTGTCCTGAGCCCGTCTTCATACCATTCACAGATTCAGTTACAAGTGGGTTGGAGATTTCAGTGTGGAAGAAAGTAAAACACTTGTAGAAAATAACAGGATGTCTTCAGTGCCTTGCGTGGTTGATGGTTCTTAAGTAGGCCACAGAAAGCACTACACTTAAAGGAAAAGATAGGTAAATTGAACTCTTAAAGAACTTGTACTTCAAAAAGTTCATGGAAAATGGAGTTAAAAGATAAGTTTATTTTGGTGCAAAAACGTTTGAAATCCATGAGCAGCTTTCTCATAATGCTCACTTTACATGAAAACTTTGAAGACCCTGTCACAGAGTGAGTGCAGATATTGGGGAATGCATGGGAGTCAAAAAAGGCCTTATACTGGGGCTTCCTAAGTAACTCCTTAGCAATACAAAATGACATCCCCGTAGAAAAATGATGAAGCGTCTGAGCAGGCACTTTTTGAAGCAGGTTATCTAAATGGCTATCAGATGCAAAGTTTTAAGTATATCCTGGTCTTAAGGGATTTATAAACTAAAACTGCAATGACATATACCACCAGCCAACAGAATGGCTGAAACTTATCATATCAAGTATTGCTGAGGATGTGAAACAGTTGGTACAGTTCTCTGATACTGGCAGCATCGACTGGAGGTGAACACTTGACATTCCCCAAACCGGAAACCAGTCAAATGCTTATTGACATTAGGATGATAGACAAATTGTGATGGAATCCACTGATGGAACACGAAGACAACAGCACACACACACACACACACACACACACACCATGGCTGCTACAGGTAACCTCGTGATGTGTCTGAGAAGTGCAGTGGGTGACACAGGCCAGATTTCAGAGATTTCACAGTACCTGATTCCACTTAGGTATACTTCAGAAACAGGCCAAGCCTGTCTATGGAGTTAAAAGTCAGCATTGTGTTTAGCGACAAAGGGCATGAAGGGTGAGAAATAGAAGCGGGGATTAGGGTTTCTGGGGTGTGTCGTCATCTGGTTCCTCATCAGGTTAGAGGCTTTGTGGACCTGTTCATTGGGTGCAGATTATTCAGGTTGTATCATTTTGACTGGTGCCTTTTAGATTTCAAAAATAATTGATTTTAAAAGAGACTCAAGAGATGGAAGCACCACATTCCACGCATGACTATAATTGAAGCCTGTTTGAGGAGAGGAAGATATAAAGGCTGAGGACAAGTGGAGAACTCTGTGCATGGGCTGCATATCAGATAGCATTAAGAAATTATTTTAAGTGTGATAATGGTACTCTAGCTCTGTAAGAGAACCTCCTGCACTTTTTGAGATGGCTGCTGCAATATTTAACGATCAACTGTCATGATGTCTATAATTTTCTGTCAAATGGTTGTGTAGAGAAAACAAACACAGCAAAATGAAAATAATTGTTGAAACTAAAGAGTAGGTATTTCAGCTCTTCAAACACATTTCTCCTTGTCTGTGTGTTTGAACATTTTGGTGACATATTTTTTAAAATGTATGTGTTTTAAAAAATTTTAAAGCTAGGATGTCCCTTTCATGAAGAAAAAAAAAAATGAAGCTCAGAAAGTTAAAATAACTGCCCGGGCTGAGACTTGAATCCGGGGCTTTTCTGAATCCGGATGCTAGGACAAGAGAAAAACATGAGCTGCAGGAAGAGCTGGGAACAGACGGGGATCTTGTGAGAAAAGGAAGCAGACTGCAAGGAGCTGGACTTCCTTGAAACGTTAATGCAGGCTGCAGGGGCTACAAGTTGCCATTGCCTGGTGGTAGCTGTGTTTTCCCAGTTGAAAACCCATGGTGTCCTTAGTGCCAACTCAGAGTTCACTAAATTTACTCTTTAACTACATACAAAACAAGTAATATCTGATTATGTATTTACTGCCTATGTGTGGCAAATATCCCCTTTTAAATTGCTGCCAGAGTTCTTGTGTTCCTGGTGGAAAGACCCCTGCTTAGTCCTGCCAGTGCCAACATCTGTAGGTTCCTCTAGCTGGTCATTCACAGCCCAGACACCCAAGCAGTCCATGAATGTGGCTTCTTCTTCTTTCAGCATCCTTTGTATCCATATCAAAGCCTGACCCTTGGTGTTAACTCAGAATATAGGCAGGCTTTTCTTTGTGGCCTTTGTCGCTTGCAGTGTCTACACTTGAATTACTCTAAGTCCATGCAGACCACTCACCTTCCGGTTTGGTGTGAGTTCCCAACACCAGAAATGCCACTGCTGACAGATGATTTCAGTGGGTTAACTTTGTGATCCCTTTATAGAAACGTAAACGAACATCTTCTATCTTGGAATGTGTTCTCCCTGGTCCCTGAAGAACTGCAAGTCAGACTGAAGGGTGATGGTAAAACTGGGGGAGCCAGAGCTGGAGAGTGCTTCCAAGGCAGCAAGAGGCCCAGGCAGGTGAGAGCCCCCAGGCATTGGCCACCCCTGCTGGACTCCCTCCTGCCACATTCTGTGATGTGGGGGAGGAGGAGGTGCCATCCAGGAGCCCTCTCCTGGGAAAACAAAACTCAGGAATGTAGACTCAGGGCTGGGAAAGGGAGGAGGCAGGGGAGCAGGAAGGAAGTATCGTAGAGTGGTAAAGAACCTGAGCTTGGGGCCGGCACTGTGATGTAGCAGGTAAAGCTGCCGCCTGCAGTGCCGGCATCTCATATGGGTGCTGCTTCTAGTCCTGGCTGCTCCACTTCCAATCCAGCTCTCTGCTATGGCCTGGGAAAGCAGTGGAAGATGGCCCAAGTCCTTGGACCCCTGAAACCCCATGGGAGACCTGGAAGAAGCTCCTGGCTCCTGGCTCCTGGCTTTGGATCAGCCCAGCCCCAGCCGTTGTGGCCATTTGGAGAGTGAGCCAATGGATGGAAGACCTATCTCTCTCTCTCACTTTCTCTCTCTCTCTCTCTTCCTCTGCCTCTCTGTAACTCTGCCTTTCAAACAAATAAATAAATCTTAAAAAACAAAAAAGAACATGGGCTCTGGAGTCCTGGCCCACAATTCCTGGCTGTTCCACCTTAAGCAAAGCAGTGAGCCTCTCTGAGCCTCAGTTGCTTCATCCGTAAGGCATTGGTGTCTCCAGCTCGTGGGGACATTGGGGAACAAGATAGCATCTAGGTGAGGAATTGAGGTTGCTGTGCGGTCCGAATTAAATGCTGTCAAACTCTTGGCTTCAGCCTCTGAGGCGGGGCTAGAAAAGGTGACTTTTATATGCTAAGGAATCTCTAAGACAGACATTTTCAAACTTTTTTTTCCCAGCAATTTTGTGTCCCACCCCTACGCCACGCAGCCGCCTACCTCAGAAGAGGGCTCCAGGAACGTCCTTCACCCTGTTAGAGAATTTGTTGTTGTTTCATTTATTGAGCCCCTAGGTGCTGTGTCAGTACTAGAGGTTTCCAGAATACGGTGGACCCCTTGCCTTAGAGGTTTCCAATATGGTGGACCCCTTGCCTTCAAGCTGCTTAGAGCCTGCTGGAAAGGCAGCTGTAGAACACCCCCCTTCCAACACAGCAGATACTAAACTGTTGGGAGCAGAGGGGACATGGTCACCTCTCATAGTGAAGTCATGGGAGGCTTCCCTGAGGAGGGGTCACTTGGTCTCAGTCCTGAAGGTCAGGACACCAGTTTGGTGGAAAAGGTGCATGAGATTTGTGATAGGGCAAGAATGGTAAGATCGGCTCTGAGAAGTTCCCATGGCCCTTAGATTGCTAAGTGACTGAGAGTGAGTGTTAGACACACATGGGCCTGATGTTTTAGAGTTAGGGGAGACCTGGACCTAACCCCGGTGAATCTTCTCATTGCACTTGGCAGCCGTGAGACCTTGGCAAGGTTCTTAATGGTCCCCTGTGGTAAATGGGGCCAGTTGTTGAGTAGAGGTGCCCTTTAAAGAGACTTGTTTCTAACGTTAGCATGGAAGAGAAAAACAGAAAATATTCAACATGATTGACAATTGTATTTCATCTAAATGAGATATTTCATCTAAATGGGGGGGCATTTATTTGTCATGATTTATTTACTTATTTAAAAGGCAGAGCTTTTAGAGAGAGAGAAAGAGGGAGGGAGAGAGAGGGAGAGAGAGAGAGAGAGATCTTGCATCTGCTGGTTCACTCCCCAAGTGGCTGCAACAGCTGAAGCTAGACTAGGCCAAAAGCAGGAGCCAGGAGCTTCTTCTGGGTTTCCCACATAGGTGCAGGGCCCCAAGCACTTGAGCCATCTCCTGCTGCTTTCCCAGGCCATTAGCAGGGAGCTGGACTGGAACAGCAGGTGAGTGAATCTATGTACACACACTCAGTGAAAGGAATAAGAGAGGATAAGAAATGTAGGGTGCCGGTGCTGTGGCGCAATGGGTTAACACCCTGGCCTGAAGTGCCAGCATCCCATATGGGCGCTGGTTCCAGTCCTGGCTGCTCCTCTTCCCAGCCAGCTCTGCTAAAACATCAGGCCCATGTGTGTCTAACACTCACTCTCAGTCACTTAGCAATCTAAGGGCCATGGGAACTTCTCAGAGCCGATCTTACCATTCTTGCCCTATCACAAATCTCATGCACCTTTTCCACCAAACTGGTGTCCTGACCTTCAGGACTGCTGGTACCCATATGGTATCTAAAGATTTATTTATTTATTTGAAAGGCAAAGTTAGAAAGAGTAGCAGGGGGAGAGAGAGAGAGCGACTGACTCTTCTATCCCCTGGTCTGCTCCCCAGATGGCTGTAACAGCCTGGGCTGGGCAATCCAGGAACTTCATCCAGGCCTCCTACATGGGTGGCAGTGCCCAGTCACTTGAGCCATCTTTTACTGCTTTTCCCAGGCACATTAGCAGGGAGCTGGACTGGAAGTAGAGTTGCCAAGACTTGAAATGGTGCCCATGTGGGATGCTGGCATTGCTGTGCCACAGCGCTGCGCCTGGAGAGGGACCATTTTATACCGGACACTGCCACTGGCCACGGCGTCCCCGCTGGGCACAGTGCTCATCATGTGAGCAGCACGTGAGGACTGAGACACTGAGGGAAGGGCAGACTTGTGTCTCTTGTCTCAGGCATGCTGTGGGCACAGGTCCTGTGTGAAGATTGCCTGTAGGGCCCTCTGCACCCTACATTTCTTTTTTTTTTTTAAGTTTTATTTTATTTATTTGAAAGACAGAGTTACAGAGAGAGGTAGAAACAGAGAGAGAGGTCTTCCATCCGCTGGTTCACTCCCTAGATGGCCGCAAAGGCCAGAGCTGTGCCAATCTGAAGCCAGGAGCCAGGAGCTTCTTCCAGGTCTCCCACATGGGTGCATGGGCCCAAGGACTTGGGCCATCTGCTGCTGCTTTCCCAGGCCATAGCAGAGCTGGCTGGGAAGAGGAGCAGCCAGGACTGGAACCAGCGCCCATATGGGATGCTGGCACTTCAGGCCAGGGTGTTAACCCATTGCGCCACAGCACCGGCACCCTACATTTCTTATCCTCTCTTATTCCTTTCACTGAGTGTGTGTACATAGATTCACTCACCTGCTGACTGCACTTGTGCGTTCTGGACGCTCTTAAGAGATTATCCATGGGAAGGGCTTTGCCCAGCAACTGTCTCAGTTGTCACTCAATGGATTTAGCCTTTCCCCTTCTTCATCCTCCTCATTATCACAGACTAGGAGTGATGAACAAGGAAAGAGAGAGAGGTTTATTTCCCGTCATAAGCCAAATCACCACATTTTTACTCACTGTTTTTTTCCCCCCATGTCTTCAGAAGGCCAAACATTCCATGCCAAATATGAGGGTACTTCAAAAAGTTCATGGAAAATGGAGTTAAAGCATGAGTTTATTTGGGGGCAAAAATTTGGAAATCCACGCAGCATTATTTCATAATAAACATTTCTTGTAAACTTTCCCGGAAATACCTCTTATACACATGGATTTCTAAAAGTGTTTGCACAAAAATAAACTTTGAATTCCGTTTCCTATGAACTTTGTGAAGTGCCCTCGCACATACCACATGGGCATTCATCCCCTGTCCTCCCGTCAAAGGCTGTCACAGCGCGTTTCTTCTCGTCTGTCTGAACTGAGCTGAGTAGTATTTGCTGTCGGAGAGGAGTGAGGGCATTGTCAGAGTGTGTATCTAGTAAAGTACTCCAACACGCAAACGAAACAAGGCATACTATCATTTCCAGCCGACTGTCCCTGGTGGGAAAGGCCACATACCTGTTTTGTGTCAGGCCTGGCTCTTTGTCCTCAATGCCTTGGAGGTTAAGAGAAAAGAAAAAGCCATCTTTTCATTTCATTTGTTTTATTCTTTTCTTTAAATTCTATTTTTGGCTAGAACTTAAAAAAAATAGCTGAGGGATCAATTTTCATATTTCAAAGTGTAACAAGGAGAATTGTTCTAAACCTCAGTATATATCAGCCAGGTTTTGAATCTCAAAATGATTCTTTATTGGTTTCTCTCTCTCTTGCTCTCTCTCTCTCCTCCTGCTTTCTTCCCCATTTTGTGTCTTTTGGTTTCTTTCTCTCTACTTTTTGTATCTCTGTGTGTTTGTGTGTGCATATATGCGTGTGTGTGTGTGTGTGTGTGTGTGTGTCTTCGCCAAGATGTGGAGGTTTGGAATAACAAAAGATAATTGACCTTTAACGAGAGAGCTGAGAGAAGTGCTTCTGTATGTTCTATGGCTGTGAGCTGGATTTTAAATGTTTGATTAAGTTATTAGAGTGTTTTGCTTTGGCATAATGTACTATAAATCCACGATCGCCGGCCAAAGCAGTTAGTCAGGAGAGAAGAATAAATTATTTTGAGAGGTGCTTCAAAACCTGGATTTTATTCTCTGGGAAAGACAGGCTTTAAATAAATCACATAATACAAATGAGAATTTCCATAATTAAGATTCTAACGAGGAAGATCCCTGGGAGATTTCAGAGCAGGAATTTGAAGAAAGACACTCCAGGATGCTTTCACTTTCTTATTTATTTATTTTTTTCAAATTCAGGTTCTGAGTGTTGCACTTTGTGGGTAGGGGTCCGGAGGTAGAACAGCAGGACGCCGGCTCCTGGGAAGCGCTTGCTGCTCCAGGGCGTGTCTCTGAGATGGGAGCGCTGTCCGGAGATGGATGTGCTAGAGAACCTTACTCAGATGGCCCCCGGGCGGCTCCGGCTCTGCGGTGCTTCCAGGGGCAGAGGGGTCAGAGCACGGCTCTGTGTCGTTACTCACAGAGTTTCTGCGTGGTGGCCTCCTCCTTGTCACCCCGTGATTTCACTCCCTGGCAGCTTTCACGTTTCCACAGTGTGTCCTCCGGCCTCTGTGACTTCGGAAGTCACAGCGTCCCTCTCCTGCGGAGGTCTTTCTGGCTCTTGGCCTTGGACTCTTCCCCCAGGATTCTTCCAACAATTTCCTCAAAGTCCTACAACCTCTGCCCAGCACCACAAGGCTCTTCTCCCAGGAGCTCCTAAATAAATAAAATGTAATTACGTTTAGGTGATGGGGCCTGGCCCTGCTCCATGTATTTGATATACGTGCACACTAGAGGGCTTTATCCTGCACAAGTGTGTACACTTGTACCATTTATAATGGATTAAGAATGACCGCTGTGGTCGTTTCTAGAAGCAGCACAATGTTAGGCCCTCCACTGGGAACCTGGGTACTTTCTCTGGAATTGCATGAGATAAATTGGTTACTGAAGCTCTTTGTAGAAGATCGTGGAGTGCTACCCCACCTGTGTTGGTAAATTGCTGGCTTTTTGGGGGGTGGGAGTTGGGGTGGGGGTTGGCTTGGTTAGGAGTGCAAAGCCAAGACCTCAGGCTCCCAGAGTCTGAATGTGAGCTCTCTCCTGGCCAGCCGTGCAGCCTAAGGCAAGAGCCTTAATCTCATTTGCAAAAGGTATCTGCAAAAGGTGTGTGTGGGAAGGCTGATGGCCGGAACCACCCGGTGTTGCTAATATACACCCAGACACTGTGTAGGAAGTGACTAGAAAGGACTTGCCTGAAAGTTAGTGTTGGAATACACGGTAACTCTTTTTTTTAAAGATTTATTTTTATTTATTTGAAAGAGTTACAGAGAGAGGTAGAAACAGAGAGAGAGAGAGAGGTCTTCCATCTGCTGGTTCACTCTCCAAATGACCGCAATGGCCAGAGCTGAGCTGATCTGAAGCCAGGAGCCAGGAGCTTCTTCCAGGTCTCCCATGTGGGTGCAGGGGCTCAAGGACTTGGGCCATCTTCCACTGCTTTCCCAGGCCATAGCAGAGAGCTGGATCAGAAGAGGAGCAGCTGGGACTCAAACCAGCATCCATATGGGATGCTGGTGCTGCAGGCTAGGGCTCTAACCTGCTGTGCCACAGTGCCCGCCCCGACATTAACTCTTAATTACATTGTCACCCTGATGAACAGCATTTTATTTTCTTCTAAAAAATTTATTTTTATTTATTTGAAAGGCAAAGTGACAGAGAAAAAGGAAGAGGCAGAGAGAGCGATCTATCTGTTAGTTCACTCCCCAAATGGCTGCAACGGCTAGAACCAGGGCAGGCTGAAACCAGGAGCCAAGAACTCCATCCAGGTCTCCCTCATAGGTGGCAGGGGCCCAATCGCTTGGGCTGTCTTCCGTTGCTTTCTCAGGTGCATTAGCAGGGAGCTGAACCAGAAGCAAAGCAGCCAGGACTTGAACCGGCACTCACATGGGATGTCAGGGTCACAGGCACATGTGGCTTAACCTACTACACCACAATGCCAACTCCCTTGAGCAGATTTAAGGGACATACCAAATTTATCAGATCTCTTCTCAGAATGCGAGCAAGTGTGCATCTGAGGACAGATTGCCCAGCTGTTTCCTAACTCGGGCGTCTGGGCCTGGATCTTAGCAGGTTATGCAGGTTCCTGGGACTTGAGGCTTGGAGCATCCCAGGACCCACGATTAGCACCTCTGCAGATGGTGACAGTGTGACAGAAGGGACAGAGGACAATGTAGGATGGTGGTTTCAGTTGTGGCCTTACCCTTGCCCTTGGAATGAATGAGTGACACTGGCATTTAGAAACAGTTCCTTTCTGTCTGGCCCTGTGCTTGATGTTTTGCAGATACCGTTTGATTTCATCCCCTGAGCTCTACTGCCAGCAGAAATTTTAAATAAGCATTTTACAGACTAGGAAATGGAATCTCAGGGGAGGTGAGTCTCTTGCTTCCAGTCCCACAGAGACTGGCACCTGGCACTGAAGCTTAGGGTCCTGAGGGGCCTCTGGCTTGTGTTGGACATGGATTAGGGAGGAACATGATTACAAGGTCACTTCCTGTTCCATCTCCCAAATGAAGAAGGATCTGGGGCGGGCATTTGGCAGAGCACTTTTAAGATGCTGGTTAAGACCCTGCATCCCATGTTAGAGTGCAAGTCCTGGCTCTGCTCTTGCCTCCAACTTACTGCTAATGCAGACCCTGGGAGGCAGTGGTGATGGTTCAAGTAGTTGGGTCCCTGCCATCTGTGTGGGAGACTTGGATTGAGTTTCTAGTTCCTAATACCAGCCTGGCCCAGACACAGCCCTTGTGGGCATTTGGGAACTAGCAGATGGGAGCACTCTCTGTTTGATTCTTTTTCTCTGTCTCTGTCTCTGCCTCTCAACAACAAAACAAAGCAAAACAAAACAAAACAAAAAAAATAAAACCAGGGGGTTGGGAAGGGTCCAGGGGAAGGAGAGAAACCAGGAGGAGTTTGGGTTCCCTACGGCATGTCCAGGCATGGACTCTCCTCAGAAGCCCCACCATTGATGCCCACTCTCTAGACCCCCCCCCCCCCTTGGCCTTGAACTCTGGTTTAGCCAGCTCTACACCTCTGGGTCTCCTAGTACTCAGCTCTGAATGGCTAATGGGTGTGAGGTCAGGGATCCTCTATGCATGTTGCTATGCCCAGGGATGGCAGAGTCTGGGATAGGGGAAAATATGGAGCAATCAAAGATATGGATGAGAGCTGCCTTCTAACTATGCCATTGCCTGTCCCTTGGTCTCCATCCCCATTGTCACCAACCACATCCACATGGTCATCTTACTTGCTCAAAAGACCTCAGACCTCCTCTCTTACCTGCCTGCTTCTGCTCTGGTCCCAGGCAATGTTCTCTGCATGCTTCTCAATCACAGACTGTGCCTAAAGCTTTCCTTGGCTCCTCTGCTCCCCACTGGCTCCTAAAATCAAGTTCCAGCCCTCACCATGGCACTCAGTGTCCAGGGGGGAATCCAGCGCATGCTTCCCTCTCCGGCATCATTCTCCCCTCTCTGCTTTTCCGTCTCCCCTCCTACCTCCCCGGTCGCCCTCACTCCCCCTTCAATTCTCAGCCACAGTCACTTCCCTGGGGAAGCTTCCCTGCCCCTCCTGTGTGGCTGCATTCCTCTCACACATCTTCCAGGACCACGACCCCTGGCTTCTGTCTGTAATGTGTGCCTTCATTCATGAAGCTGGGCTGGCGTTTGTCTTCCTAGTTAAACAGTAAGACTCTGGAGATGCCACCTGACCCCGTGCTTGGACAGAACTGCATGTATTACTGTTTGTTGTGGGAGAGCACTGTGTCCTGCTTTGGAAACCCAGTGAGTTTATACAGAGAGAGAAAGTGACAGAGGAGACAGAGAGCGAGGGAGATACTCCATCCACTGGTTCACTCTCCAAATGCCCATAACAATATGGGGTTGGGCCTGGCCAAAGTCAGGAGCCTGGAATTCCATTCAGGTCTCCTAGGTGGGTGGCCCAAGTCCCTGAGCCTCCCTCTTCTGCTTTCCTGGGTGCGTGAGCCGAGAGCCGTATCAGAAGCGGAGCGGCCAGCACTTGGACTAGTGCTGCAATACGGGATGGCAGCATGAGCACACTGATGGAGGGGTGGTCAGATCCGAGAGCACGGTTGCTACACCCTCACCACTGTCTTCACATCTTAAATGAGGTAGGCTGTGCTGGGTTGTTTTGGGGAGTTTCCTTCCCATCCACCCCTGATGGACATGAAAGCACCCAGAACCCCCTTCTGAGTGTCCGTGTGCCTGATACCATGGTTACTGTGGCGCAGCCACACCTCTGTCCCTGTGAGGAACCCATCTGTGAGCGTCCACTTTCAGATCTGCCCTGAGCTCTGCCCAGTCTGGGGTGTGACTTGTCCTGTGGAAGGTACTCAGGGAGCATTAGCTAACTGCCCAGCGGCTTATTACTGTGCACGTCCTTATTAGTAGCAAATATCCTGATTGACACATAATTGAAGCAGTTGAAATATGCAGATTTTAAGTGTTAGTTTGTACAGGGTCCATTTAGTTCATTTTTTTTTGATCCATTTAGTTTTTTTTTTTTTTTTTTTTTTTGACAGGCAGAGTTAGACAGTGAGAGAGAGAGACAGAGAGAAAGGTCTTCCTTCCATTGGTTCACCCCGCAATGGCCACTACTGCCGGCGCACAGTGCCAATCCAAAGCCAGGAGCTTCCTCCTGGTCTCCCATGCGGGTGCAGGGCCCAAGCACTTGGGCCATCCTCCACTGCACTCCTGGGCCACAGCAGAGAGCTGGACTGGAAGAGGAGCAACCGGGATGGAACCGGCGCCCCGACCGGGACTAGAACCTGCAGTGCCGGCGCCACAGGCGGAGGATTAGCCTAGTGAGCCACGGCACCGGCCAGATCCATTCAGTTTTAAAACTGGGTAAACCACTTGGAGCCAGTGCAGTGAGTAAGCTGGTAAGCTGAGGCTCTCCTATCATAGGAATTTTGTATGTGCCACCTGATTTCTGGACTGATGTGACATGCTGAGCATACATCCATTCCCTTATCTAACCCTTCCTTACCATAGCTCTACAGAGGAAAAGAGGACTGAGGTCCAGAGAGCCCACAGTCTCCTTTCTGTAAGATCCAGAAGCCGCCCTCCTCACCTCCACAGCTGAGGGTCTCACTAAGCCTGCCTGTCTTCTCAAACATGAATGGGAACAGACTCGGTGTGATGCCCAAGTCAGAAGCCTGCTTGTTCTGTGTACCTCAAAGCAGGCTCGAAAGGCAGGAGCAGAGGTGAAGGAGCCATTTCCCAGCCTCCCCGTTCCCCACCGCCTTCTCCTTACCCTCCCGGTTTATCCCTGGAAGACAGATTCGCAGGCATTTCTGCAGAAAAAGATATATGAGTCAGGCCTGGGTGGGGGGGAGAGCAACCTCTTTGCTGGTTTTGTTTTTCTTGGTTGATTTATTTGACAAGGACCCATTTTGTAGATCATTTTTGGAATGTCAGGATTTTTTTTTTTTTTTTTATCTCCAAAGGTCTCTTTTAAAAAGGAGAATTAAAAGAGCAGTTGTGGCTGTGACTCCAAGGTGAGGCTCCCTAAGCCCCCAAGCCCTGGCCTCTGACTCGATTTTCTGACTCTGAGATCCCACAGGTTGCAGAACAGCGGTGTGAGCAGGGCTAAATCCCACCAGGTAGAAGTCTGATTTGCACTAATCCCTAACGCCACGTCTCTGTCACTTCTGTCTGACTCAGCGGGTCACCTACACTGCTAAGCCCTGTAGAGAAAGAGCATGGGAATTATTCACCGCAACAGGGCTTCTTTGGTGAGATGAGGTGTTAGAACCAGCCGACGGAAACTCGGCTCTGGCCGGCTGCAGATTCAATTACTGCTAGTCTTCCCTACCTGACGGTCGAAGAAGCCCCACTCCCAGGCTTTCTGCAGCGATTTCAGGCTGGTGTTCCTGGAGTCTCGACTTTCACAACAAGCCATTTACCGAGACATCCCTCATCCTGGCACATGGCATGTCAGAAGCGATCAAAACAGGCAGCGAGCTTCCCTGGGAACTGTCTCCAGTTCAGCATGTGTTTCAGCTATGGGAAAAGCACAGGCGAAAAAGGCCCAGGCTGAATTTACAGTTGCCTTTAATAACCCATGCAGTTAAATTTATTAGGTCACAGTGCCCCTTTGAACTGTGGCATGGAATTTTCCATCTACCATGTAGTTGCTCCAGTGAGAAGTAGACCTTCCCGTTCGGTTTGCTCGTCTCCATGTTGGTGAGCTCCCAGGCCCTGGCTTTGGTTAAGGACCAGGGCTCCCGCTGCTTCTGGCTGGCTTCGGTGGCTGAAGTATGGATCTCTGAGGATAGCCATACTTTTACCAGCTCTGCACAACAGATCTGGGGATGGAGACATTCTTCCTCCCAGAGACACTTCATGCACAATTTCTGCACTGTATCTTCCAGGCTCTGCTTTCCTAAGTGCTTTCTTGTTTTGCTAAGAGTAAGTCATGGCATAACTTTGTCAGTTACTTAGACCTTTGCACTTGAACCAGGACATTCAGGGCCAAGATGTTTTTTCAGTAGCTTCCAAGTTACAAGGCCTAGAAATCAGGGCAATCATTTGCTTAGATCCTGGAGTCCCTTTGTTTCTTTCATCCCAATCCTGATGAGTAATTGGCACCCATAATTGGCACCTGAGGTCAAATCAATAATCAGCAAATTGATATTGAGCATTTACTGTGTGCAAAATCCTTCAATGGGAAAGGTAGGAAAGAAAATACACAAAAGTGTATTGCATTCTGATTGATTATTTTCCTTGTGAGTGCTCCGAGGCATGACGGGCATAATGTTTAAATTTTTCATTTTCATGGACTTGTGTGTATAAGCGTGTGTGATATGTGTTAGATGCATAGCTCTTTAAAAGCATGATTTTGGGGCCGGCGCCATGGCTCACTTGGTTAATCCTCTGCCTGCGGCGCCGGCACCCATAGTCCCGGTTGCTCCTCTTCCAGTCCAGCTCTCTGCTGTGGCCTGGGAGGGCAGTGGATGATGGCTTAAGTGCTTGGCCCTGCACCTGGCTCCTGACTTCGGATCGGCGTAGTTCGGGCTGCAGCGGCCATTTGGGGAGTGAACCAACAGAAGGAAGACCTTTCTCTCTGTCTCTCTCTCACACTGTCTGTAATTCTTCCTGTCAAATAAATTAAAAAAAATCTTTTTTTAAAAAAAGCATGATTTTATGGACATGCTTACTTAGACAAGAGTACAGCAGATGTTTAAGTATAAACCAAAGAGGCAAGTTAATGAACAGAAATATATTAATTAAATAAGGATACATATGTGTTAGCAAAGCGGTACATGAATGATTAAAAATCTCAAAAGCCACTCTCCTAGGTGTACTTAAACACACATCCCAAAGCAAGCAAGTCAGTTTACTATTCAGGAAGGAAAGCAAGGGCCTTTGAGTTTTTGACAATACCTGGTCATTAGCTTGCAGGGCTCACCACACAGCCACACCATAATGGACTTTTAATGAAATTGCTCTCACACACGCCCTTGTGTACTTCCCATTGTCCACCCCACAGTAGCATTAAGATGTAAAGCACTGCCTGCAACTTGACTGTCTGGATGAGGAGCAGATAGGGTGGGTGGGAAAAAACAAGCCTCCCGTTTAGCTTCGCACACCCCTCTCTGTGCATTAGTGTTTGAGGAAGGACACCAGAGATGTGCGGGAAGGCCAGTGCCACACCAGGAGCTGATGGGTGGAGATCAAAGGGGAGACAGAGGGAGAAAAATGTCTGGAGGCTCGGGGCTGCTGATCTGATGCACCCCAGCCTTGGAGGGGCCGAGCTGGTGTCTGCCCATCTCTTAGAACAGGCGCAGTGAATAAATCCCCCAGGCACCCTCCAAGGAGCCATAACCCCCTTCAGATGTGTAATACTGTTGAGGGCAGTGAATAGGCTAGCATCGTCTTGGCATCTCTGTGGTGACTAATTTGTGGGCTCCCTGATTTTGTTCTGGGTTAAGTGGTCTTTATATTCCAATCCTGGCAGCACGGAACAGTGATATATTGTGTCCGCGATTCCTCCCGGTTTATTGGCGCTCACATAATGACAGCCTGTTGAATGGGAAGAAGTAGTGTGTAAACAAAACAACCCGAGCCAGAGGGGAAGCACTAATTTTCTGAGCCATATTTGCCCTGAGTCATGAGATTTTTTTTCCTGCCATAGGGATTTTGAATCCTGATGTGTAGATTTGCTGCTGTGCTTTGATTTTTGAGACAGCGGTCAGTTTGATTCCACAGAGAAATCAGGAACCAGCACAAGGGCATCTCTGCCTGATAAAGTGAGCTCTGGAATCCTGAGCCTTCCCAGGGCCTTTTGACTTTGTGGTCTCAGGAACAACCCACTCCAGGGGAAAGCGCTGAGGCCAAGTCTTTTGTCCCAAACAGCCAGATCAGTTGATTAATCCAGAGAGAGAATTGGAAATGGGAACCCAGGCAGGGGTCAGACCCCAACAGGGACGGGTGGAGAAGGGGAGAAGTTGGGGTGGCAGGACTGAGGTGGAGCTAGTGTTTGGCCAAAGGATGCTCCTTGCTGGTTGTTGGTTGTCAGCCTGACACCTGTATGGGTAGGCTTACTTGGATGAAATAGTTTGAAGTCCACATGTGACTTGACCACATTTCTCTCCCCAAGTACACATTTTTTAAATTGCTTCTATTAGCTGCTTTTGAAGTTGAACTTGGAAGACACTCCATATGTGGTGCAAAATTATCAAAGATTACAAGTCAGTAAAAGGTATGTAACCCTGCCTTCCTTGATTCCTGGCTTCCCATCCTCATTGTGTCCTTTCTTTTGTATGATTCCTGAAGTTATTCTTACACTAACTTGTGAGACAGAGACACAGAGAGAGAGAGAGAACGAGACATCTTATGGACTCTAGTCAGCTTTATTCTTAGATGGAGAAGATAGTTATTTGATATGGTTGAAAAAAGCTGAAAGGTCACATAGCAAAAAGACACACATTTCTAACATAGGCCATAAGTCCAAGGTATTTTTTAAGCATTTGAGAATTATTCTTTAAATGGATTTTTAAACCTCCAAATTAAGAATGCTCTGGCATTTGTCTGGTGTCTGTCTGCCAGTTTGAACACTGCCTGTTTAACTTCAGTATCTTTTTTCTGTTGTGGGAGCTCTATGAGGCCATTGGCCAGAGACCACTGTGGTACCTAGAGCAGTGTGGGGTCCCAAGGACAGGGCAGGAGCTGAGCAAGCCTTGAGTGGAGCAGCATGCGAGGGTGGGGATGGCATTCTCTGAGGAGGGGAACCAGGAGGAACTACTGGAGACCTGGAGCTGGAACAGGAGCCCCAGCTCCTCTGTGTGGGCCGCCTGTGTGTGAGTGAGTGAGTATTGAAGGTGCAGGCACCAAGGGAGCTCGGTGGCATCTGTGTTTGAGTCTGCATCTACCTGAGAGTGGCCTGCTTCAGAGACCTGTTGGCATGGAACACGGAGTCTTTGCAACCAGAGACTTCTTGAGGTCTCAGAAGGCTTTAATTCAATGAACATTCAGCTATAATCCTGTGCCTTTGTTGACAGAAGCTTGTCCTTGTACTTCCAGTGATGAACTGCTCCTGTGATTTCATCTCTTGAACTTCCTTGTCACTCTAACGGGATAAGAATAGGCTTCCCAGAAAGAGTCATCGCTGGCTTCTAGCTGACACTGAGGAGGACGAGAATTCCTCCCAGAGGCAGCGTCAGGTATCTCAGGGCAGAAGCAGTGCTCCCAAGGTGGGGTGAGCCCCTTTGTGCCTGCATGCCCCAGCAGAGCCCACCCCTGCATCCTCTGCCCAGCATAGATAGCTTCTCACCCAGTGCAGGACAGATGGCCGGGGGACAGATGGCCAGTTAATGCACAGATGAGGTGATACAGGAAGTCTGTGTTCAGCACCTCCCTGGTGGAATGATGTGTTGTGTCACAAATATCTTCAGTGTTCCCAGCCTCAATGTTATCATCTGTCAAATGAGATGAATACAAGTCTGTACCCCATAGGCTGGTGGGGGAGGATTAAAGTAGCTGAAACCTGCAAGGACCGAGGATACCTGCAGGAAGCACTCCCGAAAGGTTAGGTGTTGTAGCTGCACTTACTCTGGAGCCTTCTTCTGCCTGTTGTCAGCTGATGCCATGGTGTTCTCTGGAGGTGTCAGGTCTCTCAGGTGGTCGTTTGTGTTCCAGTCCTCTGCTGGGCAGGGCAGAGGTTGAGCTGCTTCATATCTGCCTCCATCCTCCGGGAATGTATTCTGAGGCTGCAGCCCTCATGTGTTTGCTGATGTAATCGCGGGTGATTCCGGGCCCATTCTGCTGTTTGCATTGGCTCTGAGCCTAATCTTGTCTATCTTGAACTGTAAGTCCAAGAGGACAGACCAGATCTGGTGCAAGTACTCTGTGTGGTTGGAGCCTCTTAAGTATGTATATAGCTTGATGAATCAGTGCATCTGGAGAGGGTGGCTGGGTTGGTGGTAGCCTCATCTTTATTTTACCAATTTCATCCTTTTGTGAACATCTTGTTGCCTAAAGAGTAGTTAATTGGACCATCATTCTACCTCCTGCTTCGGACACTGAATTTTTAATAAGCATTGCTAGTCTTAATTCAGCACTTACCAGCTGTGAGCTCTGTGCTAACCACTTCCATATGCATGATCCTGGGTAAGCCTCAGTGAGTCAGCACCATGGTTTTCCCTTTGGCTTGGATGAAGAAATGGAGGCTTAGGGGTGTTAAGTAACTTGCCTAAGGTCAGGTAGATCGTGAGTGCAGAACCAGAACTCAGGCAATCTCTCTGCGGAGTTTTCAGCCCTCAGAAATTAACAGTGTTCATGCCCATGACTAGCAGAAGTGGTTAAGAGACGGAATGAGGTTCAGCACATCAGGGCATGGCTGAGCATACTACATGTCTCATGAGCTCCCAGAGGGTGCTGTTGCTGCTGTTCCCCGGATCATGCTTTGAGTGACAAGGCTCTAGACCAGGAAGCCACATGGCCCCAGATGGCTCTGTTAACTCTTTGCTTTACTGGGGCTAAGGTGTGACCTCATGCGCAATTTCCTGGCAGCCATCTACTCACCTACTCAGGGTGAAGATGATGTCATGCAAGGCTCTCAGGAGGTGAGGAGCTGCACACTGGGGCCTTAGGGACTGCAGTTTGTGGGGGCAGCTGCTCTGTGCTTCAGGTGGTCACAGGGTAGCCCCTCTCACTCCCACTTGATTGCGAGAGGAGGCCCCTCTAGAATCCTGACTGTGCTTCTTTTCCTGGTCTTCCTAGTTCCAGCTGGGCTCCTAGCTTTGGGATCCGAGGGAAGTCACCATGACCTGCTCCTGGGCCATTCTCGTGTTGTGCCCTCCACCACTTGGTAAAGAACCATTTCTCCTTCCATTCCTCCCAGTCTTGAGTCCTTGATTCTGTCCTTAGTCCCAACTTTTCTTTGTTGTCAAGCCCCAAATTGATTCAACTTGTGTGGTATCTCTGCCATTTCTGCCCTCCAAAACTTACAAAGGGACGAGGCTCTCATCACCTCCTAGGAACATAAGCTGTTATTTATTTGACAGCTGATATGTGCATTATCTACTTCAGGAAGCCTCTGCCAGGATGCAGAGAAGAGGCTGTTATTATTGCCATTGGTCAGACTGTGCATGTGAGGATCAAGAGACTTGCTCAGGGTCACCCAGAGAGGAAGTTTTGGTTGCACATCTGAACTCAAGGGTCTGACCCAGCACTCTCACTCCTAACCCCTCTGTGACATTGCCTCTCTCCTTTCTATCCATTTCCACTACAGCTGGAGGCATCTCCATAGAGCAAATGTTTGGTCCCTTGTTTGTTTAAGAGCCATCCAGTGGGCCTCTGGTATGTTCCAGCACTATGCTAGCTACTGGTGATCCAGTGAGGAGCAGGACTGAACCACTCTCTGCCTGTGTGGAGATGCATTTCAGTGATCACATTATTATTAATTAGCCAAGGGACTTGTATCGGATTATTTAACCCATGTGCAGCAGTATGACCCACATAAACTTCCATTTTCTCATCTATCATTGGAAGTCATCCTAGGACATAATCCACAGGGATGTTGCAAAAATCAAATGAGACCAGGTGTATAATACTTAGCGTGGGCACACAGTAGGCAGACATTGTTACCTGAAATCACAGGTGAATTAAATCCAGGTTCCTGAGTGTGCCATTCAAGAACTTATTCCAAATTCATGTTCTACTCATGAGGAATCATGTCTTTTCCCCAGGCATGACAAACTCTTTCCTGATTCCATAGCCCTAATCTCACTGTTTATAATACCTCACCTCTCCACTGTCAAACTCCTGCCAGCTCTTTAAAGCCCCACATAAATGCTGCTCCTTCTAGTAAGTCGCGTCCAGTCTTAGCTGGATGAGTAACTGTCTTCTACAATCTTCTTGTCCTCCGGGTTCCCATGTAGCGCTGAATCACACTGCCTTGTTCTAGTTTACAGCCTGTGTTCATCACACAGGCATAAGGTTAACAATGCATTCATTTGGCAAACGTTTCATGAGCATCCACTGTGTGGTAGCTGCGGACTTGCCCTGTGAGGCCCACACTGCCAGGATGGTGGGGCAACAGTGTTCTTCAGCAAGAAGCACCGGAGACAAGTTCTGGTGAACATGTGCGTTTATTAACAATCAGGCACAAGCTTTTATGGGGCAGGCAGAGGGGGGTAGCTACTTCTGGGCAATGCTGATTCTATAGGACAAAGCCGATACTGGCACTCTACGCTTTTCAATCAGCTTGAAGGCCACATAACCTACTAGCCTTCCAGGTGGTTCTTATGGGTCTGGGCCACACCCTGGGGTGTTTACCTGGTTGACAATTACAAGGCCCTTCAACAGGAAGCGGGGGTGGGGGAAATGTGCTTGATGCCCCTGCTGGCCACCAGCAGTCAGGTCATGTGTGGCTCAGTGTGCTGAACCCCAGCAGGGTCCTGGGAGGCATGGTGTGCCATGCTCTCTTAACCTCCGTCATGGGGTAGGCAGGCAGGCAGTCTCCCAGGCACAGGATCACCCACAGGTAGGCACTATGCTGCATGCAGCACTGTGTAATCAAGGTAGTCACTGTCACATCGCCTGTCTACACTGAGTGTAAAATCCGCTGTGGCATCGTCCACTAGGACCTTCTGCGGTCATGGAGATATTCTCGTTGTACAAATATGATACCCACTAGCATCATGTGGCTAGTGAGCAATTGAAAAATGGCTGATGAATGTGGAAGATGGAATTTTTAGTGTTACTTAATGAATTTAAATGAATATAGTCACAGGTAACAATTCAGGTGGTAGAGGAGAGCTGTGAATCAAATTATAAGCAACTTCTTGGGAAATAACATTTGTCATTGTCAGAAATACTGTGCAGGAGTGCATGGTTGCATACAGGCATACTGGAGGATTTGACCTGGTCTGGCTGGAGTTGGGGTCAGGGAAGGCTTTCCTGAGAGAGTGATGGTAAATAATGACCCGAATCTTCCAAAGAGTGCGGCATGCGGGACATACAGAGAGCAAGTAGCATGGACCAA
Organism: Oryctolagus cuniculus; assembly: GCF_964237555.1. Taxonomy (NCBI): domain Eukaryota; kingdom Metazoa; phylum Chordata; class Mammalia; order Lagomorpha; family Leporidae; genus Oryctolagus; species Oryctolagus cuniculus. The sequence goes on along the minus strand of NC_091437.1, from coordinate 56,115,364 downwards.
TGGTCTGTGGCCAAAAGAAGCAAGCACTTTCTTCCTCCTCCCTACTCTCTGAAATCTCCAAAGCCTTTTGCACTATGGTGTGCCCAGGAGTGGCACTGAACTAAATGGCACTGTGGCTCTGAGACACTGAGGTCCTGCTTCCTGTGCCGCCTCTCCCATTTCTTCCTCGCAAATGCCTGCATCTCCAGCCTATCTGTGTTAGCCTGCAGAGACATTGTCTCTTTGTCTCAAGGATCCCTCATTGCCATGTTCCTGGTGAACTCCCTTTTCTCAGGACTGTGGGCCATCAATCACCTGGGTATTCTTTGGAAAAGAGGTGGCCACCAGCCCCTGTGCATTGTTTTCATTTGCTCATGAATTCAACAGACACGTGGGAGCATCTACTGTGAGCAGATGCTCTTTCTGGTCTTGAGGATGCAGTACAGAACCAAAGACATAATTGCCCCCTTGACTTTATGGAATTTGTTGTGGGGGGGCCCTAAGCACCCCAGGCTGTGGCAGCCAGGATAGCTAGCAGTGTGTTTGCAGCAATGGTGTCGTGGTCCCCAGGATCACTGCAGGATTCAAACCTGTTACCCATTCCAGTCTTCCCACACTTGGGTCCCAATCCTTCAGCCACTAAGCCGAGCCCTAGGATTGCCAAGTACTTATGCTGTGAGCTCTTGGGAGCTGCACATACCTTGCTCTATATTCTCTCCAGGCACTCTGCCCTGCTTACAAGTGGGGAGTGTGTGAACTCCTCAGAGACTCCTTGTCTTTTAATAAGAAGAAACAAATAACTCCTTGTTTACACCCAGCTTGTGGTTCCCTACTCCGGTTTCTCATTCACACCCTTAGCTCACAAAAGAGCTGAAACAAAGTGGAGTCCCCCAAGGCTGACAGAAGGCTAGAAAGTCTAATTTTTTTTAACCTACTCAAGGTCTTGTCCAAACGAGTTGTCACCAAAAAATGAAAGCCAGATGTTGTTTTAGTGAGAAATAAATATGTGGCCAAGCTGCGGATTGAACCTGAGGTCTCTCCGGATGGTTTCCACGTGTGTCGGTAGCTGGACTCCCAGGTAACAGCGGCTCACATTCTTGCTCTCATCTTTTAACGGAGCACAGCGTGCACAGATGGCTAATGAGCAATTACCATCCATGCCACGCATCCGCAGCCTAGCGCTTCCAAGCAGCTCATAAGTCAGACTCAAACCAGAGCCGTGAGCCCGGTGGACTGCTGAGTTCAGGGTGAGAACACGAAGACTCATGTCAGGGAAAAGGGAAAGAGACAAATTCAGGCTGAAAGTGCTGCCTCCAGCTTCCCAACCAGGGATGTGCTTTGGTTGGGAGCCCGTGCATCCTCAGTGGGAGCGGGCCTCAGATAACCATCGAAGAATTGCAGATGAAATCAGGGCCCCCAGCAAAGCGCAGCCCTTTGGGGTTTAACGTTACAGCCTGTTCTTCCCCAAGCCTCAGTCCATGGTGAGCTTTTCAGCCAAAGGAAGTGTTTTCCGTAATTGGCTGAATCTCTGCAGGAAGACCACTGAGCTTGCTACTGCTTCTAGCACAGCATTTCTCATCTCCCGGATTTTTCTCACACTTTGCCAGTTCTAGATACAATCCATTGTGCACTAGCCTCTGAAATGTGTCATGCTGGCATTAGAACTTCCTTGGCAGGGGTGGGGGTAGGGTAGAAGAAATAGGACAAGGAACCAGTGATTGAATGGCGCTCCAAGGGCTTGCAGGGCCCTGAGCAGAAAGCAACCCGCAGGCAGGCTGGCCTGGCACATGGGCTGAGAAGTCCAGAGAGGCATGGATGGAGTCCAACCATGAATACGCCCAGCAAAGGGGCTGGATCCCAGGCACCACGCTAGGGTTCCTAGGGCAAGGCATAGCCCTATCACTGAGAAACCCCTCTGAGATTTCCTGTTATGTAAATGGGGGTAATAATAGTTCATAGCTCCTAGAATAATTTGGGCTATGATGGCTTACTCCTGGTAATGTGTTTTAGACAGCATTCTGCAATATGTATTATTAATATCATTGTTATTGTTATTCTTGAGCACAGCTTTAGACGTGAAGGGAACCAGAAAAGACACAGTTCCTAAAATAGGGATTTGATTCCAGGAAAGATGTTTCTCAAACAAGGTTAGCTTAGTCTTTGGAATGTACCATCCACTTATTCATATATTCATTGAGTCTTCCCTTTTTGATTAAAGAAATCTTTTTGAGCCCCTTTGATATGTAAAACATTCTTCTGGGCCCAGGAAGGCAGGGGTGAACTAGAGCAGTGGTGGACAAACTGTAGCCTGTGGGCCCAAATCTGGCCTGCTGCATTATTTTTATAAATAAAGTTTTATTAGAACTCAGCCATGCCCACTCATTTATGTATTGTTTGTGACTTTGCTTGTACTACATCAGCAGAAGAGAGTCATTGTGAAAGATGGCATAAGACCTGCTAAAGCCATTGCAGAAAATGTTTGCCACCTTGTACTTCCTGTCTGATGAAAGAGATAAATAGCAAAGTGCAGTAAATAGGAAAATAATGGCAGAGGACTCTGGGAGTAAAGAGGAGGTTCCGGCAGCCTTCTTGGAAGAGGTGCCCTCTGAGCTGAGAGGTGGAGGCAGAATAGGAATTAATGAAGTGAGGAGAAAGGAAAAGTATTGCAGAGGGAGGGAGCAGGCACTGAGTGTGAGGGTAAGGAGCGGAGACGGAGGCCAGCCGGCCAGGGGAGCCCATTTCAGTAACAAGAGGGAGAAGGGAGACTGCGGCAGCCTGAACTGGGGATCAGCAGTGGAATTAGGAGAAAGGAAGTTTCTGGAGGCATGGGAAGAGGCAGAGCCCCAGCACACAGCGACTGATGGCACGTGGGCAGGCCCCTGTGCAGGGGACAGAGCCTGGAGGAGGAGCCATTCCCTGGGATGGGGACCACAAGGTCAAGAGGACATTTGAGGCAGGGGGTGATGACCATGTCCTGGTGAGAAGGCTTATAAGACAAGCCCGGGATGGCAAGTTGGTTTCTTTTCAGAGCCGTACTCACCATTTATGCTGCTGCTTGAAGGCAGTGAACCCAGCCTCATGAGACTGGTGTTAAAGGGCTCTGTCTGCTTACACCATGCCTCCCCCTCGAGCCCCACCTCCCATACACAGATTTGCCCCACTTCTCTGTTAGGCTGGACTGGGACCCTCTGGAGGGCTCCTCCAGCCATGCTGCCCTCCTCTCAGTCTCCCAGACAAGCCTTGGTTGGTCCCACCTGCTCACTGGGGCTTCCTGGATTTCCCTCTGCTGCTTTTCTCTTTCTGCACCTCCATATCCCCTAAAGGCCCTCATGGGAGCCTTTCACAGGCACTGCTTCTCATCCTCTTCTCCCCGGGAGCAGCACTGAGCATCTGCCTCCTGCCGCCTTGCCCTGGTAGCAAACTGCTTGTGCCGTCTTCTTCCCCGCAAGCACTCTATGAAGTGGAGGTTGTTCTCATGCTTGGTGCCAGGTACTGAGCACTTGCTTTCTATGAGGCAGGGTTCTAGGCTATCCGTGTTATCTCAGTGAGTCTTCATGGTTTCCTTAGGAGGGAAGTGTTTGTAATACAGTCTGAGTATCCCTTATCTGAAATGCTTGGTGCCAGAAGTATTTCAGATTTTGGATATTTCTCAGATTTTGGAATACTTGCATCTTGGAAATGGAACTCCAGTCCAAACAGAGTTCATTTATGTTTCACATACACCCTATACACATAGCTGGAAGGTAATTTTATGCAATATTTTTACTGTACCTGCATTGTGACCGTGATCTATATGAGGTCACATGGAATTTTCTACTTGAGGGATCATGTCAGTGCTCAAAAACTGCCAATTTGGGAGCATTTTGGATATTGGGGTTTTTGGATTAGGGGTGCTCGGTCTCTATTCCATGTAACAGGTGAGCATACCGACACATGGTGAGTTGTGTCAGTTGCCCTGGGTAGTGAATGACAGAGTCTCCCAGTGCTCTTGGCTGTGCTCTTACTGCCAAGTGTATGATGGCCTCTATACTCCCATCACTTGGCGTCCCTGCCTTCAGCCCACACCTGTGTTTTTCCCCAAGCTCCTGAGTCTGTCAGAGACATCACTGTTATGCCCATTGTCACAAGATAGGACACTTGAAGCAACCTTGATTCTGTTACTTGACAGATATTTATTATGCCATGAATCAGGCCCTATTTTTGGTGCTGAAGATATAGTCAGAATTGCACAAATCCTTGCCTACATGGAATTTATGGTGGGAGAAAACAGTAAACCAAATAACATAGTAAAATATATGGCTAGACAACTGCTCTAAATATATATAAAGCAGGGCACTAGGTCACAGTTTGTAGGGTTGGAGCCACCATTTTAATGGGAGGATGGAGGCAGAGTTCCTGGAAAGAGGGGAATTGAGCAGAGCCACAGCTTGAAGATGCTGTGCCCCACTGCCTGGACAGCTCATGCTGGACCCAAAGGTCCCCACTGTGAGATATTAAGGGGGTAGAAACTTAATCTGACTCTAGCATTTAGAGGTAGAGCTTTGGGCAGGTGACAGGCTTAGACAAGTTCATTAGGGTAGCGTTCCCATGACTGAATCCTGGTGGCTTTCTAAGAAGGGGGAGTGACCAGACTCTTATCTGACTCATGAAGTGGTCTCCTTCAGGTTTGCTCCCATTGGCTCTTGTATCCCTCCCTGCCCCCAGCTCATCCTGCAAGCCACTATTCCTACTAGCCTGCTTCATTCCAGACCTGTTCAGGAAGTTTCCATGACCATTGTTTAGTACAGTGTTTCTCAAATTCCAGTGACTTCTACACTCTTTTTATGTTTTTTTTTTTTATGTCAATCACTGAGATCCCTGTACTATTGCTGTTTATTATTTTCTTTAATTTGACTCTAAGTCAACTTTATTTTTCCTTAGCCTCTCCTTAAGTAATAGTGACCATGAGTGAGTTATACATTTTTGTAAGAACTTAAAAATTACGATTCAAATAAAGATGCATGTACATTTCTTCGTCCTCTGATATCTTGAGAAGTGTGATGACCACATCTTGGCACCCACTGGATGGGGCCTTCGTCCTACCAGTCTGGTCATCCCTCTCATTCTGCACGTAGCCAGTGCCTGGATCATGCTGGGACTCTCTGTCTTTGCACTGTCATTGAAAATCATTTTCCCATAGTTTTGCTCACACTACCCACTGAGCCTGGAAGACCCTACCCTTTCTCTTTGCACATCCTTCAAGACCTACCTCCTCCATGAGACCCCGGGGCCCTAGTCAGCTGTACCATCCTGCTTTGCTTAGAGTCCATGCCCATTGCCTGACCTTCCGGCTTGTGATGATTTCACTGCTGTTGATCTTACCAGTCTGGTTCACAAATACTTGATGTTTCACATAGCCTGCACCTGCCGGGCTTCTCGCCATCTACCCCCTGAGCATTTTCCAGCCTCCACTCAGTGTAGTAAAGTAGAGGTCATTTCTGTAGTGCTCCACCTCAGTGCCTTTGACCGTGTGTTCTTTCTGCCCCTCCTCTGTTTTCCATTCCCTGGCTCATTTCTTCTTTTCTTTCAAGGTGCAAATCTAATATTGCCTCCTCCAGGAAGCCATACAAGCTTCTCCCTCAGCTTTCTGTTTCCCCTCTTTCTTAGCACACATCACATATTCCTGTGGCTATCGATGAACTCATCTTTCTCCCCTATAGGATTCTCAGTTCCTTAAGGAGGGCCATGTTGGATTTTGTTGTCAGGGCATGACAGAGTGAGCACTTGGTAAACATTGAATTTCTTCAGTTATAGTTAAGTGAGGTGAGTTTTGCTGTTTCAACATGTCTGTAAGTAATCTGAGGGCAAATCTTGCCTTCTGCCTTTTTTTTTTTTGTCCTACATTGTAGACAAACAGTAAGTGCTTATTAAATTTATAATAAAAAGAGTTAACATAGTTATCTTTGTCCATCTGGGGTGCTACAGCAAAATATCATAGACTGAGTGGCTAAAAGATGACAGAAATTCATTGCTCATATTTCTGGACGCTAGAGGCCCAAGACCAAGGCACTAGCAGATTTGTGTCTGGTGAGGGCCCACCATCTGACGTGCTGTCCAGCCATGTCCTCACATTGTAGATGGGACAAGGCAGCTCTCCAGGGTCTCCTTAAGAAGGCGCCAAGCCCGTCATGAAGAATCCATCCTTGGGAACTAATCACTTCCCAAAGGCCCTTCCTGCTAACGCTATCAGCTTGGAGGTTAGAATCTCAATATATGATTTTTCAGCAAACACAACCATGCAGACCATAGCACAGAGAAAACACAGGAGATATCTAAAGTTGACAATGAAAAATAGTGCCAGATTAGATAGATGAGCATTTCTAAACTCTTCCGGCCTGATCCAGTTCTGAACACCAAACAAGTTGTGATTTAGGAGTGTATGTTTAAAGCTGCTGGTCTTGATTCAGCATTGAAAATATTTTATTCGTGTTAGGTAACTAGCCCTGTCCACCCTCCACCAGCTGTACTTCTGGAGATGATGTCTGATTCTTTTTGGGATGGAACTGGTTGTGTGTGTGTGTGCGTGTGTGCACTCATGCACAGTAGAGAGGGAGAGAGATAGTGGTCCAGAGGCCAACACACCTGGAATCTATTTGTGAGGCTCACTGGTTCAGTCCACAGCTTGGGCCATTCATTTATTTCTCACTAAGTGAACATCTGGGATTCAGTTTGAGACGCCAACAAGTTTGGATGGGATCTTGAAGTTGTGGTTGGGATGGGGAACTGCTTGCCTGAGGTGGGAGTAAGTGAAGTGAGCAGGGGGCTCTTAAACTGTTCTGCAGAGTTCGGTTCAAATGCAATAGCTGGAGGGTTGCGAAATCCTCCACGTGCTGGAAAAGCACTCAAGTAGACGGAATAAGCTAAGAAGGGTTCAATCAGATCAAAGCAATATTATAATCTGAAAAGCACCCCTTTTCCCCTTTCAGCCTGTTCCCCTTCCATTCTATAATTCTAATAATATCCAGGTATTTTTCTTTTCTAGGGAAAAAAACAATAAGAAAAAAATCTTGGGCCTGAACCAGGAAGGAAATGTTATGAGAAAGTAAAATTCTAATTAGATATAGATGAGAATTGGTCACAGATAATTACTCTACATTCTTTGGGCTCATGCCTGAGAAGGCTTAGAAGATCTTTTTTTTTGTTACTAGATATGTAGATTTATATCTAAATGCCTAGATAAACACAGAGAAGCTCATCATCATTAACAGATCTTGCAGAGTGCAAGTGGGTAGAACAAAAATGAACAAGAAATTTGTCATTCACAAGTTCGGAATGCCTGAATGTTTTGCCGTCAGGACTTTTTTTTTCTCTTCTCACTTTGAACTTACTCAGAACAGAAGAAAAGGCCAGTGTGTTCAAACAGGATCATTTTGAACACTACACTTCCAGGAAATTTGTGCTGAGTCGCACCTGCCCTCTGTGACAGCCGCTACCCAGAGTATTTCTCTTTCAATTTGCATCTGTCAGTTTCCTACCTGTGGGTCGAAGGGGTTGGAAATCCAGCTGAAGGGTCTAGAATAACCCAGAGAGGACAGAGACACTCAGGAGGGCCGAGCTCATGCCATCCTATTAAGAACATTGTTCTGGGGATTTTAAGGGAGAGAAAAAAAAATCCTCATGGATTTCAATCTTGTATTGTTGGGACCAGCCTGTGGATAATACAAGAGAACTTGAATGTGGCTGAGGAAACACACCTGCCCGAGTGGGCCAATCTCACAACTTAGGATCACCCTCGTCTAGTGGGCACTTGCTGCCCAGCAACCTTCCTGCACATCTGAGAAAGCTGCTTCTCACCTGCTCTTCTCAGTCATCAAACACTTCCTCCCCGCTCTCCAGTCACCAGCTGGCTTCCCTTTGCAGTGAGAAAATAGAAGGAGCTGAGAGGCCTCCACAGTCTCTCGCCGCCACACCTGGGCTACACTGTCCCCTGACCTCTATGCCTTCCCTGCTGTTGCAAAGCTGACCTGTCTGTGGCCCTGTCAAAGGCCATCGCCAGGCCTTTACCCTGGAACCCCCTGTTGTCTGTGCAGGAGCAGCACTCTAAGAATTTTCCTGTCATTCCCCGCAGCACCCATGGACTCTGTTTTTTAGAGCCTTCTCTTTAGCATATGAGTCTAAGCAAATCTCACTTTCAAAAAAATGAAAGCAACAAACTGCCTTGACCTCATATCCCCTCCTCCCTATCATCCCTGTTTTGTCCCCTTTACAGCAAAACATCTTAAAGTAATTGGTTTTCCTTGTTTTCTCTTGCTGCTGCTTTTTGAACTCCTCCAATTAATTGTTCAGGCCTGTCTCGGGACCAGGCTGTTCTTTCCAGGGTCAACAGCGAGCTCTGGCCTCCATCCTCACCTGTCTCCACCTCTCAGCAGTGCTGAGGCATCCTCTCCTTCCTCCTCCTGTTTCCCCTCATTCCTTGGAAGCCTTTCTTCCCTTGGTCTCCAGAGCTCCACTTCCTCTTCCTTTTCCTCCCACCATACTGGTGGTTCTCTTCTCCTCTGTCCAGTGTCTAATGGGTGGTTGAGCCCAGGACCCACTCCTTACTCTGCTTGCCTCCCTTGTCTCCATCACCCATGGTGACCACATCGTTGTGCCATCTTCATCTCTATCTTAATCTTGTTCTTGATTTATCTATCTAATTGTCTATTGTCTGTTTACCTCTACTTGGAGATTACATAATGTAATTTTAGATATAACATATACTCTATGTACTATAATAATATATAATGTATATATAGTATAGTATATATCATATCTGGTATGTCTAGTATATATTATATATTATTATATATAAAATTGTAAAACCTCCAAGTGTAGATAAACAGACAATAGACAATTGGATATATAAGCACCATATAAATAAAATCCATAGGATATATATTTATCATATTTAGTATCATATATAGTATGTATACTCTGTTCCCTGCCTCCCCTAACCCTGTTCCATCCTCCAGCATTTTCAATGCACTGGCCTAAGCCTCAGCATCTACCTTGACTTTTCCTTCTCTCATTCCTCACCACCAATCCATTAGTATATCTTGTTTGTGCCACCTTCAAGTTATTTCCAGAATGGGACTATTTCTTAACCCATCTGCAGCTCTCACTCTGGGTAGCAGGGTAGAGAAGGAAAGTGCATGTTTAGAGACATGGAGGCAGGGAAAGTAGCAAGACCAGGGCCTCTCAGAAGGATTTCGGGCGCGATTCTTGAGTCTGGAGAGCTGCCTTGTGTGCTGCCCCACTGTGAGGTGTAGGGTGCAGAGGTCACTGTGGGACTCTGCGCTTTGGTCCTCACAGGTGATCTTACTGCCTGAGTAGATTTGGCTGGCTCCGAGGACAAACATGACTCAGTTAAGTTGTTTGTCACTTGTTTCTGCAGTGTGTGTTTGTATGTGAATGTATGTGTGCATACGCATGTGCTTTCTTCTACCCTTCTGATTCCCTAGAGCCCGAGTCCTTGAGTACCGATGTGATTGCATGCACACTCCTCTGGGGAATGCCCAGAGACTCATGCTCTTGACTCTAGTCCTAGGTAAAGCCGTTTGTTGGCTATGGCCTCTGGGGTTCCCTGCATTATTCCACCAAAAATGACTTAGACTAGAAAGGTCGCCACCCTGGGACCTAGGGACCTTTGCTACCCTTTGGTTCAGTGTCTGCATTGCCAGGAGTTCTGCAGTGCAGCTGTCTAGACAGGATTGTTCCCCACCTCCCCTCCTCTTCTGCTGAAATCAAGGTCTTCTGGATGCAGGGATATTAGGGGCATATGGCAGCCACTGGGGCAGGGGTCAGAGGCAAGGCAGGATTAGGCCATAGGGGGGCTCTGCACTTCCTTAATAACCGTGTAATTGGAGGAAAATTGGTCCAATGTGAAGGGCAAGAAAGTTCAAAGGGGGGTGTTTGGGGGTCTTTCTGCTTGTTTTCTTTTCCTGCTGGGGTCCTGAGTTGGATCTCAGTAAGGGGAGATCCTGGGAAAGTACCAGAAATTTTCTAGAATGGCATATATAGGGCACCTACATAGGGCATTTCAAGGCACCTTTAAGGGCTGGCAGGGGCTGAGGACACAGTCAGAAAACTTTTGACTGGATGGACTTTTGGGTCTGAGAGAGAAACAAGGACAGAGGCTCTCGGGAAATGGCCAGAGATTTCTGACCTGTCCTGGTAGCAATGATTTCCTGAGCTCCTCAGAGCCTTGTTTGTAAGGCCAGCACTAGGCCTTGGACAGTAAGGCCGAGGGAGCACAAAGTCCGCTTCCTGGTCTGCCTTGACTCAGTTTCTCCATCTATAATATGGGCAAATGCTTTCTTGTTATTGGTCTCCTCACTGGGATTTTGGGCAACCTCCTGGTTAACCAAGCACCAAAGAGTTGAGGAATCAGAATGGCAGAAGAGGTTCAGATCGCAGGTTTTGGTGCCCAAGAGACTTCTGTACCACTGGAAACCATTATGCTTAGTGAAATAAGTCAGCCTCTAAACGACAGATGTTCCCGTTAATACAGAAATACCAAAAATGTATAGGAATGAAATGGGTCATTTTGGGATATGATTGTTGTTTTTAGCTCTTGTTTATAATCCTGTGGAACTGTGGTCTTCCTACTTTTTACTTTTTGAATATTATGATTAATTGCATATTAAGCCTGTGGATATAGAGTGGATTAAAATTACGGCTTTGCAAGAACTGATGGAGAGAGAGGAGGGGGAGCAGGGGAGTGAGGGACATGTAGTTGTCTTCTTGGAACTGTACCAATGAAAGGCATAAAATCTGTTCTTTTTATATTAATAAAACATTTTATAAAAAGACTTAGACTTATTTGTCAGGTTGGTGATTTGGGATAAGTTTTTTAAAAAAAACCTCTGTGCCTCAGTTTCCTTATCTAAAATGAAGATCGTTACAATGTCTACTTCCATATTCCCTTTAAGAGTGAAGTGAGTACGGCATATAAAACACCTTTCACTGCCCTTAGCCCGTGGCATATGTCCTATGTCAACATATGTAAGGAAGGACTGAAGGACAAAGCCAAAGAGGATTCTTACTGTTTTGATGTTTAAGGCATGTGGGTTATTAGGAGAGTCCTCACCAAGTATCCAAGTGTTCCTGTAGATTTCCCAGCTTGCTTTGCAATTAAATTTGTGCCACGTGACTAGTTGTGGCTAATAGTCTGGGAACAGAAGTGACCTGAGTCAGTGCTGGGTCAAGGAGGTGAGAGCTGGTGTCCTTCCCCGCTCTCTCTTGTCATAGCTGGTGTCCTTCCTCCCTCCCGTGGCTGCCACGTGTTCTCTGCAGCATCACCCAAGGTGGAACAAGCCCTTTTTGTGAGTATGAAGCACACGTTTGTTGTGTTAGCCCAGTGAGACCTTGGAGTTCATTTGTTACTGCCTTGCTGACCGATGCAATCATATGTGCAGGAAAAATCAATCTCCTGTATTTCTGCACTTTTAGGATATGTGGGGATGATGATAATGATAATAACAGTAGCTGTAGCCACTATCATTTATTGAGCCCTGGAGAAACACTGCAAAGCCCTTTGCAGATGTGAAACCACTCAGCCCTCTCAGGTATCCTGTGAGGTATGTAGTTTGCTATTACATAATAACTGTGTTCCTAAAATAATCTCTAAGTTATTTTTAAGAAGAGTTCTCGTAAACAACTTCAATGAGGAAAAAAAAAAACTACTCAGAGGCAAGGATTTTAGTTTTTGACAACAAAGTTAGTTTTCCTACAGAAATGTCAAAGATAGAGGCTTTTAATTGCTATTAGGACCTTTGAAAGTTGCAAACTAAAAATAACTGATTTTCAAATCTGGCAGCAGCCAACCTAAATGTCATTGAGCAAATGCTGAGTCGCATGGAGGGCAAAGCTCAGGTTGGCTTTTTCTCAACCATCACACCAAATTCTGGGTTGCTTCCTTAGTGCGATACAAAGGAAGCCCTGGCATAGCTCAGTAAAACTGTAAATCCCTCACTCTGCAAAGAGAGCCACAAAGCCAGACACCAGCATTCCCTCAACTGAAGTGACCACTCTATTGAGACTGCAGGCCACTAGGCTTTCTCGCCACACACATGGGGGCCCTACCCGATCAGGAGTGGTGCAAACCGAGCACCACCACAAATCAGGTTCCCTACTGAACTAAACACAGGACAACCAGTGTGCATTATGAAAATTTGCACAGCAGGAAAAAAGTCTGAGTTTGCTGGGGTTGACAGGTGGCCGAGCCAGCTGATGTGAGGCCCCCGAGTGTTTCAGTGAACAGTTGGTGAAAACAGCCCCAAATCGGGACTCTCTAGCTCTTTGCATGGCCCCAGGTTCAAGTTTTCTGGCTCTAATGTATTTGTATCCTCACTGGGGGACAGTGTCACTTCTGAACAGAGCTTTGAGGCCTGTGCAGTTTGGTTCTGCCCTTGTCCTGCCCTTGTCCTGAAATTTTCTGTCATTCCTTGGGCTTCCTGGCCTGAAAGCAGAGCTCTCTGGGAATCCTTGTGCCTCCCCATCTTCCATGAGGAGCAGCATGGTGCTTCTGCTCTGAATAACAGAGCCACTGTAGCTCTTGTTGCTTAGACACATGGCGGTTTCTGAGAGCACCAGTAGCAGACGGAGAAGGAATCCAGCCTGCCTAAGAAACTGCCTGGGGAAGGGGAACCAATTGAGTTCATTACTAAAGCAATCAGTCCCAGTGACCTTTCGGGGTTAGCACACTTGGACTGTCGGCCTCCCTTGGGCCCTAGCTGCAGCTGGACATCCCACACCTCCCGGAGAACAGGAAGGGCTTGCCGTGCTGTGGGCCATTCTGGGGCCCTTGAAGCCCCTCACTGCTGTCCTTCACCTGCAAGGGGAAGCAGTGAGCTCCACCCCCTGCTTGCCTAGCTGGTCAGTGTGGTGGCTGAGTGTTCGAGAAGCTTCTATAGCGTGCAGACAGGCCCTCTGAGGCTCCCGTTCACCTTCACCTAGGATGGCTCTCTGCACTTAGCCCGGGAAGTCTACTAATTCCTCAGGATCCCCTAACTGGCCATGCCTGCCTTTTAGTTCATTCACTGAAATTAAGACTCCCTTCTTAAGGCCCCTTGTGTGCCTGGCACTGTACAGGCTGCTGTTGGAACACAAAGTATGTGTCAGACGAATTCCCACCCTCATTGACCTTTGGAACCTAAGAGGATGAGACTCACTTGTTGGGTGATAAATCAAGACAGTTCATATGGAAGGGCTCAGTGACCTGTCATCATTGTACATGGTAGTTAGAGCACAGGCTTAGCTTCAGGTGCCTGAGTTCAAATCCCACTGCTGTGACATTGGTCAACTTTGAGCAACTACCTTAATCCTGTTAGACCTCCTTTTGCTTATTACTAGGACAGCACAGGTACTGGTCTCCTAGTATTTCTTTGGAAATTCCATGAGGTAGTGCCTGTAAAGTTCTTGGTATAGTGCTTGACTCATGATTTTAGTATTATTGACATTATTACTGGCTGCAGCTATTAGTTGTCAAAACACATTTGGGGGACATCAGTGGTAGAGAAATCCTTAATCTAAACGCACTGCCTTCTGTGTGGTGTCCTTCCCTTCCCTATACATTTCTTTAGTGATTGATGGTTTCAGCTGATTGGTTACCCAGGCTTGGGACCAGGAAGCAAGGGAGAGGACACTTTTATACCTCTGGTAGCTCCCTCATCCCTCAGATCCCATCACCATCCCCTGCTGATTATACTTCATGTCATCTCCTACACTCTGACGCTGCTCGCATTCTTAACCAGGTCCTCATACTCAGTACTCAGGAGCTCTTTACTCTTTTCTGGTCTCCTTGCCCCCAACTATACCCTCCTCAAAACTAGGTTTACTGCTACTGAGGAGAATCTTCAAAAATTCAAACCATTTGCTAATCTTTCTCTTGTGCAACACCTTTCAATGCCTTGTTTTTATTGTCTATAAAAAAACAGGTTCAAATCCTTTGTCATGACCCCACAAGACTGCTCATGATATGAACTCTAAATTCCTGTACACTGTGATATTGAGTGTTCTCAAATCACCTGCAGGCTCCAGCCATGCAACCCTGGCTAGGCCCCACTCCCAAATGGTCCTGGTTCTCCTAGCCCTCCAGTTAGGTGCACATCCTGACCTCTAGCTCTGGAAGGCTGAGTCCATGTTTCCTGAGTGTTGCACTTGTCTGACAAGGGTAAACTCAAAACCTCCCTCTTTGAGAAGCCTTCCCTTAGCTGGGATTGGGTTAGCTGCCTCTCTTCGGTACTCCCACAACACATTGGTTTATAAGGTGATGGGGCACTTTTTTGCTTTCATGACTATCTCTTCCAAGGTTACAGCATTTTTAAAGAAAAGAATTGAATCTTATTTGCCTATGTATATTTGTACTGGAAAAAGCCTGGAAAGATGGAAGAATAGATGGACAGATGCATGGATGAATGGATGGGTAAATGGTGGCCAGATGATTGGATAAATAAGTAATTGAATGTATAGGCGCTTGAATGGATGGAGTCCACAATTATATCTCATACCAGGTACATCCAGGAAGGCCTTCAATGGTTCCACAAACACAGGGCTCTGTTACTTGGAGTTTCACAGTTTAGTCTGGAAAACGTTATGACCTTGTAACTCAGCAGCCAGTGGGGGTTTGACCTTGCTTCTCCTGATTATTGCAGCAGGAAGGCTGAGAAGGAACTGTGATCTTCAAGGGATAAGGGACATCAGTGTGGACTATATCCTGTCATTGACCTGGCCCATATTCCATTTAGCAACCCCAGATCTGTCCTCCTTTGCATGTGACCCAGGAATCGAATCGTGGGTTTACTTGTGGTTTGAACTGCAGTCAGAGGTTTCCATCTCTGGTCCCAGAGTAACAGAAGCAGCAGACGGCACGAGCACACCCCAACCAGTAGCACCGTCTGCAGTCAGGCACTTACCTGTTTCTCCATCAGAACTGAACATTTCATTCTGTTCATTATCTGCATTCGTAGCAGCCCTGTAGGAAATGTACTTTATGCAATTCAGTGTCTTTGGTGGCTTTTCAAAGACCTTTCAGCTGATCTATTAACTAAGTAAATGTGAATAAGCATCGAGCTCCTTCCAATATAGAGAACCAGCATGCAAACAGCCCAAGCTGAAGTGGAAAGGCCCCAAGGCTTTCGGCAGCAGAGCCCAGCCCTGCCACCCCAGAATCCTTATTCAGAGTTTATGAAGCACCAGGCAGTGCACATTTGGCTAAATTTGGTTGCATTTTTATTTTTGTCCAGCCACAAATACTGGCAAAGAACTGAAAATGATTCCTTCCCTTCCGGGAGCCTCAGAGCCAAGCTGGTTTTATTTTTAGCTTCAACTCCGGTTTAGGGCTTTTACTACACTAAATACCCTACCCACTGCAGGCAGTGGTGGGTCGGATCTTAGGATTTTTGCCTAGACTGGAGTGTTGGTTGTCTGAATGCAACTCTTACCAGGCTTTGTACAGCTGTGACAATAGAGGGTGGATCCCGACAGACCCACATAGATCCAGTTCTTGCCTGGGGACCTCCATGAGAGCCCTTTGCAGGGAGGGCCCTGTTCCAGGGTGGGTCATTGTCTGGGCTGGGGTGGAGGCAGTGACAGCCTGGAATGAAGAGAAGAAAAGGGAAGGGGAAGGGAGCTTTCATGTATGGAAAGGCTTCAAGTCACATGGCGTCCAAGGCTCTGGGCTCAGACTGATGGGCTCAAATCTTCCTGCTTTCTCTTCTTAACAGTGCAGCTTTGTGGATGTGCTCAATCTCCTAGCCTGCTGGTCAAATTGGTACAGACATAGGGTGCAGGGTGAATGCCAGGGACAGGGAGAGGGGGGAAAAGGAGAGCTGTTGTTCAGTGTAGAGTTTCATTTTTGCAAGCTTAGAACATTTCTGGAGATTAGTTGTGCAACAAGGTGAAGTTATATACTTCACACTACTGAATCATCACACTTAAAAATTGTTAAGATGAGTGTGATGAGATGACCAACAAAAGTCATTTATCTGTACACTTGCATGCATTTCCTGGTATGTAGACCGTATTTCAATAAAATGCTTAAAAATTTGTTGAGATGGTAAATCGTGTGTGTTTTTTAACCTCAATTTAAAAACCACTGGAGTCAGGCCACTGTAGAGGCAGGCAGGGAATGAGAGCCTATCTTGTCCAATTTCCCAGTCGTTCTGCTCCTTGGCCTCCTTGTAGTTAGGAGTTGCCTGGACAGCATCCCCAACCACAGCAACCCACACGTGGCATGGGCCCCACAGGGCTGAGTGTCCTTTGTGAAATAGGGCTTATTAATAAGATCTTTTTTTTTTTTTTTTTTTTTTTTGGATAGGCAGAGTTAGACAGTGAGAGAGAGAGAGACAGAGAGAAAGGTCTTCCTTCCGTTGGTTCACCCCCCAAATGGCTGCCACGGCCGGCGAGCTGTACTGATCCGAAGCCAGGAGCCAGGTGCTTCCTCCTGTTCTCCCATGTGGGTGCAGGGGCCCAAGCATTGGGCCATCTTCTACTGTTTTCCCAGGCCACAGCAGAGAGCTGGACTGGAAGAGGAGCAACTGGGACTAGAACCTGGCGCCCATATGGGATGCCGGCACCGCAGGCAGAGGATTAACCAAATGAGCCACAGCGCCGGCCCCTATTAATAAGGTCTTAAATGCTCCCCTTTCAGAGGCTCTGCCCTTTTGGGCTTCCATCTTATCCTACATTTTTCTATTTTTTGTCTATTGACCTAGTGGGAGAAACACCAACAAAATTCCACTTAGGAATCTTGTATGTCTGGTGAGTGTTTTATGTGTGAGCATATATGTTTTCAGGGGCCAGAACTGGGGAAGAAGTTTACCATAGTTTACTTAGCTCTAAGATAGGTATAATAGGGTAATCCCAGGTAATGAGACATGATCATTTAATTCTTTATTTTTTATTATTTATTTATTTATTTATTTTGACAGGCAGAGTGGACAGTGAGAGAGAGACAGAGAGAAAGGTCTTCCTTTGCCATTGATTCACCCTCCAATGGCTAACACGGCTGGCGCGCTGAGGCCGGCGCACCGCACTGATCCAAAGGCAGGAGCCAGGTGCTTCTCCTGGTCTCCCATGGGGTGCAGGGCCCAAGCACTTGGGCCATCCTCCACTGTACTCCCTGGCCACAACAGGCGGAGGATTAGCCTAATGAGCCGCGGCGCCAGCTGATCATTTCATTCTAGCTAGAAAAAAACATTATCCAAGGTATAAACGGCCAGAAAGTTCTGGGGACTGAGAAGTATGTACTGTGTATTAATCAGCTTTTTGTCACTGTAACAAATACCCAGCACAAGTTATGTCTGAAGGAAGGAGGTTCATTTTGGTTCATGGTTTAGGAGGCTGGTGCGTGGTAGAACACGTGCAGAGGGAGGAACACATGGTGAGCTTGGAAACAGAGTCAGGAAGCACTTCTGTCCTATATCTACGTGGTCTCTCCTTAGAAAACCATTGTGATTCAGACTCTACCCTAGCAACCCAATCCAATTCAATCATTTTCCAAAACCCCACCCTCAGACACCATAATCGGATCAAGCCCTCACCCTCTTTAGTGACACTAACTTAGGACTTTGGGGTTTAAATAACTGGATGAGTTGGGGAGCCAAATCTTATTGAAACCACAGCAAGTGGTTTAGGGGTTCATGTGAAAAGGGAGAATTCCTTTTCACTGCTTACGCTGTGGGTGGATGCTGGGGCCGAGGGGCATGAAGCCAGCGTGGAACAGTGTCTCCCTCTTGGCCCAGCATCCTCATGAGAGCAGATATGATGGGGACCAAGCTCAAGGCCCCTTGGGAAGACAGTTGGCCACTTTTCTGTGACCTTTAGCATTGATCATGCCCAGGAGAGCTCAGATTGGCCATGTAGACCGCCATCCAAGGTGGACCATCTCTGCTGGGCTGGGTTTTGCCTCAGGCTGTATTTCACAGACACGATTCCCTGCCAGAGCCAACTTCTTCAGGCACTGTGGAAACTGCTGAGTCCTAACCATACTGTTAGAAGCCCAGGAAAAGGTTTACTTTTTACTTTCATTTAGTATCTAGAAGGATTAAAAGAATTTTTGGTTTGAAATGAACATATAATATTAACATATATATTTTAAAAAGTTTTTTTGACAGGCAGAGTGGACAGTAAGAGAGGTAGAGACAGAGAGAAAGGTCTTCCTTTACCATTGGTTCACTTTCTAATGGCCGCTGCGGCCAGCACACCACGTTGATCCAAAGCCAGGAGCCAGGTGCTTCTCCTGGTCTCCCATGCGGGTGCAGGGCCCAAGCACTTGGGCCATCCTCCACTGCACTCCCGGGCCACAGCAGAGAGCTGGCCTGGAAGAGGAGCGACCGGGACAGAATCCGGCGCCCCGACCGGGACTAGAACCCGGTGTGCCGGCGCCGCAAGGTGGAGGATTAGCCTATTGAGCCACGGTGCCGGCCAATATATTTTTAATATCAACCTACTTGTACAATATTGAGGGAGGGCATTTGATGCATTAAAATTCCATTTGGTATGCCCACATCCTAAATTATAGTGCCTGGGTTTGAGTCTTGGCTCTACTTCCAATCCAGTTTCCTGCCAATGCTCATCCTGGGAAGCAGCAGGTGATGCTTCAATTACATGGGCCCCTGCCACCCACATGGGAGATGTGGACTGAATTTCTGGCTCCTAACTTTGACCTGCACCAACCCTGGCTGCTGTGGGCAGTTGAGAAGTAAACCAGTGGATGAAAGACCTCTCTCTCTCCCTTTCGTTCTCTCTCTCTCTCCCTTCTTCCCTCTCTCTTTGCCTTTCAAATAAATACACAAAATTTTTAAATGTTTATAATACTAAAACCATTTTTATGGAGACAACAGCTAACAAAGGTAAACAGGCTGTGGATCCATGGAAGGCATAACGCAGCCCTGCTGTGGTCTTGAGAGCCGGGATGGCAGGGATTGCATTGGGTCCTCGGCCTGTCCTGATCTGTCTTGCCTTCTGCTCTGTTGCTATAGCAACTGTTATCTGCTCCCACCACCACCATTCATGATCTAGAATATTTCCCCTGCTATTTTAGTTATTCTTTTAGGGGTGTATTTCATAGTCCAGTTCCATTACTTGGTAATAGGTACCTGGAACTCATTATTGAGAGAGTTTCAAAAGCCTTGTCTGGGACCCAGGGGAAAGAAGCTTGCAATTGATTAGTGATGTCTGTCCTGGAAGCATTTTGGAGGAGTGGCTTCCCAGTGCACTGCTGTGTTTTTCCTGACATCCCCAACTTGACTGCATGCCTTGCCAAGATGGAATATGCCTTACACATGTCGAGCATCCCATATTTAAAGATCTAGAGAGTATCTTAATACCTGTTGATTGATTGATTGATTGATTGAAGCAGTGTCTGTGAATGCATTTGATCTGATTTAACGTCTCCTTGACATCCTTTCCTTCTTCCTTTCCTGTTTAGGCGTCTGAACAAGAATAAGCTCCAAGTCCTTCCAGAATTGCTTTTCCAGAGCAATCCGAAGCTCACCAGACTGTGAGTAGAGTTGACTTATTTCTCTGCCTTGTGCCTTGCCTGGCCTAAGCAATGTAGAGGATGTGGTTGCCTTAGTGTGGGGAGTCCTGTGCCATGTGGAGCTTGGCAGTTGGGCTCTGGCATGGAGACTTGGAGTGGGGCTTGTATATGGTGTGCTCCACTGAGCCCTCTAGACCTGACTTCCTCTGGAGGTCGGTGGTTTAAATGGCTGTTGCTTGCATTGGTGGATCATTCCCTTGCAAGGAGAGAGGGAACTCTCCCTTCTGGCTTGGGTCTGAAGTTACTTCATGGCAATGCCCTGAGGGACAGGAAGTTAAGGTAAGCGTTTTACAAGAAGCTGCTGGTGGTCTCAGAGGGTAGTGATTTGCACTAACATTTCAACCGCACTGTGTTGCTCCCTGGAACAGCCCTTGCCCCTTACCTCTTCCTGCCACTGCCAGTCTGGGAACTGCAGGTCTGGAGGGCTGTGCTTCGGTGGAAAAGGAAGAAACACCTTGAATTTTGCTTTCTCTTCCAAACAGTCCAGGATATAGTGTGGGAGAAGAGTTAGAGATCCGTCTGTGCACTGATTCACTGTGAGAGTGTGGGAACTCAGGAGCTGGGTATGCACACTGGGATAGAGACTGTGGTTGACTTACTGTGAGTGTGAGGCAAATGCATGACTGGCACAGACCAGCCCATTAGCATGACTCTGAAATCCTGCTAGTGGGGACAAGTGTAGATCATGGGGTGAATTGGTTGGCCCAAGGCTCAACTTTCTGAATGGAGTGACACAGAGAGATTTATAGCCTGGCTGGGGGGACCCCAACATCACTGGGGAGGCTCCAACCTTGTGGCCACCATTCTCATTCTCCATGGCTGTGTTTAATGCCTACTTATGCAATCAAACAATGCATGTAGGCGCTGGGATAAACTGGAAAATAGGAAACACATGTCAGTTTGTGCATTTAAGAGTGAACTCTGAATTAGGAACATATATTTATATATGTCATACATACACACACAGAGACTGTATACATCAATGTATTTTCAAAGGGCACTTTGTTGAAACAAGAGTAGCCAAGAATTGGCTGATACTCTGGGGAACAGCAGTCTTGTTGGCTTTTCTAGGACACACCTGTGCTTTGTCAAGGTCTCCTCGTGCTGTGCACACAATTTCTCTGGCTCAGTCCACCTAGCTGACTTTGCTAAAGATGGGGGAAGGATATGCCCCTACCCCTCTCCTCTTCCAGCCTTGACCCACCTGAATGGACACAAGACTGGAGGAAGTGCTTGTTGTTCAGCAGCTGAGTCTCTGTCAGCGCTGGGTAAGCAATACCAAGTGGGCACACCACAAACAGCCCCAGTTCTGAACTTCCCCTTCCCTGCAAAGCTCTCTCCTAAAGGCTCACCTATCAGCCATTCCTCCACCCAGCACTGGAGTGTGCCTCTTTCACCAGCTGTTATCGAAGTGCTGCAGACGAGCACATGCTGTTGGATCTCAGGTTCACTTTCTCAGTGCAGTTTCCGTGGGGCTGGGGCAGCTGGACAGCTTTGAGTGGTGGTCTCTGAGTATTCCAGATGCTGCAGGATGTAGAGTGGGCTGGTTCTTGCTCATGGAAGCCTCTTCGTGCCATAAGGTGATGTCCATGTTGTTCAGAGCTGGTCAGGCAGTGGTGTTCCTAACAGATCTCTGAGATGCTGCGGACCAGGTATGGACGTGTGGGAAACCCCTGGATTTGGTCCTAACTGCTGCCTTCTAACTGAGAGAGCCTGGGATACTCACTGTCCCTCTTGTGCCTAAACAGCCTCATCAGTGAAGGGAGGTGCTTCCTCCTCCCTCTGCCTGTCCCACAAATGTGCTCTAAGTATCCAGTGAGATACAGATGTGCCTATGTGTTTTCTAGGGTTTAAAGGACTGTGGGGGTGTATGCACCAGGGTAGCTTTGGTTACTCCTACAATTCCCATCCTTACAATCTCAGTCTCTGATCTCCTTCCTCCACAAGCCTGAAGAGGCTAGGAGTTGCTGTGAACATTGAGATAAATTACATTGAGCGTTTGCTTCCAGCCAGAGAGCTGCAGCTGCAAAGGCCGGGACAATGTTCAACTCATTTTGGTATTTGTCCCTCTTTGCGTCCCTCACTAGACACAAAGGTTGGCACACATCAACACATCAGTGATGGCTGAATGGGTAGATGAAAAAGTGAATGATGTAGACCCAAGGATATAGACAGTGCTCTCAAGGAGCTTTGATTCTTTCATCCACCATTCATTCATTTATCAACTCATTCATTCGTTCACCTCTCCCCTGGGGGATCTCCTCCGGCCAGGTCTCTGTGCTGGATATGGAGCTGTAGACCTGAAACATCCCTGGCTTCCCATGTGCCTTCTCATGACGTGTTTTGAATGGCTGCCAAAAAACTGAGAGCTAAATATAATTTTTTTATTAAAGAAGCTATATTAACCCAGGTATGGGCTATAATCAGCAATCCCTTTTTCTCTTTGGGCTTGATCTTTGATTATTCTTAATGGCCCTATTATGTCTTTGTCTTATTTTGTCAGCCACTCGAGGGCCTTTTTGGAAGTAAATGGGGTACAAATTAGAAATCAATAAATGTGCAATCAGGAGTGTGTGTACATATGCCACTGGCTCTGCTTTAAAAGAGCACAGCATCTCAACAGACACAGCAAGCCATTTCTCAGGGAATTCTAAATGTGGATTCTGTGTGGCTGACTACTCTGTAGGAAGCTATGCGGGATAGAAAGGAATTCTGGACATCCTTTCTCTTTTATTATTAGACTTATGGGCAATACCGCTTAATAGTCAATGTTTATCCAAAGAATACCTTCTGCAAAGACAGTGGTCATGTAATAGACATTTTTATAGTACTAATGAGAAAGAAAATAGTATTTAATATCAACCTACAATATGATAATGCTATTTAATATTTAATTAATATTTAATATCAACCTATATTATTATAATACTACTAAATTATGATACTACTAACTAGCAAGGGAAAGAAATGTGACTAAACTTCATTTAGCCCAAAGAAGAAATACTCATCTAACAGTCCAAGTAACTGAAAAATCCAGTGGTCGTTATGGCTTCAGGAACAACTGGATCCAGGGCTCAGTTGTATCAAAGGACTTCATTTTGGTGTCTCCTTCCTGTGGAACAGTGGACATGATGGCAAACAAAGCAGAAGACCCACAGAGCCTTAAGATAGTAATCCTCGTTGACAGTGAGCTCATCAGCAGTCCTGGAGAGCTGCACGTGGATTCCCGGTCCTCACTTGGTCACATGCCCATGCGCCAGTGAACTGTTTTTGCAATGAGGTTGCCAATGAGGTTATTGACAATGGTTGATTAAGTTTGGGTCATGTGTCACCTCACTCATTTGGGGATGAAGGTATGCAGGGTATGTGTTCATCCCTCTGGATTGGGACATGGGTTCCCCATAAGAAAGAGTAATTCTGTTATCAGAAGACAGGGGAAGGACTGCCATATGCCCAAACACCAGATATCTACAGGTTTGTTGAGCATCTACACCATGCAGTACCTTGAACTTCAGATGAGTGCTTTGGATCCTTACACATAACACTTTAAGATAATAACGCTAGCAAACATGTTGAGTGCCAGGTGCTATTCTGAGCACCTTACATCTCTTAACTCATGTGATTCTCCTAAGAACTCTGTGGGGTGAGCACTATGGTCAATGCTGTCCTGTGGGTGTGAGATTGAGGCTGAAAGACTTAAACATCCTGCCCAATAACGTGCGACTGCTGAGTGGTAGAACTTGTATCAATTCAGGTCACCTGACTTCAGAATCTGTATGGTCTCTACTGTGAGTCCCCAGCCTAAAGCTCAGTGAATGCTTCCACTTTTTTTTAAAAAAGATTTTATTTATTTATTTGAGAGGTAGAGTTACAGACAATGAGAGGGAGAGACAGAGAGAAAGGTCTTTCACCTGCTGGTTCACTCCCCAAATGGCCACAGCATCCAGAGCTGGGATGATCTAGTCAGGAGCTAGGAGCTTCTTCTGGGTCCCCAACGTGGATACAGGGGCCCATCTTCCAGTGCCTTCCCAGGCCACAGTGGAGAGCTGGAATGGAAGAAGAGCAGCTGGGACACGAACATGCACCCATATGGGATGTTGGTGCTGCAGGCAGAGGCTTAGCCTACTATGCCACAGCACTGGCCCCCTCCCATTTTTTTAAATGAATAAACTAGGGGTGGTCAGTGTTGTGGTTTAGTGGCTACCTACAATGCCAGCATCTCATATAGCCAACAGTTAGTGTCCTGACTGCTCCACTTCCAATCCAGCTCCCTGCTAATGGCCTGGGAAAAGCAGCAGAAGATAGCCCAAGTGTTTGGGCCCCTTCCATATGGGAGACCTGGATGAAGCTCCTGGATCCTGGCTTCAGCCTGTCTTAGCCTTGGCTGTTGTGGCCCTCTGGGGAGTGACCCAGTGGATGGAAGATCTTTCTCTCTCTGTCTCTCCCTTTCTCTCTGTAACTCTGAATTTCAAACAAATAAACAAAGCTTTAAAAATAAAATAAACGAGTAAACTGAAGCTCAGAGAGTTTGAATCACTTGCCTGTATATCCCATGTACTAAGAAGCAGCACTTAGCACTTGACTTGCTTGCTCAAATCCAACCTTCCCATCAATGTGAAAGGAGTGATTATTAAATCTACTTCTAAAGCTTGGAAGTTATCTAACCTACCATGGCTGTGTAGCCAGGAGTCAAGGGAACTGGGGCTGCATTCCCATCTGTGTCTCTGCAGAGTTTTCAGCCATCCCACACAGCCAGGCACACTACTGAGGACAGCTGGGATTGGGCAGAAAAGATCTGCTAATAGCTTCGTGGTAGATCTGAGTGCTTTTCTCAGGCCTTTGCTGGTTACCCAACCCCTATCCTCCTCTAGGTCCAGCTCTGTCTGATTCATGCTGTGTGTGTGGTGGCAAGTCTGCCCTGTACTCTGTTCACAAGTGCTTAGAGCAAGGCTGGTAGCCACCTAGTGTTAGGAAGTCTCCTGAGCATTAGGTAATATTGCTTGGTCTACAGAGTACCCAGCAAGGCCTCTGCTGTGCTGCCTCCTGGTCTGAGGTCCATGATGAGGCTACCAAGTGTAGGGACTATGCTTCTGGTCCTTGTAGGAGCCCTTAGCCCCCTGACTCAGGGAAAGGAAGAGGCAATGAAGTGAAAGGGTCAAAGGGTGCTTGCTGTATGCTGTGTGGCCTTAGGCAAATTCTTTAATCTCTGCAGGTCTCAGGTCCTTCATCAGTAAAACAGACAAAAAGGGAACCTACCTATGTCTATTGCGAGGATAAATGGAAAGCAGCCATGGGCATTAGGCACTGACTACAGCACATAGTAGGTGCGCAGTGAAAGGTGCCTGTAGTTAACCTTTGCCAGCTGGCTGCTGAGAGTACAGTCTACACTGCAGCTGTGAGGTCTGTGGAGCAAACATTTCAGTACCTAAGTCTCCAAGACAGATGAGGGTTGAAGGAGCAGATAGAGGGAGGAGACTTGGGTCCTCAAACTGGCTTTGTTCCCCATCCCCCACCTTCCTCACCCCTCCCTGCCAAAGCTGTGTGGCCCTAGGCACGTTACTTTACCTCTCTGGCCTTCAGTTCTGTCATCTAGAGAGGACAGGATGGAGCAGTCCACGGTCCACAGGCTATTGGTTTCCTCTTTTTCACCTACACATGGGAGAGCACAAAGTTCCTGGCTATTTAAATGCAGAGTGGTAATGTTGCCAGGAATTCCTTAGAAGGAGCAGAAGACAAGGTGAAAACAGTGATTAAAAACCCTCTGCATTCCACTGGATTAGGGAGCTTTGGAGGGGCCCGAGGGACACAGCTGGTTTTGAGTTTGTCACGTGAGGATGAGCAGATCACTGGGGTCCTGCTGGTCCACCTCTGCTAGGTTCAGGTCAAGGACTCTGTTCAATGTTCGCTGATGGCTTAAACCCCATAGCTGCAGTGGCAGTGGTGCTGGTGGCTCTTCGGAGTCTAATTATTCTCCAGTCTGTTCTACTAGGTATTTGACAGCTTGAAAAAAAAATGCCACCAGGGTTAAACCTGCTGTCGCTCACCTGGGGCAATGGAGTTACAACAGACTTGGGAAGTTAATCCCCAGGCAGCCGAAAACAATATGAAATGTGGCCAAGCAATTGTGCTGCAAGTCATGGGGCTGGGGTGTTATCTTGGTGAAACAGCTTCCCTTTCCACTGAGTTCAAGGCTGTTGGACTGCAGTTTCCAGAAAACCTGCTTCCAGGGAGGAGGCCTCCCTGAACTCTCCTTGCCGCTAGTTTGCACCTCTTCCCTTCTGCTGATGTCTGCTCTGTCGCTGCTGCTATGTTTGTTTACCTGCTCTGGATTCCCCCCAAAAACTGGAAGCTGCATTCAGATGTCTCTTTAAGGCAGTCCAATGATCCAGCAAAGTATGGGACCCAGATTCAGATCCTGCTTTCTGCCAATGCTGGGCAAGTGGCTTCAGATGTTTCCATCTCACATCCGTTAACTACGTGTGGGGATAATAATCACAGCTGCTGTGTCCGTGTGCTGGGGGCTTAACCGCAAACTGAGTGGCTTCACGACAAATTACCTTCTTGTGGTCTAGAGGTAGAAAGTCCAAGATGAAGGTGCTGGCCTGACTCGTCCCTCTGTAGGGTTTTCTCCTTGGCTGGCAGGTGGCCGCCCTCTTCATGTGGTCACTCCCCTATGCAACTGCACGCCTGTTCCCTCCCTCTTGTGAGGATGTCAGTAAGGCTCCATCCTAATGACCTTACTTGAGCTAATTCATCTCTTCAAAGAGCTGATCCCACTTCTAGTTGCTTTCTGAGGCTCTGAGGCTCTGAGGACTGGGGCTCCATCATATGAATTAGGGTAAGGAGCCCAATCCAGCTCTCATCGCAAGTGTGTCTGGTATATTTGGTATGGGTCCGATGCTTTGTGCAGAGCTTCATGTATGTTCTCTCATGCAATCTCTGGTTTAGGAGGTAGGTATGATATCATCCCCATTTTACAGGGAAAGAAGAAGAGTCTTAGAGATTTAGGTGCCAGGTCACAGAGCTAGTAACTGGCAGTCACCACGGGTAAACCCAAGCTTGCCTGGCTCGAGCCCCATTCCTACCCATGATTTCTATTCTCGTTATGAGGAGTTAGAAACTAGTTAACATGCCAGGTGCCTAGTAGAAGCTCAGTGAGTGCTAATTGCTTTACCTCTTTGAAACTGTAACTGAGCACAGACCTGCTGAATGACAAGAGCCCTGTCCCTCTGGGTAGCTCCTTCTGCTACTCATAGATCCTGTTGCAGCCACCTTAGGCTCCCAATTCAACACTAAACTTTAAAACATAACTACATGCAATATGTGTCTCTATAAAACTCTGCATTGATGTGAAACAGTGCTATAAAAGTGAAAAACCAGTGGAGCAAACAAAAACCATACTACCCAATTTTCCAGCAGAGTTGTTGTCTGATGTGGTGAAGTGATAATAGGAGGATGGGAACACCAATCTGTCATGATGGTGGGGCCCTCAGAGCCTGCCCATCTGCCTGGAGCTCCATCCCTGAGACCTGTTGCCCTACTGTGCTGGCCCAGCCTTGACAGTGAGACCAGACTCCCCTTTGCAGTCTTGGCAGATTATGCACTTGCATAGCACCCAAGGCTCATGGAAAATATCCCTGTCCTTCCTGCCTTCCTTCTCCTTTTAGCATGTTGCATTGGCTGTGAGTTTCACCATGCACTTGAAGACGGGTTTGCTTTAATCTGCATGTGTACAGATAATGGATTACAGTGGGTACCATGTCACTCTTGGGATTTCTGTTTTGTGTGACTTGCCCTCTCCCTGTGAAAGTGCAAGCCAGAGGCAAGAGAGAAGGCATGAAAAGTGTCTTTTCTTAGCAGAGCTCTCCAGCTAAGCACAGGTGCCTGTGGACTTACCCGTAGTGTTCATTATGAAGCTAATATTTTGAGTCACCTTACATTTTAGAATTTTGGAATTGAGCTGTGTCTGGGCCAGCACTGCTGGAACCCGACTGTGCATTGGAATCCTTGGGGATCTTTTCCCACTGTGGGTTCTGGTTTCACAGCACTGCACTGGGACCTAGAGTCAGCATTTCTAACAGCCCCACTGTGCTGCTGCTGAACTAGGAGCACACTTTTCAGGACAAGTCTCCAGGCTATAGTTGATTCTCAGACTTCACATAGAGAAAGAAATCATTTTCAGTACTAGTTAAATTACTGCCTCCCTGGCCATGCACCCCAGAAGTCCGATTCATTAAATCTGGGATGGACCTAGGGGTCTTGTAAATAGGCACCCTAGGTGATTTAGCTGTGTTTCACCCTTGGGGCATACTTGAAGAATCTCCAATCTCATAGAGCCCCTATTATTTTATAGATTTTCTGTTGGACGCTTCACTGTGTGCTGAACACCTCATGCATATGCCAGGCTCCTTCAGTCCTCACAAGAATCAGCAAGGTTAGGGCAAGCACTGTGATGTAGTGGATTAACCTGCTACTTGTAATGCCCACATCTCAGATTGGAGTGCTGGTTGTGTCCCTGCTGTTCTGTTTCTGATCCAGCTTCCTACTAATGCATCCTGGGAGGCAGTGGATGATGGCTCAGGTGCTTGGTTCCTTGCCACCCAAGTGGAGTTTCTGCCTCCTGGCTTTGACCTGGCCCAGCCCTGGATATTATGGTCATTTGCGGGGAGCGGACCAGTAGATGGAAGATGTCTCTCCTTGCGTCTCTCTATCTCTCTGTCTCTCTCTGTTGCTCTTTCAAGTCGATGAAAATAAACAGTTTTAAAAAAGAATCAGCAAAGGGCCCGCGCCATGGCTCACTAGGCTAATCCTCCACCTAGCGGCGCCGGCACACCGGGTTCTAGTCCCGGTCGGGGCGCCGGATTCTGTCCCGGTTGCCCCTCTTCCAGGCCAGCTCTCTGCTATGGCCAGGGAGTGCAGTGGAGGATGGCCCAAGTGCTTGGGCCCTGCACCCCATGGGAGACCAGGAGGAAGCACCTGGCTCCTGCCATCGGATCAGCGCGGTGCACTGGCCGCAGCACGCCGGCCGCGGCGGCCATTGGAGGGTGAACCAACGGCAAAAGGAAGACCTTTCTCTCTGTCTCTCTCTCTCACTGTCCACTCTGCCTGTCAAAAAAAAAAAAAAATCAGCAAAGTGGGTACCTGTATATCCAATAGACAGATGAAAACACTGAGACGAGGAGCTTAACTCACCAGGAATAAACCCAGATCATTTTGCCCCCCAACTCTATGTTTTATTTTTCTGCCTTCTCATGCACCTCTTGCTCTGAACCACAACTCAAGAGAGAGAAGAAGAGAATGAGGGAGGGAGAGAGAGAGAAAGCAAGAGAAAGAGAATAATCATAGATTTATGAAGCTTTCAATTTCATGCTTCAGTATTTTGAACTTATATGCTCATATGTGCCTATCTAAAATCTACAATATTAAGACATGAAACATTAAAAGAGAAAAATTTATAGACTTAAACACATACTTGCAAGTTGACCTTTCTAAATTCTCTGCAGTTTATCAGAGATGGAGTTGGGTTTTACATTTTCAATCTCTTTAACCCGTTGGGCCTGCAGCAGAATTGTCTAAAGTGATCAGGCAATACTTGTCCCAAGAACATTCTGCCAGCTTGGAAATTGTATTAAAAAAAATTTAAGAAGGAAAGAAAACCAAGCTGTGACTTTACAATGCTTTGGAATTACAGAATATGCTTGTAATTTTTACAATTCTACACAGACTTCTTTGCCACATCTGGTTGATATTACTGGCAGGGATATATGGGGGAATAAACCATGGGCTGGAATGTGAAACATCCCACAAAATGAGTTTCTTATAGGTTGCTGCATAAAACATTTTGAGTCTCCCATTCTTTGGAAGGGTGGCTTAAGTGATTTCATGGATTTAGTATTTTCTTTGGTTTGAAGGTAAGGGTTTTTGCTGATGTGCTTGGTGGGGGGTTCCATGCTGGTTCTCTGAGGATGTATGCACCATTCTAGGGGGATGCGTGGGCCACCCTCCAGGGAAATCAAACCAACACTGGGTGACCAGCAGTGGACCAGTGGTGACAGCCATGATGGTGAAACCCTAGGTCCAACTGGATTGCTCCAGAAAAAGCCAGAATGTGGGGAAAGATGATTAAACATGTGAGGGCTTCAGGAAGCTCCTGAATGTTTGCTTTGGTGATACAGCAAACAGCTGATGACAAAACAAGCTCCCCTCACACACGCAACCACATGTCTTCATACACTGGTGCATTCTCATTGCTAGATACAAAAATAGTGGGTAGGAAACGGACAAATCAGACAACCACCAAGCTGTTACTTAGAACTCAATCATTTCCCTGTTGGTAACATTTCTGTCCTATTCCCAAGAAGAACTGTGTAGCCAGGAACAACTAAAACATTGTTGAACACCTATTGTATGTGTGTATGAGTGTGTATGTGTGTGTGTGTCCAGTGTGCTGGTTGTTGGGATGCTGAGGATAAAACCCAGAAATGTCTAATCTGAGCCCAGAGGGTATGAGGATGGGCTTCTTGCCACCAGCTCCTCTGCATACTTCTTTGGCTGGAACCCACCCGCAGAGCTAGAACCCTGACAGCTGAACCGTGTCTGCACAATCCCAGAGCTGCTCTCGCACCCTGTGGCATGTGGTGGAGTCAGCCAACCTGTGCCCATCACTAAGAGTGCTTAAATAGAGAGCGTGGCTTTGGTTATGAATGAGGACCAGAATTCAGCCTTCCTGGACACAAGGAGCTCCTCATACTCCTTATCTGGAGTCAGAAACTGTCTAGAGAATTAAACATCACATCATAGATAGAAAAATATCAGCCTTGTGAAGTGGGTGGACTCCAGATACACATCCTTCAGTTGTTGGAATGATGCAAATGTACCCACATCTAATAATCTTGAAATATTTGTTCTTGAACCACTTTCAGCATCAACAGAAATATTTCTGAAGAGCTAATCATCTCTCATTTTCAACCAACATTGGGGAATCTCACCAGGGGACAAATAGAGTTTTAATTTGATGTGCCAAATTCTAGCCTGATTTCAAATCACACACACACAAACCGTATAACTTTGTCTTTCTTCTGGCTTTCCTCTGAGCTCAGGATCCTGGATTTAAACATGAAATTCCATTTGTAAGGTTTGTACTTCATTTACAAGTTCTGAGATTGAGGTCTGTAATGAAAGTGTTGACACAGTATTAACAACAGCAAAACTATGATAACACAGGCCTGTCCAAACCAAATAGAAATGGAGAAGTTTAAGTAAATTTCACGCTCCTTGACTGAATTTGGTGTGCTGGACCTGAGTTTGTGATTCATGGTTTAGAATAATATTTTCATGTTTTATTCATGATGTTTCTGTTTTCCCATCATTTCTGTCCTGCTTCCCCTCACCCTACTCACGGTGATGAAGCCTGCTTGGAAGTGTGGGACCCTTTTGATTGGCACTGTCCAGAGCCTAGCCAAAAGCTTTCCCCATGGCTGACTGAGTGGACTATCCCACTATCACGCTCAGGGGTTGACCTCTCATTGGCGCGTTTAGGGCTCTGGATTTGAATTTTTAGTCAACGAGTCAGCTTTTGATTGAAACATACATGTCATTGTGCCAACATTTCTCTACACAAAAGGAGCATCTTGACTTTTGGAGACCAGAATCCTCTAAGGGAGAAAACTAGATTTTCAAGAGAGTGGAAGAATAACATAAGGCTTATCTGCTCCATCCCAGTCTCCTTTAATCAGGGACTTATGAAACTCTAGGCTTTAGATCAAGATGCTTAGAGACAGCTTCTACAAGTTTTTTATAGTTGAAAACCAGTGGTAGCAATACAGAAAGAAATGCCAGATCATCAGTTTTATTGATCTCCTTCCCATATCACTGTACCTCCTCCTCCACTCCTTTTATTTTCAACAGCACATGCACATACATGTAACATACCATGAACACATACATATAATCCTTCTCTCTATAGGAGAATCCAGGAGATAAATGAAGATTCCTTCTGGGCTGTTGAATCAAAGCTCAGATATAATTTCAGTTTAGTGCAAGATACCAGCTGTTAAATTAGCTCAAATTATTGAGCAATACTGTGTGATGAAATTTTGGGGTTTATCGAGGCCACAGTGGTAGTTGTGTGGGGGAGGTTCTTTGTCTCCTTGGCTCATAATTTATGTTTTGGGGCCACAGAGATGTATAGTGGCAGATCTATATCACAGACAGTAAATTATAACTAAATGTTTTCTACTCTCCAGAGGGAGTTTTGGTTTTCCCTGAAAGAGATGTTCATAGGTCAGCCTTCTATCTGACACCTTAGGGGACTTCCATTCCATTTTGTAACTCAGAACAGAGCATTCATTGTCAACTACCAGTTTCCAAGGGCTCAGCCACCGAACAGAATTTTCTCCAGAAATAATAGTTATGGCTTCCATTGCTAATGATGTTCCCTGCAGATCTTCTTCATTGTGCATGGCCCTTCTTTGATTGCAGGGAAGAATGGGAGATCCTTAGGTCTAATGATGCTGAGAAAACAGCAGCAGGGAAAGACGGTTGCCCAGAATTCTCTATTGCCCGGGTTCTCCCTGAGTGGATGGTTGTTGACGTGAGTGCTGTAGATGAGGAGAATCTATCATCTCTGCCTTCACCACGCATTACTGATTTGTCCAGTGCCTTCTGTCTCTGTTGCCATCACCCTAGTACCAGCCATCTTCTTTTCTTAATTGGCTGACTGCCAGGACCCGCTCCCTCATCTTCCTTCTCATATTCCCTCACCATCCATCATCCATTCAGCAGCCACCATGACCATTTTAAGCCAAATCAGATCTCCTCGTTCCCTTCACTGACTTTGCAAAGCCTGGAGAAGACACCCCAAGCTTTTGCACTGCATCATCTCTTGCTGGTGCCACCCAGGCCACTCTCCCCACCCCCACCACACTGCAGGCCTACGGCTTGTCTTCCTGTTGCTGCAGCAACCGCCTGGGACATGTTGTCGCCAGATGTCAGCATTGTGATTCAGGTCCTGGTGCAGATATCACTTCTGCTGAGCTCTTTCCTGAGCACCCTGACCCAGCCACAATCTCCTTCCTTACTGAGCGCTGTCTGAGCATGGCTTTGTGTTGTTTTCTTCCTGGAACTTAGCACTATTTGAGTCTTTCTTGCTTGTTTATTTGTTTATTAACTTTCATGATCCCTAAGTAGAATGGAAGAGATTTGCCCCTTGTTGACTCCATAATTACGGACCATCAAGCCCACAGTGGGCACTCAGTAAATACTCTGGAAGTGAGAGAAGGAAATCCATGTCTCCAAAATGTGCTTTCTCCTCTTACTGTGTGGTCAAAGGCACCTTCTGTTCCAAACCAGAGCTCTCTTCTCATTGCCTTTCAAAAGCCCCAAGTGCCTGGTTACTAGGATGTGTATACATGAGCATTCACATGTGTGCACACACACATGCATGTCCACGCACACTCACACAGGCACACACACAAGAATGAGGGTAAAAACTAACACAGTGGGCTGGGGCCGGTGCTGTGGCATAGTGGGTAAGGCTGGTTCTAGTCCCAGCTGCTCTACTTCACATCCAGCTCTCTGCTAGGCTTGGGGAAGCAGTAGAAGATGGCCCAAGTCCTTGGGCCCCTGTACCCATGTGGGGGACCCAGAGGAAGCTCCTGGCTCCTGGCTTCAGATCGGTGTAGTTCCGGCTATTGTGGCCATCTGGGGAGTGAACCAATGGACAGAAGACCTCTCTCTCTCTCTCTCTCTCTCTCCCTCTGCCTCTCCTCTCTCTATATGTAACTCTTTCAAATAAATAAATCAATCTTAAAAAAAAAAAAACTAACACCTTGGGGCAGCATGTTCCAGCTAGGGGCCTCCCACCAAAATGAACAAACAGCCCTTGCTAGAATGCTCTTCTAGCAAATGTGAGCTAGTGCATGAGACTGCAAGCCAGGGAAGGGAGTGTTATTTTTGATGCTTATTTCAAAGATCTGGGAATAATATTCTGTGATACAATGAAATGAAAAGATAAACTGTGTTGGCTTCATCTCCAGGCCTCATTGATTTTTGACTCCTAATGGGCATTGGAAGGGATTGTCTCGCTATTGAAGCCTCAGTGCAGTGAAGGCTTTACAGAGTGGGGAGGTGGGAAAGAGTGTGGGGACTCAAACAAAAACCAAACCTTAGTCTGAAGAATAAAAAAAAAAGAATAGATTACACTAATTTACTGAACATTGACCTAACCCTCTAAATTATTTTTTTTTCTTGATTTGAGATCTAAACCAGAGATTGTTTGAAAGACATCTGGTAAATTAGTCCAAACCTGAAATGAACCATGTCTTCTAAAATAATTGGACCAGAACTACACTGGAACATCAAAATATTAATATTTTCCAAACTAACTCTCTCTGCGGCTCTCTGGCTTGCTGTTGTATAAAGCTGCAACACTGATCTAACATTTGTTTCTCTTCTCCCTCTCTTTGCCTGCCACCTCTGTCTATCATTTCTCCTACTGTAACTCATGCTGCTCTGTGGGAGGTGGTCTCTGGAGACCTTCTTTATTGTCCCATGTTAATGAGAGATGCTGCCATTGCGAGCAGCTTGACCCCATTGCAATCTTCCATTTCATGTCATGAGGGGGAGAGGAGGTATCTTTTCAGTGAGGTGATATTCGTGATGGAATAACAAGAAAGAAAGGCAGAAAACCTGGAATGAGGAAGAGGGGAAGCAAAGAAGGAAGAAACTGACAACCAATGAGACATGAATGGGAGACTGAAGAGAGATGCAGTGAAGGGAAAGTACAGAGGAATAGCGGAGTCTTTGGGAGGAAGAGAAAACTCAGATATCTCAAGTTTGGTTTTTGCCTTTTTCTGGCTCCTGTCAAGGCAGGTGGATGATCTTCTGATCTCACATGCCATGGTCTATTCTGCACCAAGCTCTGTGTAAGGTCTTTGAGGGCTAAGGACCCATTTTCATAGAATACCGGGGCAGAATGGTACCTCTGGAACTTCTAAACCTATGGTCTCTTTTTTAAAGTTGTAGATGTTACCTCCTATATAAAGGTCTCCCAAATCAGGTCGTTTTATCCATTCAGTATCATGAAGCCAATGACAAAACTAAAGCTGGACATCAGCAGCACAAACCATAGGCCAAAGAAGGGAGAAGCTAGAGCCTTGCTCCCAAATCAACTTCTCAGCCTGCTGGAGGCTGCGGAGTCATAGACAGGGGCAACAGGAAGGAGAGGGAGGGCAGTGCACAACTCTTCTGGCAAAGCTATGGCAGGATTCTCGGAACCGCCTTCATTTTGTCCTGTTATGGTCTCTTCCTCTGGTTGTCATGAAGATTGTCCACTGTCAAGGCATCATGGGATCTATTTTAGCATGGAATTGAGGTTATCATGGGGCTTGATGTTGGCTTGAGGCCAGGCTGACAGCCATCTTGGATCTCACTGATTTAACTTGGCCTGGAAGGAACTTTTATCCTAAACCCTCCTGTTCTCAAGGAGAGGTAATGTTGGGGTGTGGGTAGAAACATAACAAGGCTGTGCAGGCCTTGAAGACACTGAAGCCCAGAGCAGTAGGGGGCCCATAATCCAATTTCTGGTCTGGTCCTGAGGGCACAGCCCAAAGATACTTCCCTACGTTGGCAGTCCTTTTTCGGTAAGTGATGGAGAAAACGTGGAAGAAGGAGCGTTCCTTTACAAAGAAGGCAAGGTTTGATGCCTCCCTGGGTTGAGCTGGTGAGTACAGTAGTTATCTTTGGGAACAGGGGTATTGATGTTGGAAAGAGATTTGCTGGAGAAACAGGATGAGCAGTTCATACCTATGAAAGTGTGGTTAGTGGTTCTGTCAAAACACGATGACTGCATCTTCCTGGGTGCTGTCGTGATGAACTTGGGGAAGGAAACTGACAGGATGAACCTCCCCTGTGAGCCATTCCAGGGAAGGAATCAACAAAGCTGGGGAAGGGGTAGAGACTCACTCCCTGGTGTTGGAGATTGGTGGCACCGTCAATGGGGAGGACAGAGAAGAGGAAGTCATCTTGGGGTGGGGTGACAGAGGCTGCTTCCTGGGGCTTGCAGCCTGCGTGGGGAAGACGAGCCCTTACACGTGGGGCCCTCCACCCTCTCGGGATGTCGGCTAGAAAGCCAAAGTCAGCTTTGGATCAGCATCATTCTCTCTCCCATGCCAGCTCATTACCTCCCCTTTAGGACCAGCCTGTGCAATGAAGACAAAAGATCCAGCCTCTTATTTGTAATTCCACAGTGGCTGAGGAACGGCCCAGGTTTTCCTAGTGGGCAGCGTCACTATGCCCTGCCCACCTGCCATCTCTTACCCATTTACCTGCAGCTAATTAACCAGAATTCAGTGTGCAGTCCCAAATTGCTCTGCTAATGACAGCAGCCCTCCCCTCCCCAAAAGTGCTGATTTCCCAGCTCAGCATGAGGGACTTCAATAACGTCTCTCTCCAATGATATAATTTGATTCCTCCATGGGAAGCTGCTTTGGGCCTTGCTCAGTTAGCACTAAATCTCTCACTAGATCCTCTCATTACTTAATCTTTCCAGGCCCCAGACCAGCCCAGGCCTCTTATTTATTTATCTGGGGCCCTGTTTACTTCCCTGTTGTAAATTACTTCTGGCTCCTGGCCGTCTGATTGCTGCAATGATAGACTAATAGCTCAGAGCTACCGCATTTGCCTTGTGTGATGAGGCAAATAATATGCTTAACTTATGGGAGAGAAACGCACCCTCCATTTATTTCAGTGGGGGAAATATTACTCAGGGGAAAGGGCCACATCATTTACCTAATGGCTGCTGGTGGAAGTCAGTGTAATTACTGACAGAATTATGTGAAACAAATTGTCACGCCCATAAATCTCCATCTCCAGTTCTCAAAGGCAGAGAGGGAATTATAGCTGCGTGTATGGGGCTTGCCTCTCTCCCCAGGTTGATTTCTAACAGGGTGCTGGCAGAGAGAGGGAGGCTGGCCCTCTGGTTTGCTTGGCAAAGGACAGGCTCTTTTCCAACCTTGAAGCCCTGCCCCCTTCCCCAACCCCAGAGCTAGGGTAGGGAAATGACAGCCTGTGGGCTAGTCCAACCCACTGCCACCTGCTATTATAAATAAAGTTTTATTGGAACACGGACATACCCAGGCATTTACATCTAGCTCATGTTTCCATCAGTGCTCCTGTGGCAGAGTGGCATGGCAGTGACTGAGACTGGATAGCCTACAAAGCTGAATATATTTAAAAACTGGCCTTTTATACATTAAAAGTTTGCAGATCTTTGTACTACCAGAACTGTTGACTCATATGTTCTGTGGAGATGGATGGATTAATTTGAATCACTGCTCTTAACTTTTCCTTTTTGAGTCAAGTCAGTCCTATGGTAAGAAAAAATCCAGGGGAACCGTCATGGTTACCACCTGCTCTTTATTGCTTCTGTGTCTAGTTATTGTGCTTCTCTCATCCACCTGATGGCTGTGGAGGTACTACGAACCCATTTGACAGAAGAGAAAACTGAAGTTCTGAAATTGTACCCAAGCCTATTCAGTGAAGAAACTGCAAAACAGGGCTTCATACCTCACTTGCCTAGCTACAAATTCTGTCTTCTTTTAGATAAATCTTGATGCTTCCTGAGAAAGAAAAAGAACAAGGCATTGGCGGGGGCCCAGGGGGAAGGGTCTCTAAGCCTTGCCCCTGTCTCCTGAAGAGCTGCTGAAAGGGGGCATGTGAGCAGCCAAGTCGCAGGAAATACAAAAGCAGAAGTGAGGGGATCTTGTTTGTGGGGTGACTAATGGAGCAAGCCCCAAAGTACTTTATCATGTTGGGAAACATAACAAATGCTTGTCATGCAACGAGAGAGAACCAAAGAGAAGAAGGCCTGGGTGATAAACAGCTTATTTCATGGCCTTTGTTGCCTGTGCGGGGCTGATGGCTGGAGAGAGAGAGAGAGCGAGAGCGAGCGAGCCCCATATGGCTTCCTTATGGGGGCGTGGAAGTCACTGCCTCTTGCTACAGCCAGTGTGCAGTGATAGCCTTGGCTCCTGTACCTCATCAGAGCACTTCTCCAGGCTGTAGAGAAGTTTGGAGCGAAAATCGGTTTTCCTGAACCTCTGCAAGGGCTGAGGGGAAGTGGGTGTGTCTGCCGAAGCTGTAGATGTCTCAGGTGGAAAACAGGAACCAGAAGCAACCCCCGCAAAATAGTCACTGGACTCTGAACCCCGGGGGGCAAGGTGTAGTGGAAATAATATAAATGTCAGCACCAGACAGCGGCAGCTCCCAGTTGCCGAATGGTGAAAAAGCACCAGCCATTGATCTCAACTGTGATGCGCAGAATCGCATGGAATCTTCATGATCATCCTGTGAGATGAACATTACTCCTTCATTTCTTTGAAGAGGAAATGAGGCTCGGCTGTGATTAATAATTTGCTCCAGCGAATATGTAAGCGGTGGAGCTGAGACCCCGACATGCCTGACTACTTGACCATTTGACCTAGTAGGAGTGGGCAGTGGGGAAAACCGCAGATGTGGAGCCCGGTTACCGTATCATAGCTCTGCCACAGGGATTCTGCTTTTCTGAGCTCCAGTGTCCACTGGGTACGTGGATATATCAACAGCCAGTGTCCTGGAGACAGGCAAGGGCAGAGCCATGGGTTTTTTTGTTTGTTTGTTTGTTTGTTTTTGACAAGCAGAGTTAGACAGTGAGAGACAGAGAGACAGAGAGAAAGGTCTTCCTTCCATTGGTTCACCCCCTAAATGGCCGCCACAGCCGGCGTGCTGCACCGATCCAAAGGCATGAGCCAGGTGCTTCCTCCTGGTCTCCCACGGGGTGCAGGGCCCAAGCACTTGGGCCATCCTCCACTGCACTCCTGGGCCACAGCAGAGAGCTGGACTGGAAGAGGGGCAACCGGGACAGATTCCGGCGCCCCGACCGGGACTAGAACCCAGTGTGCCGGCACCGCAGGCGGAGGATTAGTCAAGTGAG
The DNA here is from genome assembly GCF_964237555.1 of Oryctolagus cuniculus. Taxonomy (NCBI): domain Eukaryota; kingdom Metazoa; phylum Chordata; class Mammalia; order Lagomorpha; family Leporidae; genus Oryctolagus; species Oryctolagus cuniculus. The sequence goes on along the minus strand of NC_091437.1, from coordinate 56,076,854 downwards.
CCGAGGCACCAGCCGTGGCCATGTTTTTAGCAGAGATCTGTTGTCTGCTTCACCGCGGACCTCAGCAAGCCTCTCGCCACTGTCTTCCCTCTTCATTTGACTGATGAGATGCAAGCCACAGCTCCTCCATCACGACCATCCTTGCCCGTGGACTCTGCTGAGCTCTGCAGGGAATGGGATGCACGGCCCAACCTCTGCCCCTTAGGCATTGGCCATCCAAGATGGGTGTGGTTTTATTCACTCTGCAGCTGGGTCCAGAGAACATCCAGGGGAGCATGAATGGAACAAACGGTATTTGAGTCCCATGCGTGTCAAGGGGAATTGCATTCTATAGGAAGACTTGTTTTGGTTTTTGAATTGAGCCCATGCTTCATGAGAGGCAAAGTGCAAAGAGATTTGGAAGCATGCAAGTGAGGCAGGTGAGCGCAGGCTGTTGCTTCTCTCTTGATCAAAACAGGGAGACCCTTGGTCCTGGAGTTGGCATAGATGGTGATGTGCACATGAGTTGCCCTTCAAGAGCAGAACTTAACTGGAAAGAAAATGCGTTGTGTGCTCTGCCATGTGCTAGGCACGTGCTTTCTCCAGCATTCTGAGTTTATCTCCCCAACCCTGTGAGGAGGACATTTTAATTTGACGTCAGGGGAAAGTGCTTAAAGAACTTGGTGGTCTGTGCCTTGAGAAGAGGTGGAGACTGTGTCTTTGGACTTGGGGCATTCCTTGTCTACAGCAAGTGCCTTGTCTTCACTCTGCAGTGGGGAGAGATGCTCCCGCTACTTCCTCTGCTCTCCCCATACCTCAGCTTTCTGCAAAGAAACTAGAGCTTATTCCAGGCACTGAAGGTGGTCTGAGGAGGCCTGGCTGCTTCAGCCTCCAAGGACTGTGCTTTCCAGGGCTCTCTAGATGACCACAGGCAGAAACCCAAGCAACATGGAATAAGGGAGTGTGGACAAACTAGCAACCACAAGGGCAATGCAAAGCCACGGGGAGGAGTACGCCCCAGGCGCAGAGCCTGCTGGGTTTCTGTCTCCACATCTCGTCTGGGCCACTTTCTACCTGGCGGCCTTGTTCCCTCAGGTTCGCCTGTGGCAGAGCCTTGGCAGCTGGCATTGTCTCCTTATAGCCGTGTCACCAGAGGCGAATTGTCCCTGCTGTTTTAAATTTCCAGGGCAGGACACTTGCTGTGCCTCTTCTGCCTTGAGCTCTCCCCGGGACCCATCACTGGGGCCACAGCCTGCTGGGGTCTCTGCTGCCCCACTTTGCGGGCATGGACCAGGGGCAGCTGTGGGATGATGACACATGTCACAGATCCCAGGCAGCCTTGTGTCCAGCCTACGAAGCTGCCGCGGGCCCAGAGTGAGGCCCACACGGGGCCTTGCGATTGAATTTCCGGGTCCTCTCAAACATCAGGGAAAGAGGGCTGAAGCTGTTCTCAGAATGGGGGCTAAAGGAGGAGCCTGCGACAGTGGGGAGACACGGCTTCTGCGGCTGCAGTGACTGCCCACCTCAGCATGCAGACTCTAACACATTTTTTTAATGATTTATTTGAGGATCCAAAGGAGAATGAGACAGAGAAGGAGAGAGAGACAGAGAGGGAGAGGGAGAAAGAGAGAACATCTGGAACTCAAGAGACTCGACTCTCATAGCCTTGGCAGCTCATGACAAGAGCCTCGGGTGACTACTGACGTCAGCAATAAGAGTGTCAATTGTTAAATCAACAATGAGAATCTCTATGCACCTGCTCCCCATGCAGGATCTCTGTCCTTAATGTGTTGTACTATGGGAATTAACGGTAAAACCACTACTCAAACAGTACTCTAAACTTTGTGTGTCTGTGTGGGTGCAGTCTGTTGAAATCTTTACTTAGTATATACTAAGCTGATCTTCTGTATATAAAGATAATTGAAAATGAATTGTGATGAAGAATGGGATCGGAGAGGGAGTGGGAGATGGGATGGTTGTGGGTAGGAGGGAGGTTATGGGGGGGGGAAGCCGCTATAAATCAAAAGTTGTACTTTGGAAATTTATATTTATTAAATAAAAGTTGAAAAAAATAAAATAAAAATTAACAAAAAATTAAAAAAAAAGAGAGAGAGCACCTGTTCTCTGGTTCACTCCCCATCCCCAAATACCCACAATGCTCAGGGCTGGAGTGGGCTGAGCCATGTCTCCCACATGGGTGGGCAACAGGGACCGAATTTCTTGGGCTGTCACCTGCAGCCTCCCAGGGCCTGCATTAGTAGGAAGCTGGCATCAGGAACCAGAGCCAGGGATTGAACCCAGGTACTCCAGGGTGGGAGGTGGTAATCCCAACCGCCATCTGAGCTGCCCCTCGGGTTCCAGCATTTGGATTTCTAAGGCTGTGCAAATACGTGAAGGAGGCATCCACGCTAAGGAAGGCATCCTTGTTTCCAGATCAGAGAGCAGCCTGGAAACTGGCCGGGGCTTTGAAGAAGAGATTGACATGACGGAATCCGAGCTCTCACTTCTGCTTCCCACTCCAGCTTCCACCCTGTACACACTCCTTTCAGTCCTGCCGTAGCTAGCTATTTGCAGTGCAGAGAGTCACCAGGCTTTATTGTCTCTGTATCTTTACTTCCAAGTATCTTACTCATACCTGGAAAGCTCTTCTCATATCCTTTACCCAATTAAATATCACTCTAAAATTCATCTCTCATCTCTCCTCCTCCAGGAAGCCGTCCCTGACTATACTTCTTTTATCTGTTCTGAAAGTGGCTTAGCCTCACCTTTCTGTACGAACTATGACCTGAGCATCACTCCTGTTCTAACTCTGGAACTGGGTCTTTGTCTGCCTATCCCACCAGACTATGAGCTACTTGTGAGTGGGGCAATATACTATTTGCTATTTGCATGGTTTAGTATAGTTCTAAAATATTTTTTAAATGGGAAAAAATATGAATAAATGGGAAGTAGCACCATACGAGGAAATGTTGTTTCTCTGGGATTTGTGACCTCAGGGGTATTTGAGGCAGAGGATACGGACATGAGTTTCTGAAATGCCTAGACATGCATTTCCCAAATGTGATCCATCCTGATAGGTGTTCAGCACAAACAGGGTTCTGCCGAAGACGTTGTGCTAAAGGAGGCATGGAGCACTTTTTGACTGCAGGCCTTCTCAGAGCCTTTCATATGCACTTGAATTTCCAAGTGGTGAAAGCAGGCAGCTGGTTCCCAAACACGTTTTGGCTGTGCAGTCTGTGTTCAGGATGCGGCGTGGGCTTGTGGGAAGTGAGTTTTATAGGACTGGTGTTAAGAAAGTGAGAGGCTGGAGCTTTTAGAAATTGGGCTAATTCGTTGGTAAAAAGGTCGTAAAAGAACCCTGAAACACCTGAACACAATCCAGTGTTTCCCCCTGGGAACCCTGGATTGGTCACTCTGGGCTGTGGGTTCTGAGACCCCATTTTTTTTAAGGTTCCTAAGTTCTAAAACTTTAATATTTGGAAATTTGGGGAAAACACTTAACACACTGCACAAGATGACAAAAAGTACTTACGTTTGTGCTGAAGCACAAGGCAAGCTACAGGATTTTCAAAAAAACTTGTATAGACTATAGTGCTGTTCATTAACATCATCACATAGTTTGTAGTCTCGGTGCGCACTTTTGGAGATGAATCATAAAAGGCAAATATCCTGGTATTATGGAAAGTTTTGACCTTGAAGACCTCCCTGTGCTTAGGCAACAAAGATACAGCCAGTCAAGTGTCATCTGGCTCAAGGAACAACCTAGCAGAAGTTCTCTGAGCATCTGAGACCCCATTGAGCTAGGATCTCAACCTGGCCCTCAAGGGCCTTCTTGTTTTTGCTCCCCATCCAGTGCCAGGGTCTGTCTCCGAGTGCTGCCTTCCCCGAGCTCCGGCAGTGTTCAGAGGCTTTGTCACTCCCTACCTCTGCACTTGCTGGGAACAATGGCATTTCCTGTCCACACCAACCCCGACTATTCTTGGCAGTCCCCTCTCTTCTCGCCTTGCTCACCACCCTTCACACGTCCCTTCTGACAATTTCTGAGGGACGCCCCACCACCACCACCACCACCACAGGGGCAGAGACACATTCCGGATGAATTGTTGGGACCCAGATTCCTGCCAGAATCCATCATCTCCACTCCCTACCCCACCCCATAGCTCTCTAGGGGTGGAGTGAATTCTTCTCCACTGAGTCCTGGAGGCCTGCGAACACTCAGCAGCTCCTCAAGGCGATGAATATTCATGCCTTCACATGGTGGGCTGCATTCCAGCCCGGAGCTGGGACCTCTCCCCTCCCTGCCACCCTGTTCCTCTGGATGGAGGCCTGGTCTGTGGACCTCGGGTGGGGAGGGCCCATCATCCATCAGCTGACATCTCTGTCCTGATCAAAAGGGTGCTACACTAGCCTCGGGAGCAAGCTGCACCCCCTGGAGTCTCGGTGTTCGCCCTTCGTACAAAACACAGGGCATAAATGAAACCTGCAGCACACCCTTGAACTTCCTCCTCTCCCTCCCCCCACACATGTGTTTTGCCTGTGGCTACTGCTGTCTTTGCTCATGACCATCCCTCCTACCTTCTCTTCCACATCCAGAGCCAGTGAGTGCCCTGTTGTTTTTAAGAAGAAAGGGTCCAAATTGGGAGATTCCTGCAAATGCTAAATTAAATAATCCTCTTCAAGCCTTTATCACAGAGCCTGGTGTTCAGCTGCTGCTGTCTAACCCTCAAGGCTCAAACCCTCCCGGTTCAGGAAGACTTGGCAGCCATCTTGCCTCACAGGGGTCCTTCTCTCCATCCGTCCCTGAAGTCCTCAGCATATGGAGATCAGAAACACATGTATCCCACCTTTCATGTCGTCATTGGAATAGACTGCTCTTCCTCTTTGGTTTTCTTAAACAGGATGTTCCTTTTGCTGCTGCCTTTGCTCCCAGCAACGTGGCTGGTAGCCATGACGTCTGCCAGGCTAGACTGGACGCAGATTAGCTGGTTGATTTACATGTCTGTTTAATTGAGCCACCCGGTTGGATAAAGTCAAGGATTCGGAACAATCTCCTTGCTCGTCCTCTTCCTGAGAGAGACTGCAACATGATGGTGCCACAGAAGTGGAATCCTGCCTGCGGATGTACTGTGTTTGGCCCTTACTGTGTCTCAATAAATGGTTGTCTCCGTCCACAAAGGGAAGGATTTCGTTTAGAAGTCCAGATTGCTTATTCTTCCCCCACACTGGGGGCTCTGGCAGCAGCATCCGGTGGCGTCTGCAGTGCTGAGTCTCGGGCGCCCCTTCCAGGTGCGTGTTGTCTCCGGTTTGCTTCCATTCCCGTTGCTCCCACTGTCCCCGTTGGGCCCTGCTGGTTGATTTCCTTGGCACTTGCCATCTCAGAGTATAGGAGAAAGACAAAGAGGAGGCTGATCCCAAACTCAGCAGCCAGAACAGTTTATTCGGAGCCAAAGCTGAGAGGGAGTCACTCCTCGCAAGCATAGGAGTACTTGCTGCCTGTGCTGGTGGTGCGGCTGTATGATGGTGGCACTCTCGCTCATGATACGTCACCATCTTTTCAGGTGCAATACATGAGCCTCGTCGTCCCTTAGCAGCAGTTAGGGGGAGTCACTGAGGCCCACAAGCCCAGGGCCACCGATGGGTCAGCAGGCGCCTAACAGGGCCCCCTTCTCCGTTGCTGTCTTTGGAAGTTGTTTGAGACTCTGTCAGGGCTTTCTCGCGTGGTTTGCTTAGTCCTTGCAGCTCTGAGCAGAAGACAAGGAAGGCACTATGGTACCCATCCTGTAGATGGGTGCCATTGCCCAGTGGCATCGAGGTCTCCAGATGCTCTTCCCTCGACCCTGAGAGCCAAGGGGGTGGGGAGATGGCATTCAAATGTGCATGTCCATGGGATCACAATGCATTTGGTCCCTACCCCTGGGTTGGCCCAGCAGGGCCAACTCCCCGTATCTGGGTACAGACAGGCAGGCATGGAGAGGTCCCCCCCTGGCATCTCTCCAGGGAGTCCTTTGCCTGCATGGACTATTCCCTCTCCAAGAAAAGGCACTCCCGAGCTGCCTGCCCCACATCACAGGCCTTCTGCCCTGGGGGGGAGGCCGGCACCAGGACTCTGTGGCTAGGCCCTGCAGCCTCTACATCACCCGGTCAAGATCAGACCTTGAAGTTCCCCTGCTTGTAAACAGGGGGTTTGAAGTTGTGGTTAGGCCTGTTTTTAATCAAACAGTTACTTCATTTCTTCTCCTTGGTCAGGGCCTGTTTCTGCTGCAGTTTCTCTCAGGCCGCTCCTATCTCCCAGTTTGGGTTTTATCGTTGCCTGGCAAATGATTTGGGCTGTGCTAATTCCTGTCTGGACTGAGCAGCCAAGTCTCTGCTAGGCACCCGTTTTCCTTGCCGTGGACCCTCGCTCTCATTTTTGGAACCATGAACGCTTCTACCATTTTCTATTTGACATCTCCAAGGCTCCTGGGCTCGAGACCTTCTCGCGCAAAAGGTTGGGAGAAGCTGGCTCGTTTATTTGCCTCCATTATGTCATCGAAAACTGATTCCGTGATTTATTTCAGAAGAATGTGTGTTCCCATGCACTTCACATGTAGACATGCCACGCCATGATAGATTAATCTGAAGGAGCCCATAGAGAGGAACCCAGTTTAGATTACATCTTGAGTGCCGATTTTGGTTAGATAAATGGCACCCACAATAACCTGTTGAAAGGGATGCAGAGGCCCAGCTGAGCTCCCCTGCTCAGAATGGCGTCCAGAATGTAGTACGCTAGGTTGCCACGTGCCTGGGATGGGGAGTGGGAGCACATTCCTTAGGCTTTGCTATGCCTACCAGAGCTCCAGCTTCCCAT